>NC_044549.1:16235167-16541556 GCF_007565055.1 Rhinopithecus roxellana | reverse complement strand
TTTTGCTTAAGATTGTCTTGGCTATACAAGCTGTTTTTCAGTTCCATGTGAAATTTAAAGTAGTTTTTTTCTAATTATGTGAAGAAAGTCAATGGCAGCTTGATGAGGATGGCATTGAATCGATAAATTACTTTAGGCAGTATGGCTGTTTTCACAATATTGACTATTCCTTTCCATGAGCATGGAATGTTTTTCCATTTGTATGTGTCCTCTCTTATTTCCCTGAGCAGTGCTTTGTAGTTCTCCTTGAAGAGGTCTTTCACATCCCTTGTAAGTTGTATTCCTAAGTATTTTATTCTCTGTAGCAATTGTGAATGGGAGTTCGCTCATGATTTGGCTATTTGTCTATCATTGGTGTATAAGAATGCTTGTGATTGTTGCACATTGATTTTGTATCCTGAGATTTTGCTGAAGTTGCTTATCAACTTAAGGAGATTTTGGGCTGAGATGATGGGATTTTCTAAATATACAATCCTGTCATCTGCAAACAGAGACAATTTGACTTCCTCTCCTCCTGTTTGAATATGCTTTATTTCTTTCTCTTTCCTGATTGCTCCGGCCAGAACTTTCAATATTATGTTGAATAGTAGTGGTAAGAGAGGGCATCCTTGTCCTGTGCTGGTTTTCAAAGGGAATGCTTCCAGCTTTTGCCCATTCAGTATGATATTGGCTGTGGGTTTGTCATAAATAGCTCTTATTATTTTGAGATGCATTCCATCAATACCAAGTTTATTAGAGATTTTAGCATGAAGGCCTGTTGAATATTATCGAAGGCGTTTTGTGCATCTATTCAGATAATCACACAGTTTTTGTCATTGTTTCTGTTTTTGTGATGGATTACATTTACTGATTTGCGTATGTTGAAGCAGCCTTGCATCCCAAGGATGATGTCGACTTGATCGTGGTGGATAAGCGTTTTGATGTGCTGCTGGATTCGGTTTGCCAATATTTTATTGAGGATTTTCACTTTGATTCTCATCAAGGATATTGGCCTGAAATTTTCCTTTTTTGTTGTGTCTCTGCCAGGTTTTGGTATCAGGATGATGCCGGTCTCATAAAATGAGTTAGGGAGGATTCCCTCTTTTTCTATTTTTTGGAATTCTTTCAAAAGGAATGGTATCACCTCCTTTTTGTACCTCTGGTAGAATTCAGCTGTAAATCTGTCTGGTCCCTTGGCTTTCTTGGTTGGTAGGCTATTATTTATTGCCTCAATTTCAGAACTTGTTATTGGCCTCTTCAGGGATTCAATTTCTTCCTTGTTTAGTCTTGGGAGGGTGTATGTGTCCAGGAATTCATCCATTTCTTCCAGATTTTCTAGTTTACTTGCATAGAGGTGTCTTTAGTATTCTCTGATGGTAGTTTCTATTTCTGTGGGATCAGTTGTGATCTCCCCTTTATCATTTTTTATTGTGTCTTTCTGATTCTTCTCTCTTTTCTTCTTTATTAGTCTGACTAGCAGTCTATTTTGTTAATCTTTTCAGAAAAAAACAGCTCTTGGATTCAATGATTTTTTTTTTTTTTTGAAGAGTTTTTTTGTGTCTTTATCCCCTTCAGTTCTGCTCTGACCTTAGTCATTTCTTATCTTCTGCTAGCGTTTGAATTTGTTTGCTCTTGCTTCTTTAGTATTTTTTTTTTTTAATTTTCATAGTTGGGTGTCGATTTTAGATCTTTCGCACTTCCTCCTGTGGGCATTTAATGCTATAAATTTCCCTCTAAAACTGCTTTAGCTGTGTCCCAGAGATCCTGGTACATTATGTCTTTGTTCCTGTTGATTTCAAAAAACTTATTTATTTCTGCCTTAATTTTGTTATTTACCCGGTAGTCATTCAGGAGTAGGTTGTTTAGTCTCTGTGCTGTTGTGCAGTTTTGTGTGAGTTATGTCTTAACTATTTGAGGTCTATTTGGTTCCAAAGATTGTAGGATATAAAACATAAAATATAATTAAATAGAAATGCTATCATAAACAGGATTGTAGCAAAAGAAGAAACTTTAGAAGAAAGAAATACTAATTGTACAAACATTTAAAATCAGAAATATTAAGTTTGCAAAAAAATAACATGAAAATGAAAATAATAGATTGTCAAAAATATGTTGGCATTATTTATTTTTTATATTTTTACTATACTCATATTTAATGTACTTTAATAATTAGCATTAATTTTAAAAATATATACTATGCAACACTTTCATGGAACAAGAGGTATCTATGAGTTATAACCACACCAACAAGGTTCATAGTAATAACTTGAAGTATCAATAACTACCATATTGATAAGAAAATTTGTTTCATAAATACATAAAACCACCAATGGAATGTCTCTAATGTTGTTCCTTTTATCGCTGTGACCCAGATTATTTTTCACCCATCTGAACAGGCTACAGAATACTTAGAAGTATTCTCTTTTAAAAGGTTTGGAATCAGTGGTTCTCCACCAGAGTGCACACTGCATCATTACGCCCCAAGGTCCTGGTGGGTGCATCCTCTTTTCCTAGAATGCTTGTTCCCAACCCTGTGCATCAATCATGTCTCCGCTCAAATGTCACCTGCTCAGAGGGACCCTCACCTTTTTCAACCTATTTACAATTGCAACCATTACCCATCACCACCTGAAATTCTACTATTTATTTTTTGCTTCTTTATTGTCTGTCTCCTTGCTGGAACATAAGTGCCAAGAGGGCAGCAGCCTCGCCTTTTCATCACTGTATCCCCAGGGCAGTGACTGGCACCTAGAGGGCTGTGGCAAAGGCTGCCATTTTCCCACCTAACGTCCATGCTCCCTTTCTTCCTTAATAATGGAGTCCCTGTATTGTCAGGTTCAGCAGTTGTACCCAGCTATACAACTACATCTACAGCCTCTCTTGTTCATAGAAATGGTCAAAACAGAAGACGTGGAGTGGAGCTTCTTGGAAAACACTTAGAAAGAGGCTTACTCTTTAAAGAAAGTATGCCCCTTCCCCTTGCTCCTTTCTTCTCCCTACTGCCTGAAACATGAATGTAATGGCTGGAGCTGCAGCAGCCATAGTTGTGACTATGAGGCAAGCTTACTTAATAGGAGCCATTCTAGGAGGGTTACGAGTCTTTAATGATCATACCAGGCCTCGGCTGTATACTTCTTGACTTCTTTCCCATGGAAAAATAAACCTCTACCTGTTTAAATCACATGATTAGTGTTAATTGTTACATGTAGCCAAACCTAATTCTGATGTAAGAATGCTTAGTAAATATTTGTAGGATAAATGAATGTGTTTTTTCTTTTCCTTCTTTTTTTTTTTTTTTTTTTTTTTATTATTATACTTTAAGTTCTAGGTACATGTGCATAACATGCAGGTTTGTTACATATGTATACTTGTGCCATGTTGGTGTGCTGCACCCATCAACTCGTCAGCACCCTTATGCCTGATGTAAATGATGAGTTGATGTTGGCATTATTTAAAACAATTAATGAATTATGTAAGCATATGAACACATAATGTACCAAATAGGTAAATAGACAGTGTATTTTTTTTTTTTTGAGATGGAGTTTCACTCTTGTTGCTTAGGCTGGAGTGCAATGGTGCAATCTCGGCTCACCGCAACCTCCAGCTCCTGGGTTCAACTGATTCTCCTGCCTCAGCCTCCCAAGCAGCTGGAATTACAGGTGGGTGCCACTATACCTGGCTAATTTTGTATTTTTAGTAGAGAAAGGGTTTCTCCATGTTAGTCAGCCTGGCCTCGAACTCCCGACCTCAGGTGATCCGCCTCGGCCTCCCAAAGAGCTGGGATTACAGGAGTGAGTCACTGTGCCCTGCCCGACAGTGTATTTTACAGCATGAATTGTAAAAGAACAGAGACATTATTTTATTCACTGGTGTATGTTCACATGCTAAAAGAAAACACGACAGAAACGCACTCATCATACAATTGCAGAGTAGATGACTGGATGGATCATTGAATAGAGACTGAGATTAATTTCCTTCCGATCTCTCTCTGATAAGATTGCATGAAAGTTTCTGAGATATTCTACTAATGAAACCCTGTTTATTGTTTGACAAATTACTTATGCACATTTTTCAAATTTGACAATAAACCACTAGTAGAAAATGTGTACATGTAAAAAAATAAAAGTTCTATGAGCAAAATAGACTTTCCATATAGGTACACGCTGATATTTTGCGTTCTTTTTATTTGATTAAAACATATTTGAGAATTATCAAATGTATCCTATGACCTGGTAATGAGACACAACTTCAATTTAGAGCAATCTCCAGATTTTATAGTTGAGATCAGAAATGCATAACTTACCATAGCTTCCTTGTCTCCGTTAAGTAGGAAATCCAAGCCAGTAAACGAAGTTTCCTGATACCTAGGAGAGAACTTTCCATCACTGTATTCAAAACATCAGTATTTATAGCCAGGCTCCAAATAAGGAAATAAAGCTATAACTAAAAAATATAAAACACACCTGTTGTGAGTTCTTAAACACTTCATAAGTAATCCTGAACTCGATATATTTATTAAACTATAGCATGTTATTATGAATAAAGAAAAGAGTTTGTAAGTCCCTTATTTGTTCACATTTTGAACAAGCCTGAAAAAGTACAGTGGTACATGTCAATGGAGCTGAATTATAAATCGGTTTTGGGGAATTTACATAACTTCTCTCTTTTCTCTCCTCTATCTTCTTTTTCCCTTTTCTGTCAGCCAAAATATTTAATTCATCTTTCCTTTATGAACTTATCTGTACAAACACATAGGCTTACATCAAAAATGCCAAGCAATTATTTAAACTTGCAAGTGTAAAATTTCTATTGAGAATATCTGATTAATTTAAAGATACCTATATTGTCTTACAATGTTTATGCTAATTTAGATGTAGTTCTTCAATGTGAGAAACAGAATTTCCGATAAGGCATTTAGATTAACAACTTATTCATTAAACACATGTTCAGAAAAGATTATCTATGTAATTCATGTATTTATTTACACCCACATTTTTTAAAAAAATGAGTTAAACATGTAAGTTTATTAATATTTAATGTTATAATTTCCTAAAGGGTTTTTATTATAAAATTGAATAAAGGTAAATATTATGTAATGTGTATAACATAATAAACTATATTAATATAACCAAATAAGTATAGTAATGTATTATGATACAATTTCTTAAGAATGACGTTTATTAAATTTATTTGATAAAATTAAAAATATGAGAGATTCAGTCAAACTTTGTTTTACTATTACAGATCTAAAACGTAATTACCAGACTATCAAGTTATTCTATTTTACTGTTCAGAGGATTCATTTACTATCAACATGCATTAAGTTAGATTTAAAATTCCAGACCAATCTAAAACTCAGCTGCAGCTCTGTTAAAAAAATTAAAGTAGTAAATGAGGCATTTTTTGACATAAATTAATAAAATTAAAGAAAATCTAATTTAAAGAGAAAGAGAAATGATAATCAATTACACTGTTACAAAGCATCCCTTATTATAAAACTATATAAAGTAATTTTATCCATTATTTTACTATTTTCTAAGCAATATAAAGTGTATAATATCTGTAAGTTTGATATCTTAAAAAATTATAAAACATTTAAACAGAAACTTAAGGCTTTTAATAAGCCTATTTATCAGTGTATAGAATTTTTTTCTGTATATTAATTTCCAGAAAGAAGAAAAACCATAAACAGGTTTTGAATAATTTGTTGATATTTCTATGAGTATGCTTTCAGTACACACTCCATTATTTCTTCAACCATTAACAATAATGGCTAGAAGATACAAAATTAATACAGCTACTGATTAGACATGCATCTCAAAACATTTGGTATTTAGATTTGCTGTAGCTTTCATAAAACGTATTAAAATAATTTTGAATTTTATATTTTGAAATTAATATGTAGTGAGAATAGTTTATCTTTTGATAAAGAAATATATTCATTCTCTCTTTTTTGAATTTTAAAGTTAAGACTCTTTCCATGGAATCACTTGTTTATTTAGGAAATAAAGGAAGACTGGATCCATGTGTATTACCCATTTACATCTTACTTTTATTATTACCTAAAAAAGGGAAACATAAGAAATTTGTTTCAGAACATATATACACATTGAGATTATTTTTGGCAAGGATCTGATTTAATATTTATTTTTTCTTTACTGACTATTGCACAAAAGCAGACAAGAATCATAGATTCACAAAAGTAAATTCTTATTTGATGGTATAGTCTACCTTCAGGAACCAGGGTTCTTTCTGCATTTTGCTGATGGGAAATTTCCTGAGATTAAATACTTACAATCCAGTGTGTGACTGTGACACATTTTTCTCTACAAGATCATCTGTCTAATAAGATAGCAAACTGCAAAGAATTGAGAAATTGATTTTCCCGTTTTTTTTTTTGTTTGTTTGTTTGTTTGTTTGTTTTGAGACGGAGTCTCGCTCTGTCACCCAGGCTGGAGTGCTGTGGCCGGATCTCAGCTCACTGCAAGCTCCGCCTCCTGGGTTTGCGCCATTCTCCTGTCTCAGCCTCCCGAGTAGCTGGGACTACAGGCGCCACCACGTCGCCCGGCTAGTTTTTTGTAGTTTTTAGTAGAGACAGGGTTTCACCGTGTTAGCCAGGATGGTCTCGATCTCCTGACCTCGTGATCCGCCCGTCTCGGCCTCCCAAAGTGCTGGGATTACAGGCTTGAGCCACCGCGCCCGGCCTCAAGTTTTAACTTAATGAAAAACAACCAGGTTTCAATCACACTGGAAGGTGAGATATAGAGTTGCTTATTAAGACCTAAATGCTTGGAAGTCAAGCCCCTTTCTGTCTTTAGAGATAAGATGTAGCCGAGAAGATTGGTCTCTAACAGAAACAGAAACAAAACAAAACAAAACAAAATAAAACATATCAACAAGAAAGATATTGTTACATCAAATGTGTGTTTTGAAATTTGCCAATATGTCAACATAAGGAAGTCACATCAGAAGCCCCATATTATGTTTACTTTCTAGTTCAGCAAAGCAAAAGACAACAGGTTTACTACATCTTCCTTTGATAAGCTAGGAGAGATGTCTGGATATCCAAAATGTTTTCCTTTTTAAATATTCTCTTTCTCTCTCATTAGTGAAGTATATAGAAACCTTACATATCAAAATCTGATTAATGAAGATGTCTTAATGAAAAGCACTCTAGATTTTTGTGAGCCACCTCCTCACCAATGAGTTTGTCTGTTTCTCCTTAGGAAACATGCTTTCTTCTTCCTTTTATGATTCAGCCTAAGACATTTTAAATTTCTTTACTTACTCCACTTACATGTAGAAAGACTTTTAGTCACAGTTATGCCCAAATTAAGTGAATAGTAGTAGGTAGTTATATAGCTTTAAAAAAAAATGCTTCTTAGAGGTCACTAACTGCAAAGTTTGAGACAAATTCTTCATCATTTGGTGAGAACTCCGTGCATGTAGGCTTCTGCAGATCCCCCAGGACAGACTATTGGCCTAATGAGCAAAGAATTCTGCTTGCTAAATTGTCTTAACCTTAGAACACATTATTTTAGAGCAGAGGTAGAATTTATCCTCCTTTTAAATCTTTTCTACCTAAAACAATTTTATGGTTTATGTCAGTTAAATTTTTAAAAGGTAATGTCATTATGTCAAAAGAGGTTAGAAGGCAGTTTTTGGTATCTCTTTCAACAGTGCATTGTGCAGTGCATTTGAAACCAGGGATACTTTGATATTTATAGATATGGATATGTCACTTCAAAGCATGAGAGAATATGAGTGCTTCAGTGATACACATAATGAGATTTTCTTTTTTGTTTTTAAAACTTTAAGGTTCAATGAAATGTACAACAAGTAATCCCTGTTTGGTAGGGATTGCATTTAATTTCCCTAGTTATTAAATCAGAGCTAGAAGTTGCAATAGTTTTCACTGATAAAACAGTGATTTACTAATCTTGCATAAGAAACATCTGGAGCATAATATGAACCATATTATAGACAACAGATCTGCTTTCCAAAAGAAGTCCAATGCCTCACTCATTTATTTTCATTGAGTACCCTTCCCTGCATTAGAAAGTTGAATGGGAGCTGACAAATTGAAAACAAAATTAAGAAAATAATACTATTATAAATTATATCCAAGCCATTCCAAGGAACTGTGTCTATAGGTCATTAAACTTCTCATTTATTCTAATGAAACTTACTGTTGCTTAAAGGACTGAGATACAGGCTACATTTACTTTGATGTGTTCTTCAATATACTCCTTAACATCAAAATCAATTAAGAAAAGGAAGTTTGGTCGATGTCTTTGAAGTACAGAATCAAATGTAATCAAGCAATTATTTTAGAGTTAATTGCTCCTTCTTTATTTTATTTTATTTTATTTTATTTTTTTACTGTTAAAACTACAAAGACATAGAAATATTGACACCAGAATTAGACCAATGGTGTTATTCAAATTGAGCAATATTCTGAGGATTTTTGAAATCATTAGTCAGAAATTTAGTTTATAGGCTGGGCACAGTGGCTCACGCTCGTAATCCCAGCACTTTGGGAGGCTGAGGTGGGCGGATCACCTGAGGTCAGGAGTTCGAGACCAGGCTGGTCAACAAAATGAAACTCCGTCTCTACTAAAAATACAAAAATTAGCTGGGCGTGGTGCCACATGCCTGTAATCCCAGCTACTCAGGAGGCTGAGGCAGAATACCTTGAACCCAGGAGGCAGAGGTTGCAGGGAGCCGAGATCACGCCATTGCACTCCAGCCTGGGGCACAGCGAGACTCCTTCTCAAACAAACAAACAAACAAAAAATTAGTTTATAAATTATATTGTAACATTTTACTTTTTGTTAAAGCTGTAACTAAAAGAGAAATAAATAGCTACTCAGACATACATATGCCATGAAAGAAAGGCTAACACTTTGTAAATGTCGTAACGCACTCATTTTTGTGCAGAGTTCACAATCAACTTTATTTGTATGCACTTTGTACCTTTTGTGAATACATCATTGATTTGAAAGATTATTGCTCTACACTGGAATTTATTTGCTTATTTTAAGTTAAACTTACCTAATTGCACTAAATCATACAAATGACTAACTTCTATATATGTGACACACTGAGTTACATACAAGCTAAATATGTATGCTCTCCAAAAGTAAATGTTAGAAAACAGCAGCAGAACTTCAGACACTGTAGGCAGTTGCAGGGTTGATTTTAGGATCCTGCTTCTTGTAAAATGTGTTAATAATAATAATGAGAACAATTGTTAAATTTGTGATTAAACTCTAAGAAAATCACATTTTTCACTCTAATCTCAGGTAGTGCTTGGATTGTTACAGTAAAACACAATTGTATGATTTCCTGAGTTTTTAAAAATTACTATTTGAAATGTTTGTCTGTACTACTAAAAACTTTTACACTAGTATGTCATCAATATAAAATACAGAAATAAATTTGTTGCTGATATTTCAACATTTCTTCCTAAGCGAATGTAAATATCTATATTCAACCTAATTGCCTTATTTGTATTGCTGACTTGCTTTCAAAATAAGTAATTTAAGTTTGTATTTATACATTTCAGTAATATTAATTATAAATATTAATCAAATTAAAATGTGCATCTTTATTTGGGTTATTAATATTAACAGAAAAAATAAATATAGTATTTGAGACTTTACATTTACATTGAAAACAGCATTCTGCTACATACAAATTCTGCAAATCACTTCAATAATTAAAATGTTTAAGCTTTTTTTGTAAACCCTTTGTATTTGACTGCATGTAAGATACAGTTACAATTTAATACAAAGTAATTTACTCAAAGTAGAATCAAGGAGAAATGCAATGATGACCAGTGTTTCTGAATAAATAAACCCAAATAACGTAGAGTATACATTATATTAAATAATATTTAATTTAATATTAAATTTTTTCTGTGTATGTATCTGTAGTTTAAAAAATGATACCATGAATCAATCAGAATTCAGCAGGTTTAAAAATACTTTTTGATACACATGAAATTCTGGAAAAGATTAATTTTCTTTCAAAAAATGCCAGTATGTCAAACATTAGACAGGAAGTATTTTCACATTTTATTTTAGTGCCTACTATCGACACTTAAAGAAAATACCAGTCCAACTAGTCATACTCAGAAAGTGGGGGATTATCCTACTTTCCAATCGTTTTTCAGAATACGTACTAATTTAGAGTAGAATTTAGACCCTTCAAATAAACACAGAATGACCTTATCTTTTCACATAAAGATCCCAGGTGTATTATACATTACAAGCCAGCTTTCACTAGTAACTCTTCTAAGACAATTAGTTTTGTATGCTTTTTTCCAATAAGAATAACCAACTCAGTGTATGCAGAGCAGAATGTTTTACCATTTCTCTTCTTATAAAATTATTATATAAGGAAATTGTAGAACTTTTTAAGAATATACTTGTTTTTCTATCACTTATCCTTTTTCTTCATATACATATGTGTGAATATAAAAAGTGTATTTTGGTCTTAACAGTTTTGCTTTTATTTGATTAATAATATATAGGTAATATGTACATTTTTATGTTGAAATGCTTCTAAAATATTTGGTTTATTGAACAGCATTTTATTATATGCTATAATGTATTTATTTAAAAATATCTTCTTTCAGACATTTAGGTTCTCATTTTTCATGATTGCTTAAAACAGTGTGATGGACATAGGGAAATGTTTGGACACAGACAGCCATGATTATTTCTTAAGAATAGAATTTAGAAGCCAAGCGGTGAATGGAAGAATATGGAGTGTTCAAACATTAAAAATGCGGCGGGGCGCGGTGGCTCACGCCTTTAATCCCAGCCCTTTGGGAGGCCGAGGTGGGCGCACTACGAGGTCAGGAGATCGAGACCACCCTGGCTAACACAGTGAAACCCCGTCTGTACTAAACACACAAAAAAATTAGCCAGCCGTAGTGGTGTCGCCTGTAGTCCCAGCTACTCGGGAGGCTGAGGCAGGAGAATGGCTGGAACCCAGGAGGAGGAGCTTGCAGTGAGCCGAGATCGCCCCACTGCACCCCAGCCTGGGCGACAGAGCGAGACTCTGTCTCAAAAAAAAAAAAAAAAAAAAAAAAAAAAAAAAAAAAAAATGCATATACCTATTCGTATTATGTTTAAATGTTTTTTTCTTATAGATTTATGTATTGCTTTATAAATAAAAGTCGTTAATTCTTGTTTCTATTTTCCTAACTGCGCTATGTCAACTGTGTTTTTATTTTGGTAATTTTTAAAGTACAATTATTGAAAAAATAAATTTTGTATAAGAAAATTAATATGATTCTTAGAACTGACTTCCACACAAGAAAAATGTTAATATTTAGCTAGATTTTCTTCTACGAGATGTTGGGTTTAATTTTTTTAATATTTAGAATTTTAACTCCCATGGAATTTATTTTGATGTATAAGGTAAGCATCAACTATATGTTTCCCAAATGGTTAGGTTTTTTATCAAATCATTTCATTGAATTATGACTTCGTCAAATGATTAATCCTGTTATCAATTATTATGTTCTTAGAAATGGTTCTGAAGTTAGCCATTATTGATCGTTTATTGTTCTGAACTTCAGAATCACTCTGTTGATCAGGAGTTGGATTTAAAATATCTAAAATTTATGTGACAATCTGGGCACATAGAGTACCATCAAGGATATTGAGCACTCTCATCCACATATTATTCTCAGACTTTCTTTTCAATATTTATGGAATGTTTGCATAATTTGAATATTATTTCTGTTGCTCTGGCACTTACAATGTAGGAAATAACAACAACAACAAAAAAATGTGAAATTATGAATGGAGATACTACCTGTGAAGGTAAAAATGAAGTGGCTGGGATCCTAAATTGTGTGTGTGTGCGTGAGGGAAGGGTACATTGTAGTGTCCTGGGAAAGACGTCCTGAGGATGTAAGATTTAGAGAAAAACTTGCACCGAAGCTGGCAATACAAAGAAACAGTTTATGTAACAGAATTCTAAACAAAGAGAACACACTACGAAAATGCTATGAAGTTGAGAAACAGCTTGTTGAAGGAATGGAAAGACGGCCAACGAATCTGAAGTTCAGTGGGGGAAAGACAGGCAGGCTTAAGTTGATGTCAGAGACTTATAAAGATAATTAGGAAATAAAGTGTCTCTGATAAAGTGTTTTTGTGTTATTTTTCATAATATTCAATCAAGATTTGCAACTGAATTTCTTTTATTTTTAGATCCCTTTTGAAAAGGAACATTTTCCAATTAAATATATTACTGCTAGTACACAGAAACCGTACTAATTTTGTAATTTAATTGTATAGGGGACCACCTAATTGAATTTATTACATTATCAGTAGCTTCCCAATGATAATATGCTGTCAATGGGCATCTTTGTTTTGTTCTTCACTTTAATAGAAATGCCTTTACCATTTACTTATTACATGTTGATGTTGAGTGTTAGCTTAAGATATTTAGTCGTTACCATGTTAAGAATATAAAAACCTTTTACCTTTTCTAATTACGGTTTAGTAATGAATTTTACTAGAGTTTTAAATTTAATTCCCCAATTAATGAATTTTACAAAATACATTTCTAGTATTTTTGAAATAATTTTCTTTCCTCTACTTTGTTTTATTGATATTCTCAGTGCATTTCAAGTAACGAATCATTATTATCCTGAAATAAGTACTTAGTAATGTTTTATTATTCTTTTAATATCCTTATGAATCTAATTTTTTATTTTATTGAGGTTTTTAAAATATATATCGTACTTATTTCATCTGTGATGATCCCTCAATCTGGAATACATTTTATGTATCTGTTATCTCCTCACTCTATTCTTATCTTCTTTTTTCATAGTTTAACTTTTTGCCCTTCTCTTTTACATCCCGGGAGAAGCTCTCCTCTGCCTTTCTCCTCACCGATGTTAGTTTTAGACAAGCATTCTGATCTTCAGCATCTCAATATGGCTTTCGGTTCTATGTGAGTTCTAGCTCCACCCCTTGTCTGTTTTTATTTTTCTTTAGTATAGTATTATGATCCCAGCTGCACTATTCTTAAGACTTTCTCCCCTGTTTCACAAAACCATGTCTACTTGACATATAAAACAATGAACTGACTTGGGTCTAGTAAGCAATCAGAATTTTTTGAACACATAAATTTAACAACACATCAGTAGATTACATTTCAAAACATGCTTTTCTGATCATTTAGGTGCTGTTCCTACTCTTCAGTTTCTCAAGATTTTTCCGGCCTTCAATTTGTTTTGTTCTTTTCTCCTAACTTACCTTTGACTAAAATAAGATACATCCAGACTATCGAGTGATGAGAGCCTTGGTCAATGTGATCTCCTTAACCACAAACTTCCCGTGAATTGACAAGTTTCCTTCTCAAGGTTATTACTGGATCTCAGGATCCTCTGAGCAGCTCTTAAAGCATTCAAAATCTTCGATTATTAACAATTTTAATCCTAGTGCCTGTCTATGCTCCTAGATGGCATTCTCTCATAACCAATAGACTGACTTCTAACATTTTGAGTAACTGAAATATGAAAAATGCCAAGTGCCAATACGTAAAGCTGTTCAAAAGTTCTATTGCCTCTGCCCCATTTATTTTGGAAGTAACCATTCCAGAATACTGCAATTTTATCAGACATTTCTTCATCCCTCTCAGTTTTTGTTTTGTTTTGTTTTGCCTTCCTTTCTATGGATTGTATTCTTTTCCTTGGGATTATTAGATAAGAGTAGGAAGGTGAGAAAATCCAATAACATTTCACAATGTATTTTGTAAGTTATTGTGTGGAACCACATTATCCCAGTTTTCTTCATCATGTAGGTCACAAGCCTCCACATTAAGTATATCATTTCTTCCTCTACATAGTAAAACGAGTTTTTCCTTATATGTATGAGGATTACTGAGAAATACAACCGTTGGGAGAATTTTTTCAATCCAGCTCTATCTGCCTTAGAGTAATGTGTTTTCCACCTAGATTGTAACATAGTGTTCTTTGCCAGTCTTCACTCTGGATACAAGTGTTATTTTTTTAAAAAAAATCTGTATAAGTATAGACATTCAAGAAAAGTTGGAAACAATTGTATTCGTCCTATTAAGCTAAAATTGGGGAACTGGTTTTTTTGATTGTTGTTCAAAATTATTTTCTTTATTTTTTTATTATACTTTAAGTTATGGGATACATATGCAGAAGATGCAGGTTTGTTACATAGGTATACACATGCCATGATGGTTTGCTGCACCCATCAACCCATCATCTACATTAGGTATTTCTCCTAATACTATCCCTTCCCTAGCCCCCCGACTCCCCAACAGGCCCCGTGTGTGATGTTACCATTGTTCAACTCCCACTTATGAGTGAGAACATGCAGTGTTTGGTTTTCTGTTTCTGTGTTAGTTTGCTGAAAATGATGGTTTCCAGCTTCATCCATGTCCCTGCAAAGGACTTGAACTCATCCTTTTTTATGGCTGCATAGTATTCCACAGTGTATATGTGCCACATTTTATTTATCCAGTCTGTCACTGATGGGCATTTTGGTTGGTTCCAAGTCTTTGCTATTGTGAACAGTGTTGCAATAAACATACATGTGCATGTGTCTTTACAGTAGGATCATTTATAATCCTTTGGGTATATACCCAGTAATGGAATTGGTGGGTCAAATGGTATTTCTGGTTCTAAATCCTTGAGGAATCGCCACACTGTCTTCCACAATGGCTGAATTCATTTACACTCCCACCAACAGGGTTAAAGTGTTCCCATTTCATATCCTATCCATCTGACAAAGGACAAATATCCAGAATCTACAAGGAAATTAAACAAATGTACAAGAAAACAAACAACCCCATCAAAAAGTGGACTAAGGATAGGAACAGACACTTCTCAAAAGAAGACATTTATGCAGCCAACAAACATATGAAAAAAAAGCTCATCATCACTGGTCATTAGAGAAATGCAAATCAAAATCACAATGAGATACTATCTCATGACAGTTAGAATGGCAATCATTAAAAAGTCAGGAAACAACAGGTGCTGGAGAGGATGCAGGAACTGTTCTTTTCATTAACCAAACTCCCTGAAATAATTGCCAGTACATTTTGCTATAAGGTAATGATTACAATTTGTATTAACTAGCATGTTTAAAACTCTCCTTGAGTCTCAATGGCTACATGACATTATCTGAAGAAATCAGCAGTAAGTGTTTTGTTAACGGAAATTTAAGATATTACTGACATCAGAGACCTCAAGTTCGGGGAGGAGATTGAGTTGCTGTAAGTGAGGGTAAAGTTTAGGGAAAATTAGGTTAGTGAGGACAAATGTTATAGCATTGGAAGGAAGTGGTGAATACATGTTATTGTCCTTTGAAGTATGTTCAACATTATGAGATTTTTAACATGTAAACCAATACAAGTGTTTAAATTCCTTAAGATGGTATATAATTGGCAAATAGCTATTTAACTATGCAATCAAATTATCCTCTGCAGCTTGTTTAAGGTAGCCCCTCTGATTCAATATTGTAAAGGAGGTGTCACTCTCAAAGTATTTCTTCAAATTGAGATGTGTTGAACAGCTTTATTAATATCCAATTGTCCAATACCTGCCAATGGGAGAGTGTTTTCTGCTTTGTTGTTGTTGGGTTTGGCTTTCTTTTCCAATGTTTATTAGCTATTTTTACCCTCTTTTTAAAAAAAATGAACTGCTTGTTCTTATTACTTGGTCATTTTCTATTATTTTGATTCATAAGAATGATTTCAATGGTGAAAACAACAAACAAAATATTCTAGTTATTCTCTATTAAATGTTACACACATTGTTTCTTTTCTTCCTTTTGACTTTGTTTATGGTATTTCAGTCTTACAGAAATTTTATGCAGGTAAATTACACAATCACTTGTGTTGTGTTTCTGTTTTGCGATCAGGCTTAGAAAACATTCCGCTAGTCTAAGATAACTAAATGCATCCTATATTGCTTCTATTTATCGTATGATTTCATTTTATAACATTTAAAAATGTTAATCCATCTAAAATATAAAGGTACTGAAGACGAAGGAAAAGGCTATGTTGATTTTATTATTTGAGGTGGACACTTTTAGTATTTGTACCGTACTTCTGGTAACTTTTGTAGGTTTTTCTCGATATTTTTATTTGATCAGATGGAAATATTTTTTAGTTTCCAACCAAAGATAAAAATCTGAAAGAAATAGAAAAAATATTTCCTTGATTCATACATTACTAGAGCATTCAACATTTTAAAAACTACTCGTGAAATGCAGTAGCCCAGGAATTAATTAGGAAATCTGGTTTCTATTTCTAAATCTTCTAGTTGCTAATTTGTTGGACCTTTGGCAAGTCCCAAAGGACTCCAAACTTAGAGCTTGTATACCTTATTAGAAATATGCCTCTCAAAACCTCAGACAGGACAAGGGGTCTTTAAAATCAAACTGTTTTTTTTTTTTTTGAGATAGAGTCTTGCTCTGTCGCCCAGCCTAGAGTGCAGTGGCACGATCTAAAACCATACTGTTTTATTGTCACTTAAAAGTATCAATTAATAGAAAATTGACTGATAGTTTAGCTCTATTTTTTGAGTGCCACCTCCCAGAGAAATTGACCTTATCTTGCTGTGTCTGATAACACAAGTCATTTGCTTCAAATTCAAGACAGTATCAGCCATCCAATTCTTGTATTATTGTTTGTTTGTCTCTTCTCATCAAGGACTTGCTTCTATATCTGGTTCTTGGCATTCATAGTACTGTAAGTAGTAAAAATCACTTTTACTAATCTCTCTTTTGTATGCTGAACTTGCCCAGAATCCTGAATGTTCCTAAGCAACTGAAAGATATCTGGGGTGTTAACATTTGCTTTCACCATAAACAACCGCTTTCTGCTTCTTTCAGCTGACCCAGTAGCCTTTGTTTTAGAAAATTAGACTTCATGCTTCTCCCCTATCCAAACTTTTCTTGGATTTATTTGTTTATTCACATGTAAAATTAGAAGTTAAATTAAATGATTTTCAAGCTTCCTTTTGTTCTGGCATTTTATGATCTTGTAAATCTATATTTGAATCAGTGTCTCTAAGCGTTTTTCTCCTAAGGCAATTATGGTTTTATTTTTCCCTTTAAGGAACATAGCTTATCTTGGGCATTTCTCTTATAAAATTAAGAGGGTGATCTTAAATCACAAAATTTTCATTCTTCTACATTTCGTTGTCTTTATTGGTAATTTTACCCACTCTGTGTTAACTAAATGAAATCTATAATTCATTGAGTGGACAAAACTCATTGCTAGCTTTCTTTGATGTAAGACATAATTGAATAACAGTATTTAACTTTAAGAAGATTGTAATATATTTAACTATCCAAAATTAGATTATTCTTTTTCATTCATTTTATGCATTTTTGCCAATTTATTTTTAGTTTTATTTTAAAGTATTCCACATATTAATTCATTGTATCATTTCCTTTATCGTTTTGCTGCAGATCTGTCATAGACTATATGTCTCTTTTTGTCATCCTAGTTAAATATAACATTTTCACAATTCAAAAAGAAGAAAAGTATTCATTTGGAATTTATCTAAATCTTCCAGATACAAAGATTCCTTTGCTTCACATTCTTCTTAGGCTGCTAATATTTGCCTGTGACCTTGTTAGACAGAACATAGCATTAGTTCATGGCAGAGTAGTAGGACCCTACTAAATAAGAAGCTGAAAGGAAAGGATAAGAAGGAGAGGGAGAAAGAAAAAGGAAAATACTGGTGGATCTTAACAAATTATTGACTAGAAGACACAAAATGTAACTTTACTTCTTAACATTTTTGTTTTGAATGCAATTATTCTTAAAGTCATCATAGTGCACTAGATAAAGATTTTCTTTTACATATATATATAATATATATAATAACCTTACTGCATATCATTTTCTTCCTCTCTATAAGGGCAACAGAACTTCAAAGTTCCTTAAACTTGGTAAAAAAAAATTTAATTATATGTTGTCATCGATAATTTATGGTTCCAAATTATACTAAATTGGTAGCTGGTGATGTGAAGTGCAAATGAAATCAGGCCAATTCTTACCAAATCAGGCATAAAATCACATTTTAATAAACTTTGATTCCTATTACCCTTTTATCTTTATCATCCATGCCTGCGCTCTATGTGTAATCTGTGTACACAGATGCTGAGTTTTATTGCTTTGGCAATTTAGAAATCTGAATGTTGAAAGGAAGATACTAGTATATGCAGGCAGAAACGAATGAGAGTTTTTTGTTGTTGTTTTCTGTTTTGTGTGTGTGTGTATGTGTGTGTGTGTGTTGTTCTTTTTTAATGGTGAGGGACATCTACTGCTTAAGACATAGCTAAAGAGCCATGGTAAAAAGAGAACACATGCCTTCCTAACTCCTCTCTTACATTTTTAGGAGTAAAAATGAAGCTAGCCTACTGGCTTGTACACTAATTATTTATATAACAGGAGGAAATCAAAGAGCCGCAATGGAGAACATAGCCTTTAGGCCAAAGAAATATAGTAAAATAAATTCAACATACCTATTTTACAGAGAATGGGAATCTGGAACTGAATATCAGAGAACTGCAGAATCACCTTCTAAAATATTCTTACTGGCTTAGAAATTGTGGGTAGCTAAGTTAATGCTGAGAGAATAAATCTAAATCTCTTACGGAATTCTAAAAAATATAGCAACAAAAGTAACATATGAAACTAAATAAAATTCATGCTTTGGCGTAACTGAAAGAAACAGGATGGCTACCTTTGAATCACCCACACGTAGAATAATAAACACCAACTCAAGTTATCGTTCAAATTCTTCTGTGGAAACCTTTGAATCTCAAAGAGCAAGAGGAGTCAAGGAAAACCTACATACAGAGGATAATAGGAGAGTAAGATGCAGTATTAAGATTGACCTATGTTCACTAACAGAAAGAGAAAGTCTCATCTACATGGAAAATGGTGAAAAAGATTATTTTTAGACCAGAAGAGGGAAAAAACAGAGGAAAAAAATTTACAGTGTGTGTGAAAATTGAGAGAACAGTTTTTTAAAAAGCAAGTTTCAGGCAGAAGAGGAGAGAAAGCCATGGAGACAATTTATTTGCGGGAATAAAAGAAAGTTTAATAAAACGGAAAACATAAAAGGCACAGAACCCCACCCCACTTGTCTTGCCTTAAAAAGTCACTTAAAGAGAAATCATATTTTGTTATACTGGAATGCACTTGTAAAAATGGTGTCTTGTAAACTACCCCAGATTATAAACCCTTGCCACAGAAATGCATGCAAAAGAACAAATAATTTTCATCTATACAAAACTGCAATAAGAATTAAACAGACAATGGGAAAGGAAACAATTCAGTTTACAGATTAAAACTATGTAGTGATTTGTATATACTCCATCAAGGCTTTTGGAATTACTTAAAAATGAATTTGAACAATCAATAAAAATATTAGTAATATAAATAGTGGAAAAATAAGAAAAAATAGATCTGATTGAACTCAAAAAGGAAATGGACAAAAATAGTAATATCAAAATAATAAATGAATTATACATTTTTAAAGTATAAGTAGATCTGTATTTAAACATAATAAGAGCAATTAAAGGAAAGCAGTAAAACAACAAAGAGAATGATGTAGACAATAAAATAAAAAAATGGTCAGAGATCTTACTTGAAAAGAAATACAGGTGAAAAAGATCTAGGACATGGGACATGAGTCTCTGCAGAAGACAACCAAAACAATGGAATAGAAGTATTACTGAAAACTCATTGGAGATAATAAACTTAAAGTGACCCATTTCTATAGCAAACAACAACAGTTAAAGGGAAAAAGAGACTAAAGGAACTACTTCTTCCAAAAAACAACTACGAAACCAAACAGATCAAAAAATGTTTCAAGTATTAAAAAGAAAGGAAAACGTCCTATGATTTTTATGAAGTATAACCTTGCTACAAACACCTATTAAAGACAGTATCAGAGAAAGAAAAGAATGTCACTTAAAATACCAATGCAAATTAGTAAATTAAATGTAAACTAATATATCTAATACCATATTATAAAAATAGCATACCATAACCAAGTGGAATTTATTGCAGAAATGGAAAATGTGCTAATATTAGGATATTGCTAATATTATTTACTGGATTCATAGATATAAACACACTTGACAGGATTTAAATGCAATTTTGGGGGAAAATACTTCAAGAAAATAAGATCGTGTGTGTTTGTGTTTGTGTGTGTGTGTGTGTGTACTGATATAGGATATATATTCTAAATGTAAAACCATCATCTTATTTAGCAACTAAATATTAAATGCACTTTCACTAAGTTTAAGAACAATGTAAAAATGTCCACTATTGCTTAAAAGAATCAATAGTTTCTATAGGTATTAGCAAACAGAATTAGAAAAAAATCAGTCAGAATAATTGAAATTGGAAAATAATAAACTGCCTCTGCATGAGATATAATCATATACCTGTTACATCATAAAAACAATATTCAAACCTAATACTGAAATGATAAAATAATTTAAAAAGTAGCAAAGTATAAAATTAATACCCCAAAATTAATGTCATTTTTATATATAGTCAATAACTAGGAGATATGATTTAAAAAACCTATTTACAATAGCAACAATAAATACATTTCTTTAAAAAAACTAATAGAAAAAAACCGTATATGTAGAAACACTTAAACACTACAGAGAGATCCACAAGGAGATCTGAGCAAATAAAAACATAGCATGTGTTTAAGAAAAATCAAGATCATAAAAATGTCAGTTCCGCATATTTTAATGTATACATTTAACAAAATAATGATAAAAATACCAGCAAACAATGCCAAGTTTATACTAAAG
This sequence comes from Rhinopithecus roxellana, assembly GCF_007565055.1. Classification (NCBI taxonomy): domain Eukaryota; kingdom Metazoa; phylum Chordata; class Mammalia; order Primates; family Cercopithecidae; genus Rhinopithecus; species Rhinopithecus roxellana. Next base: position 16,520,719 of record NC_044549.1, on the reverse strand, counting down.
TTCTTACTCTAATGATAAAGCCATTATATTCTATGAGGCATGAATATACTAGACACTGATAAAATAAATGAGAGTTCTAGAAACAATATATTTATATTGTAAATATAAACATTTATGATATAATGAAGTTGTCTGCTCAAATGATGTGACATATTGGTCAGCCATTTGGAAAATAGACAATTATATCTATACCTCACATTATGCACAAGAATAAACTCCAAATACTCAAGAATATTAAAAACAATCAGTGATATTAAATGAGTGAATGAACGAATGAATAAGTAAGCCATACAGTTTCCTAAAAACAAAACAAAACAAAACAAAAAACAAACAAACAAAAAAAAAACAGGAATGGAATGGATTCATTTATAACCTGAATACAGAAAAATTGGTCAGGAGCGGTGCCTCATGCCTGTAATCCCAACAATTTGGGAGGCCAAGGTGGGCAGATCGCGAGGTCAGGAAATCGAGACCATCCTGGCTAACATGGTGAAACCCCGCCTCTATTAAAACTACAAAAAAAATCAGCTGGGCGTGGTGGCGGGAGCCTGTAGTTCCAACTACTTGGGAGGCTGAGACGGGAGAAGAGCTTCAACCTGTGAGAGGGAGGTTTCTGTAAGCTAAGATCGCGCCACTGCACTCCAACCTGGTGACAGCAAGACTCCGTCTCAAAAAAAAAGAAAAAGAAAAAGTACTTAAAAATTAAGAGATGATTAAAGAAAAGATTGATAAATGAGTACATAAACATAATTATAAAAGCCATCACATGGCAAAACAACAAAATAAAAAAAAGATAATAAAAATATTTACAACCACAAATGAAGGACAAATAACTCTTATATATAAAGAACTCTAAAATTTTTCAGGAAAAAAGACTAACACCAAATTGGAAATATGGGGAAGAGGCAAGATCCGACAATATAAATAAAGATGTAAAAATGGTTCTTTAACACATGACAAGCTGCACAGACTACTTCATAGAGAAATAAAAATAAGCACTATACCGAAATTACATTTCTTAACTATTAGCTTGGTTAAAATTTAGATTGACAACATATTCTCTCGGCGAGTCTTGAGGAAACCGATACACTCATATATTATTGGTAGGGATGCAAATTTGCACAATGTAAATTTCTTGGAGAGAAATTTGTGACTCTATAACAAAACTATACATATAGTTACACTTTGACTAGCATTCCGTTTTTAAAATTTACCCTACCGCCAACAACATGAAAATAGATATTTTTAAGATTATTCATTACAGCATTATTGGTAATCACAAAGTACTGTATTGCAAATAACCTAAGCAGCCATACATAGGACAGTGGTTTAACAAACTAGTATATCTACATATTGTAGACCTATTCAGCCATAAAAAGAGCTGTTTGAACTGGTAGGGGATAATTTCTAGAATCTATTGCTATGTAAATAGAAACAAAGCACAAAAATGTACTTATAGTATATTAGCTTTTTATTAAAAATACAATAAAATATTCATATGTTTGATTATTTGTGTAAAAATGAAGAAAGGATGACTACATGAGACAAAAACAAGATTAGTTATTAACAGGCACAGAATGGAATAGATGGAAAAACTGGGTAGTTGAGACAATCTACAGTGTATGGGAAAACGACATTTCTGAGAATAACTTTTGTTTAGTTTTGATTTTTAGAACATAGTTTTTTTATGCTCAAAAAAATAAAATAAAATCAAGAATACAAGAAAATGAAATAAAAAAGAAATAAATCAGCCTACCTAATTTCAAATGACTAAAATAGCCATACCAAAGTGGAGGGAATACAAATCCAACCACTTCGTGAACACGATATTTTGACTATACACCCTGTGACCAAAGGCAAAAAAAGGTGTAAAAAAATCCAACACCGGACATTCATTCTGTTTTTCACACTAATATTAACTGGTAATTCTAAATTACTTAATGTGTCTTCAAGGAAGGAGCAACAGGTAAACCTATTGTGGATATGGCGTTACTGCCGAGAACACGTCACAAAACTCTGAGACTATGAGGTCCTTGATCTGAATTAGGTCTTTGAAGATTCTGTTGGCCTTTGTATATAAATCTCTTCTTAGCTGTTGAAAACTGTTGTCATTTTTATCCACACATGATAGCATTGCTCTAACGAATTACCCATAGGGAAGGAATCAGTCTTTGGGAATAGAAATATATATGATCTTGGAAGTAAATTATCAAGTATAGGTTTAACCATTCAAAACACTTGTTTTATGCTGATATCTGTTTCCAGTTTCAGAAGAACAACTAGTGTAGTAAATTGTATTTCATAGAAGTTTACTTTCAAAACACATATGGTAGTTTAATCTATACAAGAACAAATAAATCAAATCAAGTAAAATTAATTTAAGTAATATGCATCAGTGTTTCCCAAAGTTTAGTACAATCAATTGGGAAATTTATTTTGCAAGTTAAAGTGCTTGTGCTAATTTTTAAAATGATGATCTATCACAAGCAGCAACTGAATAAATTAGGCTTAATGAATCTGAAACATTATACTAATTATATTCATTTAAATACATTTCTTTATGATGGATATTGTATAAAAATATTTATAGAATATAAATAATCATCAAAATGCTATGATTGCCAATGAACATTTAATCCATTCTATGTAATGTATTTTTAAATGTCTGAAAATATAAGGCTTGGGACACTTCGCTAGACAAGGAAGATTTCACAAATAAGTTTTTTAAAAAGTTAGGAATGATGTGTGTATTGCCAGAGGTTTATGAGTTACAGGTAGAATAGTTGTAATGTTACACATACTTTCACATAAATGTATAAAGCATATGTTGACAGTTGACATAAAATTTTCTAGTTAAAAACTTGCCGGTAATCATTGCTACTCTAAGTTTTCTGCTGAAAAAATAATCTTTGTGTGTGTGTGTGTGTGTGTGTGTGTGTGTGTGTGTGTGTGTGGATATACTTATGTGCTAAACTGTTTCCCCAAGTAAATGGCAAATACCACAGTCATATTTAGAATGAATTTGTTACAGAGTCGTGAATTTTTTAGGTGTCTCTTGAGAGAGTTCCTATGAATAGTTTAGTTACTAGTACAGTCATAGCTCTTTATTTATAATAAATATTCCAGTCTGGAACAAGATTTATCTACTGTTTTCCAACTTTAATTCAGGACATTCAATAAATCATGAGAGTTACCATATAAGGCATTTCTCTTAGTTTTGTCAGCAATATTCCTGTCCTTCAATACAGTGGACATACTGTTTTTGCTTGTCTAGCAACTATTTAAAAACATCACTCGCGTTTATTTCGGGAAAGATTTTTTCCTCCCCAGTACACAGTTGTATTTCCTTATCTCTGGTAGGACCAAGCACACTTCCTTTTTCTAAGGATGGCTACAAGGCAGCCCACTATTCCTATTGCATCTGCCCACTTGCTTCATAAAGTAAGTTTACCCCATGTGTAAAGTGAATTCACCCTAGTCCTGCAGGACTTTGGTAGTTTTCATTTCCTGCAGAAACTTATAAAAGTTAAATATATATATATATATATATATATATATATAGTCCCTGTCACAGCAGCTGGCCTACCTTCTATACCACTCATTCTAGGTTCACATCACCTTTGAATAGCATCTCTCCTGATCTAGGCGACTTAACTGGTGGGATATCCAGATTCTTGGAGTGATATACTTATCTGGTGGCTGGTGGCCATTGGTAACCAAGCTCTTTATAGTTTCAGGCTGCTGTACTTGTTACATTTAAGGAGGGGAACAGCAAGAATGGTTTTAGTAGGTGATCTTCAAGCCGAATGTATTATTTCCTTTGTCATTCGATAAGAATAACTTCACCTCTTTCTGAAGAATAGAGTTCTTCACCCAGCCAGGAGAGAATTTATTTTACTTCTTGCTCATCTCTTGGCACAAAGAGCCCAAGGAGAAAGGCCCATAGCCATGACTGAAAGTTTAATGGAACTCTTTCTATTTTCCCTGGTGCATGAATTACTCCTCTGTCAATAGGACTTCTAGACCCAAACAGCCTAAAGTTGTGGAAACAAGAATATATTCCCCAAGTTGTTCATTAGGAATAATGGTAAGTAGGGGCATTCCCACTCCGTTCCTTTGGTTTTCAGACTTATATACTGTATAATGAGAGGGAAATGGTGATCATAGAAACTCTATTGATGTTTCTCATAATAATATGTCTCAGTTTTAAATTAGGAAGAGCAAAAATTGGTTTCAATACTTATAATGGGCAAGGTAATGTTTTAAAAGCTTTACCTATAAATCTTATTGAACATTTAAAACTACCTATGAGTATTCATACCTCCATGTGTTGGATAAGTGACTTGCCTAAATTATCACAGCTAATAAATTATTGCATGTGACACTTCAACAGGTTAAGTCCAGAGATCTTGAATCAAACTACTATATTATACTGCTGCTTAAAACAAATATCTTTTTTTACACTATTATGTTAACCAAGAATGTTAGCTATATTAGGTTATATTAGCATTATATAAATTTCAAATATATCTGTAATGGAATTGGTAGCATTTTAAATAGTTTAAAATGTGTTTTTGAATGTAAATAAAGTGTTTCTATTTTGATGATGATGCAAACCACCAGATAGACTTTATTAAAATATAGAAAGAGCATACTATTAATTTGCTTTTGCTTTTTACTTTCAAAAATTGTGGTTATTATCGAAAATAGGTATTTGTCTGAAATTAACTTTGCTGCAGTCACTTCTAAGTATTTATATTCAATAAAACTGTGAAAGTATAAATCTATATTATGGTATTAAAATATGCTTTGTTAGAATGATTTTATGTGTCCTTCACAGATTTTGAAGATTCATCAAATGTGTAGGGCAAAAAAAGTAAATGAGACACTATTTTGAGATTTGTTTTACAAACTGCAACATACAAAATGACAACATGACAGAATTAATTTAAAAGAAAACTCTAAACCCTACTACATGTAAATCTAATTCATGAGGTTTCCAGTTGTTCTCAAATTTCAGTTTTCGCAGAGTCAACTGTGAATACTATAGGTACCCATTCTGGACTCTACCACCAGAGTTTCCGAATCAATTGTTCTAAGGCGAGACCAGGGCAATCAATATTTTTAAACAGCTCCTAGATACTTCCAATGTGCAGTTAGAGAGAGGAGAATCCCTGTTATATAATGAAGTTCACATCCAAAACTTTACCTTTTGGATTTTTAAATTTATATATCAAAGTTGTATATGTTATGTGGTTACATGTGTATTTTGAAACATGTATATAATGCGTAACGATGAAATTGGAGTAATTAGAATATCTATTACCTCAAACATTTATCTATTCCTTGTGTTGGGAATATCAGAATTCTTCCAGATGTTTTGAAACATGTCATAAATTATACTTAACTATAATTTCCACACTGTACTATTGAGAACAAGAACTTATTCCTTCTATCTAACTAAATTTTGTATCAATTAACTGTTTTCTGTTTATTTTTCTCTGTCCTCTTCCTTTCTGAGCCTCTGGTTACCACTATTCTACTCTCTACTTGCATGAGATCCATTTTTTTAGCTCCCACACACCAGTGAGAACCTGTTATATTTATCTTTCTGTTTTTAGCTTATTTCATTTAACATAATGGCCTCCAGCTCCATCTATGTTGCTGCAAATGACACAATTTAACTTCATTTTATGTCTGAATAATATGCCATTGTATGTGTATGCCATCTTTTTTAAACCCATTAATCCATTAATGAACACTTAGGTTGATTCCATATCATGGCTATCATGAATAGCGCTGCAATAAATATGGGAATGCAAATGTCATTCTGAGATTCTGATTCCCCCCCCCTTTTTTTTTTTTTTGAATATATACCCAGCAGTGGGGTTGCTTGATCATATGGCAGTTCCGTATTAATTTTTTGAGTGACATCCACAGGGTTTTCCATATTGGATGTACGACTTTAAATTTCTACCAACAGTGTTAAGAGCATTCCCCTTTCTCCACATTATCACCAGCATTAGTTATTTTTTTTTTTTTTTTTTGAGAATTGCCTTTCTAACTCAGGTGAGATTTTGATTTGATTTGATTTTGTGGTTTTGATTTGCACTTGCCTGATGATTAGTGATGTGATGTTGGGCATTATTTCATAAACATGTTGGCCATTTGTAAGGTTTTCTTTGAGAAATATCTATCTATTCAGGGTTTTACCAATTTTTTAATCAGATTATTATTATGATTTTCTGTTAAGTTTCTTATATATTCTAGCTATTGATTCCTTTCCAGATGGATAGTTTGCAAATATTTTCTCTCATTCATGCAGATTTGGTTACTATAGCTTTGGTTACTCATACTGCTTACTATAGTTTGGTTACTCATTTTGAAGCCAGGTGTTCCTCTTGCTGAGAAATGTTTCAAGTATTTAAAGTCTTTTGTGGTTCCATATAAATTTAAAAAATGTTTTTCTATTTCTGTGAAGAATGTCATTCGTATTTTGTTAGAGATTGCATCAATTCTGTAAATTGCTTTGAGTAATATAGATACTTTAACAATAATAGTTCTTCCAATTCATGGGCATGGGATATCTTTCTCTTGAGTGTGTGTTCTCTTCAATTTCTTCACCAGTGTTTTATGCATTTCCTTGTAGAGATTTATCACTTCTTTGGTGAAATGTATTACTAAGTATTTGGGGTTTTTTTGGCTATTGTAAGTGGTATTGCTTTCTTATTTTTATTTTTCAGATTGATCACTGCTAGCATATAGAAATGCTCCTGATTTTTGTATGTTTATTTTGTATCCTGCAACTTCATTAAATTTGTTTATTCATTTAAGTGTTTTTTGGTAAAGTCTAGGTTTTTCTAAATATAAGATCATGTCATCTGCAATCAAGGGTAATTTGACTACTACTTTCCCTATTTGGATATTATTTATTTCTTTCTGTTGCCTAATTGCTCTGGCTGGGACTTCTGATACGATATTAAATAAAACTAATGAAAGTGAACCTCCTTGTTTTGTTCCAGATCTTGGTAGAAAGGCTTTCAATATTCTTCCTGTTCAACATGATGTTAGCTGATGTTGTTATATATGACCTTCATTGTGTTGAAGTATTTCTTTTCTATATCCATTGTGGAGGGTTTTTGTCACGAAGGAATGTTGAATTTTATCAAATCCTTTTTCAGAGTTCATGTGACTCATCACATTTTCATATTTGCATGTGATGAGCCATCCTTCCATCCTGGGATACACTAAAAATTAAAACAATAAGCTAAAATATATTTACCAAAGAAGTTACTTAAGTACAACAGAAGACAGTAAAAAAAAGTTGCACAGCAGCTTGGAAACAAGTAACGAAATGGCAGTAGTAAAGCCTAACCTATCAATAAAATATTGAATGTAAATGGATTAAGTTCTCCAAGTAAAATTCATAGAGTGACTGAATAGATTAAACATACAAGACATGTGTATATACATACAGGTCATATATAGCACCATATATATGCTGCTAATATTAAATATATATATGCTGCTTGTATTAAACATATAAGATCCATATATATATATTTTTATCTGAGTATATAAGTAGATATCATATATATATGCTATCTATAGGAAACTTCCTTTACCCATAAAGACACACATTAACTGAAGCGAAAATGATAGCCCATGCAAAATGATCAGGAGTAGCTATACATACATCAAATAAAATACATTTTAAGTCAAAAACTGTAAAAAGAGACAAAGCAGGTTATTATATAATGATGAAAGGGTCAATTCAGCAAGAGGATGCAACAATTGTAAATAGATATGCACCCAACACCAGAGCACCCAAGTATATAAAGCAAATATTAATAGCTTTAAAGGGAGAAATAGACTTTAATATAATAGTAGTAGGATAATTCAACACACCACTTTTGACAAATGACAGATTGTCCAGAGAGAAGACCAACAAAGAAACATTGAAATTAAATTGCACTCCAGACAAAATAGATCTGACAGGTATTACAGAACATTATATCCAACTGCTCCAGAATACACATTTTTTTTCTTATCAGCACGTGAAACATTCTCTAGTAATAACCGTATTGTAGGCTATAAAACAAGTCTCAAGAAGTTAAAAATAGTCAAAATTTTATCGAGTATACTTTCTTTTTTTTTTTTTTTTTTTTTTTTTTTTTTATTATACTTTAAGTTCTAGGGTACATGTGCATAACGTGCAGGTTTGTTACATATGTATACTTATGCCATGTTGGTGTGCTGCACCCATCAACTCGTCAGCACCCATCAATTCATCATTTATATCATGTATAACTCCCCAATGCAATCCCTCCCTCCTCCCCCCTCCCCCCCCCCATGATAGACCCCAGTGTGTGATGTTCCCCTTCCCGAGTCCAAGTGATCTCATTGTTCAGTTCCCACCTATGAGTGAGAACATGCGGTGTTTGGTTTTCTCTTCTTGTGATAGTTTGCTAAGAATGATGGTTTCCAGCTGCATCCATGTCCCTACAAAGGACGCAAACTCATCCTTTTTTATGGCTGCATAGTATTCCATGGTGTATATGTGCCACATTTTCTTAATCCAGTCTGTCACAGATGGACATTTGGGTTGATTCCAAGTCTTTGCTATTGTGAATAGTGCCGCAATAAACATACATGTACATGTGTCTTTGTAGTAGACTAATTTATAATCCTTTGGGTATATACCCAGTAGTGGGATGGCTGGGTCATATGGTACATCTAGTTCTAGATCCTTGAGGAATTGCCATACTGTTTTCCATAGTGGTTGAACTAGTTTACAATCCCACCAACAGTGTAAAAGTGTTCCTATTTCTCCACATCCTCTCCAACACCTGTTGTTTCCTGACTTCTTAATGATTGCCATTCTAACTGGTGTGAGATGGTATCTCATTGTGGTTTTGATTTGCATTTCTCTGATGGCCAGTGATGATGAGCATTTTTTCATGTGTCTGTTGGCTGTATGAATATCTTCTTTTGAGAAATGTCTGTTCATATCCTTTCCCCACTTTTTGATGGGGTTGTTTGTTTTTTTCTCGTATATTTGTTTGAGTTCTTTGTAGATTCTGGATATTAGCCCTTTGTCAGATGAGTAGGTTGCAAAAATTTTCTCCCATTCTGTAGGTTGCCTGTTCACTCTGATGGTAGTTTCTTTTGCTGTGCAAAAGCTCTTTAGTTTAATTAGATCCCATTTGTCAATTATGGCTTTTGCTGCCGTTGCTTTTGGTGTTTTAGACATGAAGTCCTTGCCCATGCCTATGTCCTGAATGGTACTACCTAGATTTTCTTCTAGGGTTTTTATGGTATTAGGTCTAACATTTAAGTCTCTAATCCATCTTGAATTAATCTTCGTATAAGGGGTAAGGAAAGGATCCAGTTTCAGCTTTCTACTTATGGCTAGCCAATTTTCCCAGCACCATTTATTAAATAGGGAATCCTTTCCCCATTTCTTGTTTCTCTCAGGTTTGTCAAAGATCAGATGGCTGTAGATGTGTGGTATTATTTCTGAGGACTCTGTTCTGTTCCATTGGTCTATATCTCTGTTTTGGTACCAGTACCATGCTGTTTTGGTTACTGTAGCCTTGTAGTATAGTTTGAAGTCAGGTAGCGTGACGCCTCCAGCTTTGTCCTTTTGACTTAGGATTGTCTTGGCAATGCGGGCTCTTTTTTGGTTCCATATGAACTTTAAAGCAGTTTTTTCCAATTCCGTGAAGAAAGTCATTGGTAGCTTGATGGGGATGGCATTGAATCTATAAATAACCTTGGGGAGTATGGCCATTTTCACGATATTGATTCTTCCTATCCATGAGCATGGTATGTTCTTCCATTTGTTTGTGTCCTCTTTGATTTCACTGAGCAGTGGTTTGTAGTTCTCCTTGAAGAGGTCCTTTACATCCCTTGTAAGCTGGATTCCTAGGTATTTTATTCTCTTTGAAGCAATTGTGAATGGAAGTTCATTCCTGATTTGGCTCTCTGCTTGTCTGTTGCTGGTGTATAAGAATGCTTGTGATTTTTGCACATTAATTTTGTATCCTGAGACTTTGCTGAAGTTGCTTATCAGCTTAAGGAGATTTTGGGCTGAGACGATGGGGTTTTCTAAATATACAATCATGTCATCTGCAAACAGGGACAATTTGACTTCTTCTTTTCCTAACTGGATACCCTTGATTTCTTTCTCTTGCCTGATTGCCCTAGCCAGAACTTCCAACACTATGTTGAATAGGAGTGGTGAGAGAGGGCATCCCTGTCTTGTGCCAGTTTTCAAAGGGAATTTTTCCAGTTTTTGCCCATTCAGTATGATATTAGCTGTGGGTTTGTCATAAATAGCTCTTATTATTTTGAGGTACGTTCCATCAATACCGAATTTATTGAGCGTTTTTAGCATGAAGGGCTGTTGAATTTTGTCAAAAGCCTTTTCTGCATCTATTGAGACAATCATGTGGTTCTTGTCTTTGGTTCTGTTTATATGCTGGATTACGTTTATTGATTTGCGAATGTTGAACCAGCCTTGCATCCCAGGGATGAAGCCCACTTGATCATGGTGGATAAGCTTTTTGATGTGCTGCTGAATCCGGTTTGCCAGTATTTTATTGAGGATTTTTGCATCAATGTTCATCAGGGATATTGGTCTAAAATTCTCTTTTTTTGTTGTGTCTCTGCCAGGCTTTGGTATCAGGATGATGTTGGCCTCATAAAATGAGTTAGGGAGGATTCCCTCTTTTTCTATTGATTGGAATAGTTTCAGAAGGAATGGTACCAGCTCCTCCTTGTACCTCTGGTAGAATTCAGCTGTGAATCCATCTGGTCCTGGACTTTTTTTGGTGGGTAGGCTATTAATTGTTGCCTCAATTTCAGAGCCTGCTATTGGTCTATTCAGGGATTCAACTTCTTCCTGGTTTAGCCTTGGGAGAGTGTAAGTGTCCAGGAAATTATCCATTTCTTCTAGATTTTCTAGTTGATTTGCGTAGAGGCGTTTATAGTATTCTCTGATGGTAGTTTGTATTTCTGTGGGGTCAGTGGTGATATCCCCTTTATCATTTTTTATTGCATCTATTTGATTCCTCTCTCTTTTTTTCTTTATTAGTCTTGCTAGCGGTCTGTCAATTTTGTTGATCTTTTCAAAAAAACCAACTCCTGGATTCATTGATTTTTTGGAGGGTTTTTTGTGTCTCTATCTCCTTCAGTTCTGCTCTGATCTTAGTTATTTCTTGCCTTCTGCTAGCTTTTGAATGTGATTGCTCTTGCCTCTCTAGTTCTTTTAATTGTGATGTTAGAGTGTCAATTTTAGATCTTTCCTGCTTTCTCTTGTGGGCATTTAGTGCTATAAATTTCCCTCTACACACTGCTTTAAATGTGTCCCAGAGATTCTGGTATGTTGTATCTTTGTTCTCATTGGTTTCAAAGAACATCTTTATTTCCGCTTTCATTTCGTTATGTACCCAGTAGTCATTCAGGAGCAGGTTGTTCAGTTTCCATGTAGTTGAGCGGTTTTGATTGAGTTTCTTAGTCCTGAGTTCTAGTTTGATTGCACTGTGGTCTGAGAGACAGTTTGTTATAATTTCTGTTCTTTTACATTTGCTGAGGAGTACTTTACTTCCAATTATGTGGTCAATTTTGGAATAAGTGCGATGTGGTGCTGAGAAGAATGTATATTCTGTTGATTTGGGGTGGAGAGTTCTATAGATGTCTATTAGGTCCGCTTGGTGCAGAGATGAGTTCAATTCCTGGATATCCTTGTTAACTTTCTGTCTCGTTGATCTGTCTAATGTTGACAGTGGAGTGTTGAAGTCCCCCATTATTATTGTATGGGAGTCTAAGTCTCTTTGTAAGTCTCTAAGGACTTGCTTTATGAATCTGGGTGCTCCTGTATTGGGTGCATATATATTTAGGAGAGTTAGCTCTTCCTGTTGAATTGATCCCTTTACCATTATGTAATGGCCTTCTTTGTCTCTTTTGATCTTTGATGGTTTAAAGTCTGTTTTATCAGAGACTAGGATTGCAACCCCTGCTTTTTTTTGTTCTCCATTTGCTTGGTAGATCTTCCTCCATCCCTTTATTTTGAGCCTATGTATGTCTCTGCATGTGAGATGGGTCTCCTGAATACAGCAGACTGATGGGTCTTGACTCTTTATCCAGTTTGCCAGTCTGTGTCTTTTAATTGGAGCATTTAGTCCATTAACATTTAAGGTTAATATTGTTATGTGTGAACTTGATCCTGCCATTATGATATTAACTGGTTATTTTGCTCGTTAGTTGATGCAGTTTCTTCCTAGCCTCGATGGTCTTTACATTTTGCCAAGTTTTTGCGATGGCTGGTACCGGTTGTTCCTTTCCATGTTTAGGGCTTCCTTCAGGGTCTCTTGTAAGGCAGGCCTGGTGGTGACAAAATCTCTAAGCATTTGCTTATCTGTAAAGGATTTTATTTCTCCTTCACTTATGAAACTTAGTTTGGCTGGATATGAAATTCTGGGTTTAAAATTCTTTTCTTTAAGAACGTTGAATATTGGCCCCCACTCTCTTCTGGCTTGTAGAGTTTCTGCCGAGAGATCTGCTGTTAGTCTGATGGGCTTCCCTTTGTGGGTGACCCGACCTTTCTCTCTGGCTGCCCTTAAGATTTTTTCCTTCATTTCAACTTTGGTGAATCTGGCAATTATGTGTCTTGGAGTTGCTCTTCTGGAGGAGTATCTTTGTGGCGTTCTCTGTATTTCCTGAATTTGAATGTTGGCCTGCCCTACTAGGTTGGGGAAGTTCTCCTGGATGATATCCTGAAGAGTGTTTTCCAACTTGGTTCCATTTTCCCCCTCACTTTCAGGCACCCCAATCAGACGTAGATTTGGTCTTTTTACGTAATCCCATACTTCTTGCAGGCTTTGCTCATTTCTTTTTCTTCTTTTTTCTTTTGGTTTCTCTTCTCGCTTCATTTCATTCATTTGATCTTCAATCGCTGATACTCTTTCTTCCAGTTGATCGAGTCGGTTACTGAAGCTTGTGCATTTGTCACGTATTTCTCGTGTCATGGTTTTCATCTCTGTCATTTCGTTTATGATCTTCTCTGCATTAATGAGTCTAGCTGTCAATTCTTCCACTCTTTTCTCAAGATTTTTAGTTTCTTTGCGCTGGGTACGTAATTCCTCCTTTAGCTCTGATAAGTTTGATGGACTGAAGCCTTCTTCTCTCCTCTCGTCCAAGTCATTCTCTGACCAGCTTTGATCCGTTGCTGGTGATGGGCTGCGCTCCTTTGCAGGGGGAGATGCGCTCTTATTTTTTGAATTTCCAGCTTTTCTGCCCTGCTTCTTCCCCATCTTTGTGGTTTTGTCTGTCTCTGGTCTTTGATGGTGGTGACGAACTGATGGGGTTTTGTTATAGGTGTCCTTCCTGTTTGATAGTTTTCCTTCTGACAGTCAGAAGGACTCTCTGTTGGTCTGTTGGAGATTGCTTGAGGTCCACTCCAGACCCTGTTTGCCTGGGTATCAGCAGCAGAGGTTGCCGAAGATAGAATATTGCTGAACAGCGAGTGTACCTGTCTGATTCTTCCTTTGGAAGTGTCCTCTCAGGGGTGTACTCCACCCTGTGAGGTGTGGGGTGTCAGACTGCCCCTAGTGGGGGATTTCTCCCAGCTAGGCTACTCAGGGGTCAGGGACACACCTGAGCAGGCAGTCTGTCCGTTCTCAGATCTCAACCTCCGCGTTGGGAGATCCGCGGCTCTCCCCAAAGCTGTCAGACAGAGTCGTTCGCGTCTGCACCGGCTCCCGCTACTTCCCCTGTTGGTCTTCAGCTGTGCGCTGTCCCCAGAGGTGGAGACTACAGAGACAGGCAGGCTTCCTTGAGCTGCTGTGAGCTCCACCCAGTTCGAGCTTCCCAGCGGCTTTGTTTACCTACTTAAGCCTCAGCAATGGCGGGCGCCCCTCCCCCAGCCTCGCTGCTGCCTTGCGGATAGATCGCGGCAGACTGCTGTGTTAGCAGTGAGGGAGGCTTCGTGGGCGTGGGACCCTCCCGGCCAGGTGTGGGATATATTCTCCTGGAATGCCTGTATGCTTACAGCGCAGTATTGGGGTGGGAGTTACCCGATTTTCCAGGTGTTGTGTGTCTCAGTTCCCCTGGCTAGGAAAACGGATCCCCTTCTCGAGTATACTTTCTGACCACGACAAAATACAATAAGAAATCAATAACAAGAGACATTTTGGAAACTGTACAAATACATGGAAATTAAACAACATGCTTCTAAATGACCAATGGGTCAATGAAAAATTTTAAAAATTATTGAAATCTAGTAAAAACAGAAATGTGTAGTAGAATTTATGGTATATAATAAAGGTGGTATTTAGAGGGAAGTTTATAGTAATACATGTCTACACTGTAAAAATGGAAAGACTACAAATAGCTTAACATTGCACCTGAAATAGCTAGAAAACCAAGAACAAACCAAATTCAAAACTAGTAAAAGAAAAGAAATAACAAAGATAAGAGCATAAATAAATGAAATTGAGACTAAGAAAAATACAAAAGTTCAACAAAATGAAAAATCGGGTTTTTGAAAAGATGAACAAAATTGACAAAACTTTAGATTAACTAAGAAAAGAGATGGATGCCCCATATAAATGAAATGAGAGATGAAAAGGGAAGCATTACAAGTGCAGAAATACAAAGGATCATTAAAGACTATTACACCAACAAATAGGAAAACTTCAAAAAAAAAGGATACATTTTCTGGACGCCTTCAACCCACCAAGATTGCCCCATAAAGAAGTAGGGAACTTGAAAAAGGCAATAATAAGATAAAAGCAGTACTAAAGTATTTCCCATCAAAGAAAATCCCAGAATCTGATGAATTCACTACTGAATTTCATCAACCATTTAAAAAAGAACTAATACCAATATTTTAACACATTTTATATGATTAATGTGTTTTAAAAAATAATGGAATATTGATTTAAATTGAAAATTGAAAGGTGCAATGTTGCTGATTTGAATGTTTTTTGCCTAGGAGAAAAAGTATGTAATTCTGCATGAGCTGCGGCTTTAAGTTGCTAAAGACTTCCCATGTGTCACCCTTTCAGGAATACACGGCAAACTCAAGATACTGCAAAAGTTATGTTTAGTTGAGGCTTTTAATTTTCTTCTTTAAAGACATTGCCACTTAAAGCGAACTTTTTGATGTTTTGTTCATACTATGTCCCTCAGACATAAGAAAAGGTTTTCTAAAGCTATATGTAAATAAACATAAAGTTTCCAGATAATATTTTCTGGAGATCAAGATTGAATAAGGTTAATGAATTTTTAATCTTTGTAAACTTGTTTCTTAATTTTCAAAACAAACTACTTCATGCAATTATTTTTGAGGTTTTAATTAGGCATTATATTTTAAGTACTAAGTAAAGGTTCTGAAATGTATATATTTAATATATTTTAATAAATGACAGCTATTATTAATGTTGTTATTGTTGATGGTAATTATTTGCCAAATAGATATTTAGTTAGTGATAAATAATTCAAACATTAATATATCTTAATAATTTTTCCATCTATAAAATAGAAGTTTCATCAGCTACCTAAGTTACAAGTTTAAAATTTTAAACATTTCATATGACTTTAAATTTAACTTTATATTTGGAATTCAGATATTCCTGTAAACTGTTGTTCAGTTTGCCTCAACTCTTGCTCATAAACCTAAAATAAAACAATATTACAAAAAGTAACTTTAAAAGTGTTGGCATTAATATTCCTTAAGAGTTAGGCTAGTTTTGAAGTATCAAATTAGTTTTCACTTCTTAAAAAATAATTATTTCTAGAAAGTTCCTGTAGATTTTGATTATAACACTGAACTATAATTATGGTTCAGATGGTACTGCTATTCTTAGCTCATATTTTCATTTGTATATAACTTCATGACAAGCACCTTTTCAGACTAGAATTTCTCACACTTTTCAAGCAAAAAATAGAATTTTTTTCTGTAGATTGTTTGCATAAGCAACAATTCACCAACTGTTAGGATAAAAAGAGTGTTTTAGAAGTGCCATGAGAAAGTTTTCTTTTACTTGTTTTTTATAACTTTTAACAGTCCTTGCAATTTATTGGTTTTACACTTTTATTTGTATAGATATTTTAAACTTCTCATAACCTACTATAAAAATAATTTGTTAAATTTAAAAATATATTACTGTAGAGATTACAGTGGTTCTTTAAAAAATAGAAATTAATAAGACTTCCAATCTGGTGTCCATATCTTGAAAGAAGAATGAATAAAGCAAGCTATAGGATTTTTTTGGTAAACTCATCTAAAATATGCCATCAATTGAATTTTATGCTTATAGATGCCTTCTTGGTAGTTTTTCCCTGAAGAATCAATTCATTTATAGCAAGACTCCATTAGTAGGCAGATGTTCATGATGGTGATAAAGCTGGGAAAAGCCCAGAACCATGTCACATGGATAAATGCAGCAGTTTGGGTTTGTAGGTGAACACTAAATTGAGAGAAAGTTGTGCCTCAGGTTCTCCATAGTCACCCTGTGGGCACTAGGACCACGACCTGACTGACAGTCGCCAGTCACCCAGTATTGCTGAATATTAAACTCTGAAGCCTGTGTATGGATTGGTAAAAACAAACAACAAACAAACAAACAAACAAACATTCTAAGTAATGAAATTGAGTCTGCTAATGCACTTTCTGCCTTTATCAGCTTTGCTGTGGCATCTGTGAAGGGACCCTTTATACTTCTTTATGGAAAAACTTTCCTATATTTAGTAGTTACTATTTGCAGATTCTGCTTGTATTTACTGTTCTACATATTTGTCTGCAGGAAAATATTTGCTAAAAAATGCACAGTCTTTGATTTCTTACAAGTTATCCAAATGCTGCTTCCCCTACTTTACACAGCCATGTACCCACACTAGACATGTTGATGATGACTTCATTCTCACCACTTCATCAAATTACAACCACTTTATCAAATCTCCACTATCTAGTACTGTTCACCTTCATATAATAATGATAATGACAACAAGAATGGTAATGTTATAATCGCATTCAATTATTAAGTGCTTAGTCTTTACTTTGTATTTAGCATGTCTCCATTTAGAATCTGTGTTCAGACAGTCCTTGGATTGCAGCCCTGTGGTAGGCAGAATAACTCCTTCTACTGGCAAATATGCCCAGATTCTAAACCTAAGTACTGTTGAATATGTTATGTTACATGGTAAGAAAAAATTAAGAGTGTAAATGGAATTAAGTTTTCTAGGGTGACCTTGAGATTGAGAGATGATCCTGGATTACCTGTATTGGCTCATTGTATCCCAACAGTCAGGGAAGAAACAAAGTAAAAGTGATGCAGCATGGGAAAGACCCAACCATTGCTGGATTTGAAGAGAAAATGAGAACCAGGAAGTCTCTGGGAGCTGGAAAATCAAGGACATGGATTATCTGCTATGTATTACTGGATAAACAGTCCTACTGACACCCCGATTTTAGTCCACCCTGATTTTGAGCAAATATTTTAGCCCAGTGAGATACATTTTGGACTGCTGACTGTCCAGCAGTCAGAAATGATAAGAAAATAAATTTTTGTGATTTTGATTCATGAGGCTTGTGAAAATTAGTTATAACAGTAATAGGAAACCAATACAAGTCATCTACACCGTGTCTACTAATGTGCATAATAGAAGAAAGATCTATGATTGCAGGAGAATGTGAACTTTCCTTAAAATGATAATTCATTAGATTATCAATTAATTGATGGGTATTGCATATATACTTGGAAAACACTGATGGCTCCTTTATGGAAAGGAAATCTGGCACAAACTGAATCTGAACTGAGGGAATCAAAAAATAAATAAAATGAAAATTTGAATGGGTTAAAGGAGAAGAAAAAATATAGCATTCTCTGCTGGTACCATACATATTATATTATTTATTTACCTGAACTCTAAAGAACAAGACTTCCAAAAACTACGAAATATCCTAGGAGATGACATCATTTTTGAAGGTAAGCATGTGTATGGCACCTATAAACTGTTAAATTAATTAATCAAGGCCTAAACAATATGGCTTCGTTGCAAAAATGTGTGTGAGCACCACAATTCTCGATCCTCAGAGGAAAGTATTTTTTTCATTGCTGGCTTTGATTAAATTTTTCTTACTTAGGTCACTCCAAACCTTCCCTTTTAAATGTCATTTCTGTTTTGTGGTAGTAAATTTGATGCTGAAGATAACCTAGGTGTTATGAGTTGAATTGTGCCCACCCAAATGTTTACATGTTGAAGCCTTAATCCCCATAACTCAGAATGTGATTGCATTTGGAGATAGGGTCTTTAAAGAGGTCATTAATTTAAAATGATGTCATTAGAGTGTACTCTAATCCTGTATGATTGTTATCCTCTGATATGGTTTGGATCTGTGTCCTCACCCAACTCTTATGTCAAATTATAGGCTGGGTGTAATGGCTCACACCTGTAATCCCAGCACTTTGGGCAGCTGAGACAGTTGGATTGCTTGAGGCCAGTAGTTTGAGAGCAGCCTGGTCAACATGATGAAACACAGGCTCTACCAAAAACACAAAAATTATCCTGGTGTGGTGGTGCGCACCTGTAGTCCCAGCTACTCTGGAGGCTGAAGCAGTATTACTGCTTGAACCTGGGAGGTGGAGGCTGCAGTGAGCTGATATCATGACATTGCACTTTAGCCTGGGTGACAGAGTGAGACTCTGTCTCAAAATAAAATAAAAAAAATTATAACAATAAAAAAGTATAATCCCCAGTGTTGGAGGAGGGGCCTAGTGGGCAGTGATTGGATGATGGGTGTGGACTTCCCTCTTGCTTTTCTCATGATAGGGAGTTCTCGTGAGACCTGGTTGTTTAAAAGTGTGTAGCGTTTTTAGCATGAAGGGCTGTTGAATTTTGTCAAAAGCCTTTTCTGCATCTATTGAGACAATCATGTGGTTCTTGTCTTTGGTTCTGTTTATATGCTGGATTACGTTTATTGATTTGCGAATGTTGAACCAGCCTTGCATCCCAGGGATGAAGCCCACTTGATCATGGTGGATAAGCTTTTTGATGTGCTGCTGAATCCGGTTTGCCAGTATTTTATTGAGGATTTTTGCATCAATGTTCATCAGGGATATTGGTCTAAAATTCTCTTTTTTTGTTGTGTCTCTGCCAGGCTTTGGTATCAGGATGATGTTGGCCTCATAAAATGAGTTAGGGAGGATTCCCTCTTTTTCTATTGATTGGAATAGTTTCAGAAGGAATGGTACCAGCTCCTCCTTGTACCTCTGGTAGAATTCAGCTGTGAATCCATCTGGTCCTGGACTTTTTTTGGTGGGTAGGCTATTAATTGATGGAACATACCTCAAAATAATAAGAGCTATTTATGACAAACCCACAGCTAATATCATACTGAATGGGCAAAAACTGGAAAAATTCCCTTTGAAAACTGGCACAAGACAGGGATGCCCTCTCTCACCACTCCTATTCAACATAGTGTTGGAAGTTCTGGCTAGGGCAATCAGGCAAGAGAAAGAAATCAAGGGTATCCAGTTAGGAAAAGAAGAAGTCAAATTGTCCCTGTTTGCAGATGACATGATTGTATATTTAGAAAACCCCATCGTCTCAGCCCAAAATCTCCTTAAGCTGATAAGCAACTTCAGCAAAGTCTCAGGATACAAAATTAATGTGCAAAAATCACAAGCATTCTTATACACCAGCAACAGACAAGCAGAGAGCCAAATCAGGAATGAACTTCCATTCACAATTGCTTCAAAGAGAATAAAATACCTAGGAATCCAGCTTACAAGGGATGTAAAGGACCTCTTCAAGGAGAACTACAAACCACTGCTCAGTGAAATCAAAGAGGACACAAACAAATGGAAGAACATACCATGCTCATGGATAGGAAGAATCAATATCGTGAAAATGGCCATACTCCCCAAGGTTATTTATAGATTCAATGCCATCCCCATCAAGCTACCAATGACTTTCTTCACAGAATTGGAAAAAACTGCTTTAAAGTTCATATGGAACCAAAAAAGAGCCCGCATTGCCAAGACAATCCTAAGTCAAAAGGACAAAGCTGGAGGCGTCACGCTACCTGACTTCAAACTATACTACAAGGCTACAGTAACCAAAACAGCATGGTACTGGTACCAAAACAGAGATATAGACCAATGGAACAGAACAGAGTCCTCAGAAATAATACCGCACATCTACAGCCATCTGATCTTTGACAAACCTGAGAGAAACAAGAAATGGGGAAAGGATTCCCTATTTAATAAATGGTGCTGGGAAAATTGGCTAGCCATAAGTAGAAAGCTGAAACTGGATCCTTTCCTTACCCCTTATACGAAGATTAATTCAAGATGGATTAGAGACTTAAATGTTAGACCTAATACCATAAAAACCCTAGAAGAAAATCTAGGTAGTACCATTCAGGACATAGGCATGGGCAAGGACTTCATGTCTAAAACACCAAAAGCAACGGCAGCAAAAGCCAAAATTGACAAATGGGATCTCATTAAACTAAAGAGCTTTTGCACAGCAAAAGAAACTACCATCAGAGTGAACAGGCAACCTACAGAATGGGAGAAAATTTTTGCAACCTACTCATCTGACAAAGGGCTAATATCCAGAATCTACAAAGAACTCAAACAAATATACGAGAAAAAAACAAACAACCCCATCAAAAAGTGGGGAAAGGATATGAACAGACATTTCTCAAAAGAAGATATTCATACAGCCAACAGACACATGAAAAAATGCTCATCATCACTGGCCATCAGAGAAATGCAAATCAAAACCACAATGAGATACCATCTCACACCAGTTAGAATGGCAATCATTAAGAAGTCAGGAAACAACAGGTGTTGGAGAGGATGTGGAGAAATAGGAACACTTTTACACTGTTGGTGGGATTGTAAACTAGTTCAACCATTATGGAAAACAGTATGGCAATTCCTCAAGGATCTAGAATTAGATGTACCATATGACCCAGCCATCCCACTACTGGGTATATACCCAAAGGATTATAAATTAGTCTACTACAAAGACACATGTACACGTATATTTATTGCGGCACTATTCGCAATAGCAAAGACTTGGAATCAACCCAAATGTCCATCTGTGACAGACTGGATTAAGAAAATGTGGCACATATACACCATGGAATACTATGCAGCCATAAAAAAGGATGAGTTTGCGTCCTTTGTAGGGACATGGATGCAGCTGGAAACCATCATTCTTAGCAAACTATCACAAGAAGAGAAAACCAAACACCGCATGTTCTCACTCATAGGTGGGAACTGAACAATGAGATCACTTGGACTCGGGAAGGGGAACATCACACACTGGGGTCTATCATGGGGAGGGGGGAGGGGGGAGGAGGGAGGGATTGCATTGGGGAGTTATACATGATATAAATGATGAATTGATGGGTGCTGACGAGTTGATGGGTGCAGCACACCAACATGGCATAAGTATACATATGTAACAAACCTGCACGTTATGCACATGTACCCTAGAACTTAAAGTATAATAAAAAAAAAAAAAAAAAAAAAAAAGTGTGTAGCACCTCCACCTTTTCTTTCTTCCTCCTGCTCCAGACATGTAGAAGGTGCCTGCTTACCCTTCACCTTCCACCACAATTGTAAGTTTCCTGATGCCTCCCCAGCTGTGCTTCCTGTATAGCCTCTGGAACCATGAGCCAATTAAACGTCTTTTCTTCATAAATTACCCAGCCTCAAGTAGTTAATTTTGACACAGACACATACAAGGTCAAGACACTGTGCGGACACAGAGAGAGAGAAGACAGCTATCCATAAATCAGGGGCAGAGATCTGAAATAGACACATGCCTCATGGCCCTCAGAGGGATCCAACTTCTAGCATCCAGAACAGTGAGAAAATAAATTTCTATTGTTTAAGCCACCCGATCTGTAGTACTTTGTTACAGCAGACTCAGCATACTAATACACAGGTCCAGTTGATCATATTAAAATATCAGTGCTGGGTTTTTATTCCCCTTCATAGTCTTAAAAAAATTGCTTAAAAACCTTTAGCAAGAAAACCTCCTGAAATGATTTGAGACTTGTCAAGGTCATTTTCTTTGATTTACAAATATACTAAGCAAAACGTAAGATCTAGCAAAATTTAAACAGTTCTAAATCAATAATAGAAATGTAAAGAAAAGTAAAACAAAAACAGAGGAACAGCAACTACGATTTTCCATGAAATTACTCAGAAATGACAATGCAGTAAGCCTCGGGCAAAAGTATTACATCGAGAACTCATGGGAAACCTATTTAGAGGAAAAGAGACAGTAGATTGGAAGCAGAAGGGAAGGCAAGCGCAGGCTGCCAGATTGAAATAAGAAGGCATAAGTCTGGAACTGATAGAAAAGGAAGAATTAGCCTAGAGAAAAAAAGTAGTTGCAAAAGCAGCAGCACCTCATGAAGCAAAATTTCTATTACAAGCTTTATTTTTCTTAGAACTTTACTTTGGATAGCTCTGATGGATAGCCACTGTACAACTGAAAGCAAAATATGTACTTTCTTTATTGCATGTAGTAGCACAATGGTTTCCTTACATCATAAAAGGCAAAACAAAACACTGACAGATTTTGTTTCACTTTTGCTTCAGATTGTTCTTTTCATATTGCATTTTCCAGCTTTAACAAAGCAACATCTTTATTTATTGTGATGCTAATTTTTATAAGCTAAAATAACATTTGCTACCTTTATTCACTGAAATCAATACTCATTGTTAGTATAATCTTATTCACCTGGTTGTCATCATGAGTTTGTGTGTGTGTGTGAATTAAGTTCAAGGATCTTCCTACTAGGGGATAATTTAAGTGTAATTTATTTGCAGTTTTAGAATATGTACATATGAAAAATATTAATAGTAAATGTATACATGATAATGTATAAAAGTAAAAATACAATAAAAGATATAAAAGTAAAAAATCTTTCCTCCATTGTATAGTTTTTCTTTTTTTCTATTTTTTCAATTGACAAAGAAAAATTGTATGTATTGATCATGTTCAACATGATGTTTTTAAATATGCAGACATTGTGGAATGGTCAAATAGAGATAATTAAGACATATTACTTCATATCATCATCTTTTTTTGTGATAGGAACACTTAAAATCTACTCAGTGATTTTTTTAAATATAAACATTGTTACTAACTATGGTCGCCATGTTGCACAATAGATCTCTTAAAGTTAACCCTGCTGTCTAAATGAAATGTTGTATCCTTTGTTGAATCTTTCAAATCCCCAACCCCAGTGCCTGGTAACCCCCATTCTGTTCTCTACTTAAATGAGTTCAACTTTTGTAGATTCCACATCTAAATGAGATTATGTAGTGTTTGTCTTTATGTCCTTGGTTTAACATAATTTAATGTCCTCCAGAATCATTGATGTTGTTGCATAGGATAGGATTTCCTTCCAATAGTGAGTATATATATATATCACATTTTCTTTATTCATACATGCATTGATGAATATTTAAGTCAATTGCATATGTTGGTGATTATGAATAATGCTGCAATTAACACTGGAGTGCCAATATCTCTTCAAGATACTGATTTCATTTTCTTAGTATATATACTAAGTAGTGGGATTGCTGTATCATATGGCAGCAGTTCTACTTTTAATTTTTGAGGAAACTCAATACTGTTTTACATAATGACTGTACTAATTTACATTCCCACCTACAGTATGCAAGAGTTTCCTTTTCTCCACATACTCACCAAAACATATCTTTTATCTTTTTAATTATAGCCATTTTAACAGATGTGAAGTGATATCCCATTATACTTTTAACTAGCAATTCTTGGATTGCTAGTGATAATGAACTTATTTTTATACCTCTGTTGCCCATTGGTATGTCTTCTTTTGAGAAACGTCTATTCAGGAATTGTGCCCATTTTTAAAAATCAGATTGTTTTCTTGCTACTGAGTTGCTTGAATGTTTTATATATTATTAACATTAACCCCTTATAAGATATATGTTTTGCAAATATTTTCTCCCATTCTGTACACTGTCTCCCCACTCCGTTGAATATTAACTTAGCTGTGCAGAAGCTTTTCAATCTGATGTAATACCACATGTCTATTTCTGTCTATTGTTGTCTGTGCTTTTGGGTTCATAACCAAAAAAAAAAAAAAAAAAATCATTGCTCAGGTCAGTGTCAAGAAGACCATTGACTCAAAATTGACTCAGTTTGCTCAACATCTTCCAAATTAAGATATCTTACCCTGAATAAAAGCCATAGTCTTTCCAAAAGCCCTATGTAATCTGTCCTGCTTTTACCTGTATAAATTTATTTTATATGAATCTCCTCTTCATTCTCTCTGCTTTCATCATAGGTGCTTTCTTGCTTTTTCTTAAGGATGCCAAGCCATAAGACCTATATATTGTCTCTTTTTTATTCCAAGAATCTGTTTCTCTGCAAATTGTGGAAGGTTACTATCTCTCCCTACTTTCTCTCCCCTGTGAGTTTATTCTTAAAGCACTAAGATTTTAGTGTTACCTTTACTATCTTCACTAAAAATTTCCAACACTGTAGTTCACACTCCTGATTCATTCTCCTATTTTTTTTATTTAAACAAATTTTTACACAGAACTCATTATAAATACATAATTTATAGTTTACTCATTTTTAAAACATTTTTGTCTGTCTTATACCACTAGATTATAAGATCTATTATGAAGAACTTTTGTTTGTAATTTTTACTGATGTCACAGTGTTCAAAATATCCATCCAATGTAGGTTGTGTTGATAATTTAGATGAGTTGTTTAAAATTATTTTCTAATTAGATCCTTGCAAAATGTTCTGATTAGAATGCCAAGATGGTATAGACAACATTGATTGATGCATAATCTATAAAAAATTAATCTCTACAAAATTTATATTATCTTATTGTATGTGTTTCCTTAGTAGATGGTTCTAAGCTCCCTCAAGTTTCTGGCTTGTAAGCTCACTGTTTTCTTAGTATTCTTTCTGCTTATAAACACAACATTGCTTTAACATTCTTCTGCATTTCATATCTGGAGATATTATGAAATGCTATTGTTTGTGTCTAACTATATCACAATCTTCATCTCGATTATTGGCTGAAAATATAAAAGCTTATACTTATATACCTTCAATACATGATATCTAAGTATTTGATGTACACTAGTAAGTGTTTTCTTCATCAACTACCCAATTTTAACTGTTCTTTGCATTTTTAATTTCCTCAGGATTATCAGCTATTGGGTCAAATATTGTTCTTACTGTTTTTATTTAGTTTATTAGAGTCTGTATTTAATTTCTGTAATAGATACATAAATATTATATATTGCATATACATATATATGACATTTGTATCATCATTTGGGCAGTAATATTAATTCAAGTTATTTTAATTCTGATAATATAAGGTTGTAAAAATATTCACAGCTATGCAAACAGTATGTGCTAAATTTATAACATACAAAGGGAATTTCAATATGACGTCTTTGATTTTGGGAATATAGCTAGTAGGAAATAACTCAGTTTCCTCAAACAAATTGCACTTATTTTCAAACATTTTAATGTTATTACCTGGTTTACAAAAGTTCTTAATAAAAAAAAATATTTCTAATAGAAAACGTGATCTATTATGAGGCATAAAGGATTATAAGAATAATGAAAACAATACTTATAATGTAGGTAATCAGATATAAAAAAAATCATGTTCATTTTGTGACCACGATATCAAACTACCACATATTCAGGGAGAAATGTGTTTTTTGCTTATTAGGCTGTTATTTAGTTCTACATATGCCAATTTATTTTGTATTTGATCAGTCAAGTCTATACAATCTTTTGGTCCAAAGTTTTAATTATGCATGACTTTAGCTTCTGTCATTTCATACTAACAAAATTTTATGGAAACACCATTAAATAAAAGAAGGTGTAGCTTTAGATTACATTTTTACAGTTATATTTTCATAAATGTTTCTGTATCCAAGTATTCTATAATGTACTTTTTATGAAAATGACCTGATAGTATGTATGGTAATAAAGTTCAAAAGTTCATCATGTTTCCAGGCTGGTGAATGCATTGAAGTGCTGGGAAGTTGGGCTGCCTGAGAGCATGGATGTTCTTACCTCCCTCCCACAAACATTTCCCTATCCATCTCTCCCATCTCGTGATTCCTAAGTTGTAATTATTTATAATAAACTGGCAGCCTAGTAGTAAAAAAAAAGGAGGGGGAGTGGTAATCATGATTCATCAAATGTGGGAAATATATATAATGTGAGTAGAATTAATATATGGAAACATATGACACTAGAATAAGGGCATTGATGCCTATAGGCTTTTGAAGTTTAGACCTTTCCTTTAAGTATTTATTAAAACATTTCATGTACATGCCACTGGTTGTTGTCTGTCCTGAAGTAATATAATCATTGTATCTAGCTTACTTTCCAATTATATATAAAAGTGACACAATATTAGACCAAAGACAGCATAATTTAATTATATATATATAGAAAAGCCTTAAATAAAAACTAGAACATAGACATACGTTATTTGAAAAAAAATGACATTTTAAGATAAAAGTCATCGTGTATTTGATTATTAACAATATTTAGCAAAGCTTTCAATCATGTATGTTTTCAATGGATTTCTTCAATATTATAACTTGTTCCATTGCTGTCAAACTCTCTTCCTGGAGATGCCCAAGGCTTGTTTCCACTCTCAGGGGCATTCCTTATATTGCAACTTCCTTGAAACTCTCTCTCCAGTTACCTTAAATTATTGAAATTTCTGAATTCAAAGGCATAAACTTATTTCATTCTTTGATATTTTAATAAGTTTTAAAAACAACACCTTTGTTAAAAGCTTTCCACTTGTAATTATTCCTTGTAACAGAGAAATGTAAAGCCATGTTTCTACTGTTTTCTCTAATGACGAATCATAATACTTAATTAGATATTCATTTCCATACCTTAGTTCATAAGATGTTTTTAATATCTGTTTCTACCTCAATTTAGGTACGATTCATCTGTATGTCTCTCACGTCATTCATGTTATAATTCTCATTTACTGACTTCTGTCTTCAGACATGATAAAGAAGAAGGAAGCAAACAATCTTGGCCATTCCTCATTAAACTCATTAAAGCCATATCCTTTTACCTCACTTTCCAGGCCCCAGATTCATCATGAGCTGAAGGCTTTACAGAGACCTGCACTGGAGTTGATAGCTGAAGAACTATTGCAATGGAGGTGTCAGTGAAAAAAACAGTAAGTGAACACTGTGACGAGAGTCTTTATCATCTTCTGCTACTATTTAAGAAAACAGCTGGCATCTCCTGTTGAATTTAGCCAAACCAAAGAAATTAAGAAATTTGTTTTGTTCCTATCAGAAGACTATAGCCATCATTCTAATGACCACCCTGAAGAGGTCCATCTCATGAGATGATTATGGAAATACATAAAGGTTTGACAATCTAGTAGTAAAAAGTTCAAGCCTGACTTCTTTAAGTTAAATACTTAGAATCAAAAGAAAAATGTTTTTATCTATTATCTATAAAGCACATAGAGCACATAGTTTACAAACATAATGCAGAATTACACTGAAATTAGAACATCCATTTCATGCCATTAGATTCTGATATTTTTAAAGTAGAATTGACCTCCATATTCTCATTATTTTTAAAATATTCTCTATGTATATTTACAGTAAGATATCTGGAATAGGCAGAGAATTCTGTTGCTTACTATATCTCAAATCCTTGTGTTTCAAATGATATAGTATTTTTCCTCTTGTATATCTAATAACTCACTTATTTATCAACATGTCTTTCAGTCAGTTTGTTGAATATTTACTGTATACAAAATAATGTTATTCTTTATTTTTTGAAAGCAGTTAAGAATTTATCATGTTTCATACATTTATTGACAAAAATTGCATATTTTTTCTACATGTTGTTTTGAAATATGGTGGCATGGTTATTTATATTAAGATACATAACAGTCAACATATTGTAAGATAGATTTCATAAACTTATGTCTTTTATCTAAATGAAATTTTGAATCCTTTGACCAGCATCTCTCCCTCAACCACCAGCCCATAATAATCACTATTTTAGTTTATCTTGTTGAGTTCAACTCCTAGATTCCACATACAAGTGAGAATATGTGGTGAGAATTTGTCTTTCTGTGCCTTATTTTATTTAACATATGTTCTTTAGGTTCATCCACGTTGTTGCAAATCACAGAATTTTTCTTTTTATTTAAGGCTGAAGAGTATTCCATTGTGTATGCATACCACATTTTCTTTATTGATTAGTTTGTTTATTCTATATCTTAACGATTGCAATTAACACTGTAGTGCAGCTATACATCCCATTTTGGTTTAGTTCAAGATACCAATTTTACTTCTTTTAGGTATATACTCAGTAGTGGGATTATTTGGCCGTATAGTAATTCTATTTTTAATTTTTTGATGAACTTTGATGCTGTTTTGCATAAGGGCTATACTAATTCACATGATCACTACAGTGTGCAAGGCTTCCTTTTTCTCCACATCTTCGCCCATATTTATTGTCTTTATTACGATAGTCATTCAATTAAGTATGACATGACATCGTATTGTCATTTTAATTTGCATTTCTCTTTTGATTAGTGATGATGAGTGTTTTTTCATATGCCTGTGGTCCATTTGTATGTTTTCTGAGAAATGTCTATTCAGGTCCTTTGCCAATTTTTAAAAACAGATTATTTGTTTTTTTGCTATTGAGTTGCTTATATATTTTTGGATATTAACCCCTTATCAGATGCATACTTTATAAATAGTTTCACCCATTCAATATATTCTCTCTTGATATTCTCTTTACTTTTATTTATGTATTAATTAATTTATTTAAGACAAGGTCTTGCTCTGTTACCCAGGCTGGAGTGTAGTGGCATGAGCATGCCTCACTGCAGGCTTGACCTTCTGGGCTCAAGCCATCCTTCCACGTCAGTCTCCTGAAGAGCTGGGATCACAGGCACATGCCATCACACCTGGCTAATTATTATTATTATTATTATTACTATTTGTAGGAATGGAGTGTTGCCGTGTACCCCAGGCTGGTCTTGAACTCCTAGACTGAAGCGATCCTCCCACCTTGGCTACCCAAAACACTGGGATAACAGGTGTGAGCCACTGCACCTGGCTCTGTTGATATTTTCATAGCTGTGCAGAAGCTTTTTAGTTTGATATAATCTCAATGTCCATTTTTGCCTTTGTTCTCAATGCTTTTGGGTTCCTATCCAAGAATTCATTTCCCAGACCAATGTCATGGAGCTTTGTCTGATATTTTCGTTGAACAATTTTATGGTTTCAAGTCTTGTTTAAGTCTTCGAGCCATTTTATTGATTTTTGTATATCTTGTGGGGTAAGGATCTAATTTCATTTTTCTGTATGTGATCGAGTTATTTCAACATCATTTATTGAAGGGTCTGTCTTCTCCCCATTGTGCTTTCTTGACACTTTTATCTCTAACGAGTTGATTGAATATGTGTGGGTTTATTTCTGGGCTCTCTATCCTGTTCCTTTGGTTCATATGTCTGTTTTTGTGACACTACCACACTGATTTGATTACTATATCTTCATATTATATTTCGAAGACAGGTAGTGTGATGCCTCTAGCATTGTTCTTTTTGCTTAAGATTGCTTTGGTTATTTGGGGGACTTTGAGATTCGATACAAATTTTAGAATTGTATTCTATTCCCATAAAGAAGGCCCTTGGTATTTTTATAGGGATTACATTGAATCCACATATTGTTTTGGATGGTATAGACATTTTAACAATACTATGTCTTCCAATTCATAACCATGGTTATCTTTCCACTTATTTGTGTCTTATTCAATTTTTTCATCAATGCTATGTACTTTTCATTGTACAGATCTTTTTCTCTCAACTAAGTTTATTTGTAAGTGTTTTATTCATTTATGTTTAAATGTATTGTGAATGGGATTGTTTTAACTTTTTCAGATAGTTCATTATTAGTGTATAAGAATGCTACTGATTTTTCTATATTGATTTTCTATCCTGCAACTTTACTGAATTCATGTGTTAGTTCTAATAGCTTTTTGATGGTGTCTTAGGGTTTTCTATGCACAAAATAATGTTGTCTTCCATCAGGAACAATTTAACTTCTTCTTTTCCAATTTGGATGTCTTTTATTTAGCTGGTCTTTGCTCTAGCTAGGACTTCAAGTATGGTGTTGAATAGAAGTGGCAAGAGTGAACATCCTTGTCTTATTCCTGATCTTAGAGAAAAAACTTTCAACTTTTCACTATTCAGTATGATATTAGCTATAAGCTTGTGACATACAGTCTTTATTACATTGAATTACATTCCTTCTATATCTAATTTGTTGACAGTTTTATCATTAAAAAAAAGTATTACGCTTTCAAAGTGAAAAATGTGAGATCAAGTAAGAGTAAATATCTAGAATTTAAGTAATCCTTAGATACTGTTTTTGTATTTATAACTTGAAAAAGGGTGTCCACTGAAAAATATGAGCAATTGCAGCATTAGAAAGCAATTTTTTCAATGTTCAGCAAAATATTTGAAGATTTTGTTTTGCTTAGCTTTTAGTTCAAGTTAGGTTTTTTATGGCTTATATTTACACAATGGGAAATGTAAGCATTTTTCACTCTACTAAACTCTTTAGAAAATGAGAAAAATTTAATTAAATCTTATCATTCATTTAAATTTATTGGTCATTAAGAGATATTGCCAAATACCTTATTTATATATAAAATTACATGTTTATTATAAATTTTGTCTCTATTGAATTTATTCATATGTAAATTGCCTCAGAGTAAAATTAAATTGTCAACTCCTGTAATTATTAATTATACAATTATTTTATAGGCAAACAGCAAGAAAGAAAACTAATATTAGATATAAATAATGCCAGAAATAAATTGTAATATAATTTACTATACAAGTAATTATGGTTTTGATCTTCATTTATTTTACTATATTATCAAAATATATAATTAAATGTATTAATAATTCATCACATAAAAGAGAGATGCATGGAACAGCTAAATTAAGGAAACCACACATCATATCAGTGTTTTTGTAATATGGTGATAACTTCCAACATCACGAGTATGGTCTCTGCTTTCTTATATAGTTAATGTATAGCTTTGTTTATGATTTACCATCCCTTTTAGGGCACAACTCCTATTTTTTAAAAAAAGGGATTTACAGTTTGAAGATATTATACTTTAAGGTTTACACTCTCCCCTTTAAAGTTCCCATGGTCTTTGTGAAATGCAATAAACTGTGTTTAGAAGTATTTCTGATGACCTTTAGCAGTAATATCTTGAACTACCACATTAGTTGTGGCATATATAACTAAAATATTTATTATGCTATCGGAAATCATAAAACACCAATGTACCAGTCTGAGAAAATGTTTCTATAATGAAGTTTAAAGAGCATGGTTTATTCAAACAGACCTTCTATCAACACAGCAGTCTTTCAAGTATCAGTTTCATGTTACTTAATCTAAGTTTCATCTTCCACAAATGAAATCACTTAGAAAATGTTGTGAAAATTAAATACTTACACAATGTGGTCATAGCTCCAGAATCTTTAAAATCTTATTCAAATGCCACTCACTCCATGACTGAAGATTTCCCTTATCTCTGCCAAGTGAGAATGAATGATCAGTCTTCCTATCTGAACTCATATAGCACTTCTAACAAATCACCCTAATTGTACTTTTCATTTTCAACTTCAAATTATACCTCTTTTGTGTTACATGACATATTCCATGGTGAGCTTTTAGAAGGGGTCAGAATATATTTTATACAAATATGTGAAAAATACATAAATAAATAAGTAAATATAAAATAAGAGAAAAAGAAAGGAAATGTGAAAATTAGAGATAATGCAAAGCATAGTGACTTATTTATAAGCAGATAATAACAAATAGCTACTGTTAATAAGGTAAGATAAAGTAGATTTAAAGTTCACAATTATTAAAAATTAAACTGGAATATAAACTTGGGATCCAACTGTTCTTATATATAAAAATTATATTAACTTGCTTTTATAATAAAAGGTATCATATATTATACAGAAATAAATATAATAAAGTAACTGTTAATTAACTCTGTAGTTGAAAGCATATTGTCTAAATTATTTTGCAACAATAGATTCTGAATATCTTTAAGGTGTATATATTTTTTAATACTAAAGAGAACTGCTTTGTTTTATAGTATATTTGTCACATATATACTTTGTCTAATACTGTTTTAATATAAATCTCTCAGAGAACAATATCTACCCTCATGCTAACCTGAAAATAAATAGGGTTCTTAACTTTGAAAACTCGTGTTTACGATTTATTGATAAATATAATCCATGAAACTATATTTCAAGTGATTTATATCATTGCATTTTATGTTTGTTGTTTCTAAGGGTAATGCAACAAATGTAGTGTTTAACTGTCAAAGTGATACAGTGAATAGTTTTGCCACAACCAAGGCTTACTTCAACTTTAATTTCCGGAGATCAGTTAAGGTAATTGTGGGTGTATTGCAGAATTTGTGGTAATTGTTCGACACATAATTATAACATCGATTGATTTTCCTGGTCTACTTCTGTGGTCGGTGGAACCAATAGAGAATGTGTTCTATAACTAACAGAAAAGCGTGTCTCTCATTCAGGCAATGAAGTGTAACACACGGCAGAATAATATTGCTTATTCTGTGAGCAACAGAAACACTTTCTTTTCCACATTGTTATTACTTATGTTTTTTTACTACTTTCCCCAAAAGAAGGCACCTGGCACCAACTACAGCTCAAAGCATCTTCCTGGATATATTTTTGGCCTCCTCAGAAAGATTAAAAATATGTTAGCAAAGGTGAATGTTTGACTACATTTATTTACTAATGTAAAGAGCATAGGCAAGAAGAAATGAATTTCTTCTACCTTTAATTTTCAGATATGTATAATTAGGGGCCCTATATTTAAGAAAATAATGTAAACTTAAATATAGCATGGTCCAAAGCAATTTCAGACTACTTAAATATCAAATTAATAAAAATCTTATTGGAACTCCTTTAGTTTTTTTTTTTAATTTGTATTTATTTATTTATTTTATTTATTTATTTATTTTTTTGAGATGGAGTCTTGCTCTGTTGCCCAGTCTGGAGTGCAGTGGCACGATCTCGGCTCACTGCAACTTCCGCCTCATGGGTTCAAGTGATTCTCCTGCCTCAGTCTCCTGAGTAGCTGGGATTACAGGCATGTGGCACCACACCCGGCTAATGTTTGTATATTTAGTAGAGATGGGGTTTCACCATGTTGGCCAGGCTGGTCTCGATCTCTTGACATCGTGATCCTCCTGCCTTGGACTCCCAAAGTGCTGGTATTACAGGCATGAGCTACCACACCCCGCCTAGTCTGATTTTATTTTTTAAGCCAATGTCTTAGTTTGCTCTGGCTGTAGGAAAATTATTACATCTTTTTTTTTTTTTTTTTTTTTTTTGTTGAGACGGAGTCTTGCTCTGTCGCCCAGGCTGGAGTGCAGTGGCCAGATCTCAGCTCACTGCAAGCTCCGCCTCCCGGGTTTACGCCATTCTCCTGCCTCAGCCTCCCGAGTAGCTGGGACTACAGGCGCCCGCCACCTCGCCCTGCTAGTTTTTTTTTTTTTTTGTATTTTTAGTAGAGACGGGGTTTCACCGTGCTAGCCAGGATGGTCTCGATCTCCTGACCTCGTGATCCGCCCGTCTCGGCCTCCCAAAGTGCTGGGATTACAGGCTTGAGCCACCGCGCCCGGCCACATCTTTTAATTCAGTATATAATTTAGCAATATTGCCTGGCACGATAGCTCACGCCTCTAATCCCAGCACTTAGGGAGGCCGAGGCTGGCCGATCACCTGAGGTCAGGGTTTCCAGACCAGCCTGGCCAACATCGTGAAACCTCCTCTTTACCAAAAATACACAAATTAGCCAGCCAGGCATGGTGGTATGTACCTGTAATTCTTGCTACTCGGGAGGCTAAGGTGAGAGAATCACTTGAACTCAGGCTGCAGAGGTTGCAGTGAGCCGAGATCGCACAATTGCACTCCACCTGGGCAACAGAGGGGGACTTAGTCTCATAATAATAATAATAATAATAATAATAATAATAATAATAGTATTATTTAGTGATACTGATATGGTACAGCTCTTTGTCCCCACTCAAATCTCATTTTGAATTATAATCCAAATTGTAATCCCCATGTGTTGGGGGAGGGACCTCATGGGAGGTGATTAGATTATGGAGGAAGTTCCTCCATGCTGTTCTCGTGTCAGAGGGTGAGTTCTCACGAGACTTGATGGTTTTATAAGGGGCTTCCCCTGTTCACTGTGCATTTCTTCATCCTGCTGCCATTTGAAGGACGTGTTTGCTTCCCCTTATACCATGATTGTTAGTTTCCTGAGGCCTCCCCAGTCCTGCAGAACTGAATGTCAATTAAACCTCTTTCCTTTATACATTACCCAGTCTTAGGCAGTTCTTTATTTCAGAGTGAAAACCGATTAGTATAGATGTCAATGTCATCTAAATTTCCTTATCAAACTAATCACCTTGATATTTAGAATGAAAATTATATTGCTAATTATTTTCAAAATTTTCAATGACAAACATTACTTAGTTAAAAATATCATATTGTGAACATATGTACATCATTATCTTTGCATCACAATGAGGCAATGAAATAGATTAAATATGAAATCACATTTTAAAATCTAAAAATTAAGCACATAACCAATAATATAAATGTGACTTTTTCTTATATGAATCTATTTTGAAACTTCTCTTACAATTAAAATTTAATTCACATATTTGTAAAAATATGAATAAATGTGGTTTTATATACCTTAAACCCATCAAATGGAAAAAAGAAGAAGTAGAAAAGCATTATCTTAGGGCTTATTTCTATGAATTCAAGGACAATAATCTTAGTACATAAGTAGAAGCATAAATGCTATTAATTATTGCTTATAATAATAGACGTAATTA
Organism: Rhinopithecus roxellana; assembly: GCF_007565055.1. NCBI lineage: Eukaryota > Metazoa > Chordata > Mammalia > Primates > Cercopithecidae > Rhinopithecus > Rhinopithecus roxellana. The sequence goes on along the minus strand of NC_044549.1, from coordinate 16,485,660 downwards.
CATTGTGAAAGGCAGCAATGAATCTTAAGTAAAGTGACGCTGGGAATGCCCATTATGAAGACTAATTCTTAGTTTGAATCTACTACTAAATTATTTCAGTTTATCTATACAATGATGATACTGAATATGATGTTGAAAGTCCTCTCTGGTTCTAGATTTCTATGATTTTTATATTTACTCATTTAAAGAAAGCAACATATTATTTATTATAAACAAAGTGTGTCCTGTGTTTTCTTTCCACCAATGGTGCATTATCTTGCCTTTCTAAAATCTATGATTAGCTTTGTAAAATGCACATGCAAAAATTGGGTAATGTTTAATGCAAAGAAACAAAAAAATACTACTCTTAGCCAGCCACCAGAATGATTGATCTGTGGTATACAGCTAGCATAAAGAAGACAAATATTATATATAGCCATTATATTTTGGATTGCTTACTGTGAGAGACTAGATCAGATAAGCAATTATTGGAATCATAGGAAAATAACTATAAACTACATATGGTTTATTTATAACCATTTGTTTGGAATTCTTTCAGCTGAGTCCTATGCTGACAGAGAGTGTCCTAAATAAATAATAATTTACGTGCCATATCTCTCAATCATGGATCTGATAATGGTGTGACCATTAAGAGAAAGTAAATATGTTTTTAATATAAAATTAATATCTTGCTTTTGTTTACCTGCCCATTCTTTCCATTTAAGTGCTTTTATATAGTAAGAATTATAATGTACACTTATAAATAATTGAGTGTTCATCAAGTATTTCTATACTGATGTCTGTAATATTGAAGCATTTAATGTCAATTTTACAATATTAATTATAAACAAAGGCACCAGATTGGTTACTAAACATTTGTATTGCAATTAGCTTGCATGGATGGATATATTGTAATTAGTAAAAAATTTACTGTCACAAGTTAATTGTGTTTGCATGTGAAAAAGAGACTCAAAACCTTATTTGAATAATGTGATAACTTGAAAATGGTTTTAATTGAATTGGACAGATGCACTATTAAATGTCTGTGAGAGACGATTCCTTGCCATATAATTATACCTGCATGTATCAGAAGTCTTGACTTTAAACTTAAGACAAATCAAGGCATGGTCAAGATACTACTAGGGTGAGTGTTATGTAAAAAACAAAACAAAACAAAACAAAACAAAACAAAACAAAAAACAAACAACAACAACAAAAAAAACAAAAATGAAAATCCGCAGGATTAATAGAATTGAAACAAAGGGGTAGAGATGTTTGAGACTGAGATAAGTCACACTGAGTCCAGAAATATCTGTCAGTCACATCATCCTTCAGTCAATTTACTTTAAATTTATACTTGAGACTTAAGAGAAAATGATTGAAAGTATTTCTAAAATTAGTTTTGATAAATTGAATGCCTATTTATTAACATTGGTTCTAAAAGTCTCAGCAGGATTACTGGATAATTACGGTCAATATATGTGACCTTCACACAGTTAGACACATAGATTACTCACCCAGTGTGAAGCATTAGCAACCCATCTGAGTTTCAAAAATATCATCAATTTTGGAGGGCATAAATAGAAAATGTAATTTATTTGATTGACAAAGCCTTATGATATATGTTGTTATTACTGATTGTTTGGTAAGAGGTCTTGCTCTAACACTCAGGCTGGAGTGCAGTGGGGTGATCATAGCTCATTGCAACATGAAGCTCCTGGGGTCAAGCCATCTTTCCACTTCAGCCTCCTGAATAGCTGAGAGTTTAGGTGTTCACCATCATACCTGGCTAATTTTTTTTTTTTTTTTTTTTTCAGTAGAGGTGAAGGCTTGCTCTGTTGCTCAGGCTGGCCTCCCAACTGGCCTCAAGCAATTCTCCCTCCTCAGCCTCACAGAATTGTTATTTTCTTTTTAACAAGAGAAACAATAGGAGCTTTCTTTTAAAAAAGACTGAGTAAGAGGAGCTAGATCCACAAAGAAAGTATAGTTTATCTAACAGATCAAAATGTGGATGAGGACCCGCTAATCAATTTAAAATAAAGCTGGTTTACATGGGTGTGGAATGGGATTGGAGGTAACACCAGAGATACTATTCTGTGACTGTAGTAGGACTATTTTTAAGCCTAGGCTAATGTGAATTTGGGGGTGTTAATTTCTATTTAGTGTAGAAATAAGTAGAAATTATTTGGAAAGTTGGATCCAGAAAAAGGAGTAAAAGTTTTACAGAAATAGCTAACAAATCACAAAAATGTTTGTGTATGTGAGTGTATGTGTGTTAATTAAATGATCTATGAATATTATTACACTGCTATTCATAGAAAATATTAACATTTACCTTTTGCAAGTTTCTTTTAGAAGGTTTAAGTCTATTTCACTAAACAGAAATGAAATATGAAATTTTATTAAGTTTATACATACATATTCAACCTCAGTTTTAAGTGCAATTATCTACAATTTGCTTGATGAGGTCATTAGAATGAAAACACATATTCACTCTCACGTAATACCATGACGGATAGGCTTCTTTGTGGAATCCAGGTTATTCTTATGGAACAAGCTGAGAATTTCTGGATGAGTTGCCAGAAATGCTAGATATCTTCTGTTTTTATCCACACTAGTGCAAAAAAAAAACCAAAAACAATAAAAAAGTGCACATATATATCCTCAATTTCATAGAGTGTAACTTAATCCTGAGATGAGATGAAAGTAAATGTAATGTATGCATAAGAGTTCTGACCAACCACTTGAAAATATTAGCAGATTTAATGAAAGAATTTCTTCTCTCCTTTTTCTTTCAGTTTGGTTTATTTTTTCTAAAAATCTTCAGGCAGAAACAAATACCCTTTTAGGGTTTCCTGTAGAGAAAATTAAATGTAAGATTGAGTTATGCTCATTCTGATATATTTGCTTATCTTAGTAGTAGAATTCAATACTTTTTCTTGGTTCGTTTCATTTCTCAATGATCTCTCCCGAGAATTTTAGCACACACTGAACATGAATGTTTAAGGGAAACAAATTCCTGTTAGCGTACTGTACGTAGCGTACATTTTTGTTTTGCATGTAGCTCTTGTATATATCTTCTCCTTTATGTATCTTATCTTTTTCAGAAATATTTTTAAATAAAATAAAACATTAAAAACTGCCTACATGAAGAAGATTAAGCCAAATTCATATTACCCAGTGGTGATGTGAACAATTTTCAGGAGTATATTATATTGTTTTTTGTTTGTTTGTTTTAAGAAACTATTGTCTTGTTGACAAAAAGAGTCAGACCCTGTAAAATATTTGAAGAGATTTATTCTAAGCCAAATATGAGTGACCAATGGTCCATGACAGAGCCCTCAGGAGGTCCTGAGAACATGTGCTCACAGTGGTCGGGGCACAGCTTGGCTCTTTACATTTTAGAGAGGCATGAGACATCAATAGAATATATTTAAGAAATACATTGGCTTGGTCCAGAAAGGTGGGACAACTCAAACTAGGGGCTTTCAGGCTATAGGTGAATTTAAACATTTTCTGGTTGACAATTGGTTGAGTTTGTCTAAGACCTGGGATAGAAAGGGAATGTTCAGGTTAAGATAAAAGATTGTGGAGACCAAAGTTTTTTTGAAGTCTTATAGTGGTTGCCTTTAGAGACAATAGATGACAAATGTTTCCTATTCAGATCTTAGTTAATCTCTTATCCCTTTAGGATTGTGAAGGCCTGGAAGAAAAAGATCTAACCATGTTAATATTCTTTACAGATGCAAATTTCCCCCCCCACCTTTCCCCCCTCCCCCCCCCAAAAAAACCAGCCTTGCAGCAGTACTTCAAAATATGGCAAAGAAACATGTTTTGGGGTAAAATATTTTGACTTTATTCCTTGTCTCATAATGTTATGCCAGAGTCAGGTTGGAAACTAAATCATGATATACAGGGTTAAATAAAACCCATCTGATGAGAATTTATGATTTGTAGGGCGTGACTCCTCAGACCACTTAGATAGGAATTTTGGCAAGATAAAAATATCAGAGTTTAGTCCTCAGTCTTATTTTCTGTAATTTGTCTAAGTAATTAATAATCTTCATTTTTTATCATTGTTTTATACTCCAAAAAGTTTAAAGAGGATGTTATTTGAAATGGTAAAAATACATTAAACTTTTTTTTCAAAATGACAATTTAAGTCAGATAACAAGTATAAGAACATGCTGACACTGCTTTTGCAAAAATTATAACTGAGAAAATTATTACAGTGAAAGAAATCTGACTTAACCAACTCCATCTAACTTCTTCTTCTTATTATTATTATTACACTTTAAATTCTAGGGTACATGTGCACAACGTGCAGGTTTGTTACATATGTATCCATGTGCTGCACCCATTAACTTGTCATTTGCATTAGGCATATCTCCTAATGCTATCTCTCCCCTCTCCCCCAACCCCATGACAGGCCCTGGTGTGTGATGTTCCCCACCCTGTGTCCAAGAAAATGTGGCACATATACACCATGGAATACTATGCAGCCATAAAAAAGGATGAGTTCATGTCCTCTGTAAGGACATAGATGAAACTGGAAACCATCATTCTGAGCAAACTACACAAGGACAGAAAACTAAACACCACATGTTCTCACTCAAAGGCAGAAATTGAACACTGACAGCTCCATCTAACTTCTAACCTCCAAGCTGTCCTTGCTTATTCCTGGGCCTAGGCCCTACTAACTTTGGGTGTAACTTAGTTTATAGTTTAACTTTGAAACGACGATGATAACAGTCCTTTCTCAAAAGAGCCCCCCTTCCTGCCTGGGGACTAGATTGCCTTTGTAGGACTATCAAATCAGCCAGAGGATTAAAAATTTTGGAGTTATGCAGCTGGAGGCTACAAAATTCTGACCCTCCCCAAATTGTTCCTGATGATAACATCACTATTTTAAGACCTAAGGTCAGTGCTTTAGGTACTTTCCAGACCCTGAACTTAATGGATCAACTGGAACCACCCAGGTCAATAAACTCTCTCATCTGGTCTTGTGGTCCTGACCCAGGAACTGACTCAGTGCAAGAGGACAGCTTTGACTTCCTATGATTTTATCTCCTGCCCAACCAATTAGCACTCCTGACTCACTGGTGCCATACTCACCAAATTATCCTTAAAAACCCCAATTCACGAATCTTTTGGGAGACTGATTTGAGTAATAATAAAACTCTGATCCCCATACAACTGGCTCTGCATGAATTACTCTTTCTTTATTTCAGTTCTCCAGGTCATGATAGGCTCTGTCTGGGCAGTGGGTAAGGAGAACCCATTGGGCGACTGACAATACATAAAAGAGTTTGCAAACATTTGTGTAACCCAATTAAATAAGTTAGTCAGGTTTCATTAAGTAGATCAGGGAAAAGCTTTTATGTGAAAATGTTTAGAACTTTTTTTATTGTGTTGGGGCTCAGAAAACAATATCTTAAAATATGGCACTTTGACTTGCTGAACTAAAGAAGTAGCCTGGAGGTCTCTCTTCCCTTCCTCTCCTCCCTCTCAGTCCCGTGTCTCTGCCCAGGTAAGAAACGAGGCTGTTCTCTGAAGTTTACTTATCTGCCTAGAAAACAGACACACCAAAGAAGAACACAATTGCCTTCAATCCCCTCCCTGAAACGTCATTAACAAGAGAAGATCCAAAACTCAAATCACAGAGGAAGAAACTGAAAGTTAAAACACGACACCCAAAACTCAAATGAACTCTGTTCTCTGGTCCCATTGAATTCCTCAAGAAAATTTTTTATCAACTACCCTCTGAGCAGTAGACTCATTTATTCCCCCTAAAAACTATTTACATTTCAAAATGGCCATCTCCTCTTCCCCTCTTGATAAGAGTATACATACATGTCAACCTCATTAGCTTATTGGGTAATTCTCCTCCTGTGATTCCTCCATGCTTATGGACATTAAATACATTTGTATACCTTTTTCTCCTATTGATCTGCCTATTGTCAGTTCATTTTCATGAAACCTTTAGAGGGCAAAGGGAAAGCTTTCTTTTGGTCTTTACAATTGTTATATAGGCTTTTTTTTTTTTTTTTTTTTTTTTTAAATGCTCTGCAGATACATTTAGTTCTTCGCATTTCTGGAAGGACTTCACTAAAGCCAAGTCTACATAACTTTATCAAAAAATGTATACCTGCAAATTAATATTATAGTAGGTCAAAAAATAAATGAACAAACCAGGGAGAGTGGGAATATTGAGTGATGCTGGGAATGCCAATACTACCTTTGATTTAGGGAGAGAACTAGAGATAGGGGCAAACAATAGTCTTCTAATTTATATGTTCATATCGTAGAAAAAAATATATTGCATCAGAATTGAAATTCTATTGATTCTAGCTAAATAAAACAATTTATGCCCAGTTTATTAATAAATATATATTTTAAGTTATTCACTTATTTCCCAGAACCTGTGCTGTACCAAGCCCTTAAGAAACTAGACATTTTGTTACATAGACAAAAAGTATTTGTAATCACCCTAGTTTCGTATATATGAACTGAAAATTATAATTATAATCGTATATATATGCATATATTTCCCATAAGAACTGTTTCTTATCTTTAAAGGATTGACAGGAAGAATGTTTCATATAACATAATGTTGCTTTGGGTTCAAAACAGGAGCTTCTTGTACGTATATGTGTATGTGACTGTGTGTGCATAAACAGTAAATATCACTGACAAGTAATATTTATTTTCTCAAGTTTAGATGTATTTCTAAAATAATATATTTTCTAAACAGCAAGAAGTTATCACGTTATTTGTGGATTTGAATCTCAAGTATTTTGAAGAAAATAATTTTAGGCATAAATATTCAAATGTTTGTTCAACTTCATGTCTAATTTGACATTTCTTTTTGCCTTCATATGCATGATATCTGGCAACAGACTTACAAAATCTAGGTAAAGTCTTGATGGTGTGCAAAATTAAATAACAAGTTCCATATAAAAACTCATAAAACAATTCCAAACAACCTAGTGACTATTTTTTAGCCTTAAAACGTATCTGAAAAATAAACTATTTGGATTGGGCATATTTTGTATTTTTAAGTGGATTTATTGACTTTTTTTTAACCTGGGTGAAAGAAAAGATGCTGACAGGTATCTTAGAGTTGTTTCACTGTTGACATAATCAAGGACTTAAAATGTAAAATGAAATTACTTTTAATAATATCTTTGGTTTATACAAATTATTTTATTTCTGCCAATGTTTTGAAGAAAAATGCTACTTAGAGAACACTGAGATTACTATATTGGAAATTTAATGTGTGGGCTGCCACTTGGAAAGACCAGTATAAAGGCCGCATATCTTTTTGAGTAGCCTACGCAGCCTACAAAATTGATCTGTTTAGATCCCAAATTTGAATACTCTTGCAGATGACTCAAGCTAACAAAATTCTCAAAAGTTGATGTATAAAACCAGAATACTAATTGACGTTTTGTTTTTTTCCCCCAGTAAGAACTACAAAAGCCAAAGCAGCTTGTTTTTTCTATCAACTGGCAAACATGATCTTTCTCACTGTGAGTGAACTCAGTGGAATTTGAAGGTTTCTTGCTGATAAATTATAAACTATAGGCTGATTTACATGGTTTAGATCAGTGGTTCTCAAACCAGTACCTGAAGGGCTGAGAGGAAATCCAGTTCTCAGGCCCTGCTAATCTAGATGGATCAGAATGAATCAGCAACTGAATCAGAATTAAATGGTAATTCAGTGGTTACATTGCCAGAACCTGTGCTGTGACAAGCACTCTAAATTATTCTCATACATGCTAAAGTTTTAGAACCACAGTTTTAGATGGTTCAGACCTCCAGATCAGAATAGGTTTAAGAATTCATCTTCCTGAATGTGGAATAAATAATGAAGGGATAAGTTATTACATGTCCCTAGCCTCATTTGTCTTTGATTAGCACTTCAGCTGTTTAAGTACTGGCAAGAGCACCCTTTAGGTTTTGTTATTAGTTTTAATAGATTCATTCTACTTGCACTGAAGATTAGTTACCATGATGTCTTTTTTACAATTTTAGGTGATAGAATATTTCTGGTTATGTCCATTATGTGTTGATTTAGAGCTAACTCTAAAAGGCTGTCTTCCCTATGTCCAGTGGCTAATATGAGCATATTATCAGGGACCCTCTTTATTCCAACTTGCTTTTTTTTCTGTCTCTCTGTTTCTGTCCCTATTTTTCTCTCTTTCTCATATTTTACAGTTTTGGGCTGTTAAGAAATAATCTGACCATCTATAGTTAATGTATTTTATTGCATTAAAATATATTAATAGACAAGATATTCATAACGTTTAATCAAAAGAACTTTGAATAGGCCGAAGCATACAAAGCCACTCTGTCACTATCACAGAGTCTTACAATATAGAACATAGAAGAATTTTAAAAACAGATTTTGAGTATCTACAACCAGCAGCCTTGAGCAAAAATACATCATGAGTGTGACCACTGGAAAAATGAGCTTTTAATTCAAACTGGTATCTGTGAGAATGCTGTCAGTGGCTTAAATGTAGGTCAGCCCTTTGCGACCTATACAAGTAAATATAAAAAGAAAAAAGCAACTTCAAAAGGAGTTGTCAGTACTCCATTCCCAAGAGATACAGACTTTCAGCTCTTCTTTTATAGATACTTCTGTTGAGTTTCATCCTTACAGGTAAACCACACAATTTACCCCCCTTTTGTCCCATAAGTAACTAGATAAATTAACATTTCATATGTAATTATTCTATATAATCACATGTATAATTTAATCATTTAAAAGTTTGATGTATTTGTATATCATAATTTTAATTTTTGCATATGTGTTGCATCAACTGTTTATGGCCAAAATGTTTAAAACTATTTTCAAGTGTTCCCCATTTCTCATAACATTAATAAAACCTATTCTTATCATAGATATAATGTCTGCATTGTTTATGGAGTTCAACATTCATCAAATGTGTTTTACTAATTCATTGTTTTTGATATGCAAATTTTAAAAGAGATAGTTTGACAGTCCGATTTTATAACCTTGACAGTACACTTGTTTTCACAATTCTTAATTCAGCATTGATATTAGAAGTTTTGAAAAAATATTAAGAATCTATAATTTGAAAATATAACATTACCAAATAGGTTTTTGTCTAATAACAAAGACCAGTTACATTTTAACAGCCAGCAAAGTTATTTTTTTGAAACCATTTTTGTGGTGAAATTAAATTGGATCTGTTAATTCATTTATATACAACAGTTCTGAAACACAACTCACTGTATAACTCATATATGAGGCTGCAGATTCAGGTCTGTGGTTATATTTAAAAAAGAAAAAAGGGAGAGAGAGACAGAAAGAAAAGAAAAGTCAATGCAGCATTTTAAAGAATGTCTAGGAAAATAAAGGGTTTATTCTTGCGGGATAATAGTGGGTTTCCCCTTTGAAGAAAAGTAGACTGTACTTTGAACCTATCCTTTGTGATCTTTGTTTGAAATGTTAATTAGAATAACTGGTTTAGCAAGGATTAGGACAAGAGCTAAACACCACTGACAGCAGTATATCCTCCTCCGGGAATCTTTTCTGTTTTAGGGACTGCTGTGGTGTTTAAAGTGGATGGAGTAACAGCATCCTAGCCAGGAAAAGTGTTGCAAAATACAGACCATCATGTTTCTGAATGTACTTAAAATTCAGTTGAACAAGAAATATATAATTTTTAAAATTATTTATATTTTGAAAATGTGAAAATTTTAAAATTTAGAATACATTAAGCTAATTTTTTATCTCCATATGCATTGTGAAATGATTACTAAAATCTGACTAATTAATATGTCCACTCTGTGTGTGTGTTTGTGTGTGTGTGTTTGTGTATGGTGAAAACAAGATCTACTCTCTTAGCAATTCTTGATAAATCGTGTATCTTGTGATTTCTTTCATTTATTTACTTATTTTTATTTTTTTGGACACAGGGTCTTACTCTGTCACCCAGACTGGAGTGCAGGGGCATGATTAAAGCTCACTGCAGCCTCAACCTCCTAGGCTCAAACTATCCTTCCACCTCAGCCTTCTGAGTGGCCGGGACAACAGGCGCGTGCCATCAAGCCCAGTCAATTTTTGTATTTTTTGTAGATTTTGGGGTGTCTCTATCTTATCCAGGCTGGTCTCGAACTCTTGGGGTCAAGAGCTCGCCTGCCTTGGCCTCCCAAATTGCTGGAATTACAGGCCGGAGGCACTGTGCCAAACCATTGTAATCTCTTCACATAAGCAGTATCATTACTTTTTAGGGTGGTTTTTTAATCTAAAATGTATCTATAGAAACAATATCATCTTAGTTATTGAGATTCAGATGTACTGTTAAATGAAATTTTGCCTAAATCTGCCTTTTGTAAGGTTCGCCTAAAGGTTTCTCTATACATAGTGAACTGTGACCTAACTGGACATGTAAACAGATTGTATCATACTCTTGTAACAAGTAACCAAGTCGCAGCCAGTCAGAGCAGTCTTAGTTCAACCACTCATAGGTGTCCAACTGTTCAAACAGTAGTCAAAGAAGGCAAACACTGAGTGGTAAGAAATCAGGCTGTTTCTGTAACTCCCTTCTGTTTTCTATATGTCACTTTCCATGAATCTTGTCCATCCACGTGACAAGACAGAATTTCTTCGAACCTATTATGGTTGGGGAGGCTGCACAATTAGAGAATCATTCTTTGTTCAATTAAACTTCATTAAATTTAATTTGTCTAAGATTTTTTCTAACAAACTCTGAAGGCAATTTCAAATATTTCATTTTACATTAATTATTTTAACAATTATTGAGAAAGGAATATGGACCACATATTAAGAGTATATTCATGGACTCTAATCTCATGGGGTTGATACCAGTAAAGGTATAGATATCATCATAATATGGTGTGATACATGCTTCAGTGGAAATAAAGAGAATGATGATACGCATGTATATGGAGGTATTCCTAACACTAGTTGGGAGGCATCAGAAAAACTTTTTCTTAAAGACATGACATTGTGAGTAAAATACAAAATACGAAATCTGAGTAAGAATCAGGCAAAGAAGGAAAGAAGTGGCATGGAGAAAAGTCACAATAAAAAGAAATCAGTTTTTTTAAGTCTATGTCATAAGAGAGTATACCATGTTCTAGGAACTACAAACAGTTAAATCTGTCTAAAATGTTGAGTTCAGGGATAGAGGAACAGGAAATATAATTTAAATCATAGGTATCTTATTAAAGAATCCACACTTCATCTAAAAGCAATGGGAACTCATTCATCTATTTTCCATATCAGGGAACATCGTGTTGAAATTTGTGTTTCAGAAAATCAAATTCTGTTTCCACAGATAGAAGATGACAAATACTGAAGACAGACAGAGCCATCAATAGACATTTGAAGTAAGCCGGTAGAGCAGTGTGGAGAAATAGGTAGGCAAAGTTGGGGACAGAAACAAATGGTCATACATGAGAGATATGTAGTTTAAATCAGTTTAAGTCAGGTGTTTAAATCAAGAAGTCTTGCTAACTCTGTTATAGAGACTTAAAAGATAATAATGAAGAAAATTTGGAAATACAATGGACTTATATAGTGTCAAATATGTCTGAAAACATTAATATATTTGCATATGTATGAAATACACACTATATATTTCATATATAATATACATAAACATTTAAATGGTATTTCACAAACCTTTCTTCCTTAGCTGAAATAATAGGTCACCAATAAAAACATGCACTACCTTACTAGTCTTTTGTTTGTTCGTTTATTTTAGGTTTATTGAAGTATTATTTACCAACAGCAATATTTACTCTTTAAGTTGTATAATTCAATAGGTTTTGACAACTACAAGGATAAATTACGGAACAATTTCATCACATGCAAAAGTTCCTCCACTTCCCTTTGTAGTTAGCATCTCACCCTACCTTCACCCAATTGTAGCAACTGATCTGATTTCAGTCCCTTTTGTTTAACCTTCTCTATACTGTTATATAAACAGAATTACATAGAATGTAGGTGTTGTCTTTTTAATTTTAACTTAGCATACTGCTTTAAAGAGCCATCCCTGTGGCTACATATGCACACGTGTCCCTTTTTATTACTGTCTCTTTTTATTATATATTCAATTATATAGATATACCAATGCTTTATTAAAATCATTTTATTTTATATTTGTATTATCTCTTTATTTCTGTATTTCACATTTTGGATTGTATACTATATGTAAACAATAGATATAAGGAAAGACTTAAGCTTTACTTGTAATGCCAAGATGCCTCAGTAAGTGGAAAATCATGATAGACTAGAAATCCTGAGGGGGAAAAAAATCCAGATTTGGATAAAATAACCATATATCACTCTGAGAACATGTTAATTCAAAGTAGCTCGAGTTTTTTACAATCTATCTTTATTTACTTTTCTCATTTTGAGGGGAAGAAGATCTCTCATGTTACTAGAAGCCATGTTAGAGTTTGTCCCATTAAGTTATTGAGGGAATACTTTTCATCCAGGGACCTCAACTACCAAAGGGGAATTAGAGTATTAAAGAGAATAGAGTTGATGGGGTGTAGAAGAAAGAAAGAATTGAACATTAGAGCTGATTTTATGGAGTGGGTTTTTAAGTGTGCTATTCTCCGAAATAGGAAAACAGAAAGAAGGATATTTTAGATAGAGATGATTAATATTGTTATGAAAATGCTGTTTTAAATGGCTACTGAATGTTTATTGGAGTTAGGCAGTAAACAGTAATACATAAGAGCCCGGAAGTCAGAGAAAACTTGGATTTTACATAAATATCAACCTGGGATGATAACTGAAATGCTATTAAATAATTTAACTACATGTAAAGATATTGACGATGAACAAATATTACCAAATAAAATATTTGCAAACGAAATACAGTCCTATCTTAAGAAAGAGATAGCTTTAGGAAAGTGTATAGAAAAGGCATGAAAAAGACACTAGAACTGATCACTGAGGTTTGTCATTTTCTGGGAGTAGGGCTTAGGTGGAGTGAATGAATGAATAAATGAATGGATATTCTGTACAAACTGATGGCTTCCAACTGGTCTACCTGGTTGACAAGCACGACCTGATTATTGACTAAGGGTACTTCTGAGGTTCTCACACTGAAAGATACTTGGAATTCTGAAAGCCAATATTCCTGTTAAAATTTTTGGGGACAGGCCAGGTGTGGTGGCTCAAGCCTGTAATCCCAGCACTTTGGGAGGTGGAGATGGGCAGATCACGAGGTCAGGAGATAGAGAACATCGTGCCTAACCCGGTGAAACCCCATCTCTACTAAAAAATACAAAAAAAAAAAAAAAAAAAAGCTAAGTCCATCTGTGTGCAAAGATGGAGCTATGAGGAGTTTGGGTCATTGAAATGTCTCTTAGGCTTTCTATGCTTGCCTGCATTCACTTTATTGCACTGCTCTGTATTGATTCCCTTCATATGAAAACCTTTCATTAGTATTCACTGTGCAGTGTGGTAAATCCTCTCAAATGTTTAAACTGGGGAAAACAACACATCTGACTCATTATTTTTACTTATAAATAAGGAAAAGAAAGCACTTGCTAGGTCAGTAACTGCATGGCAAATGCAAAGAGCTGTGAGAACGTTCCCCAGGATTGTTAATAAATCCAGGAATTCAGTTATGATTGGCTGATGATCGATTTCAACACTTGACTGAGTTTGTAATTATATATAATATTTTGCTATAGACAATCTGGCTTTTGTACTAGCCAATCAGAAGTAAATATATGTTGTAGGAATCACAACCTTTACAGATATCAAGTGCTTGCTCAACGCTAATCTCTAATAGTCTAAGGAATGTATTACTTATTTTGCTTCCTATCTTCGTAGGGTGAGAGGACAGTTGTAGGGGATTTAAACTTGGGTCTTCTTACAATATTATCCCTCAATTCATGGGTCAGGGAATCAACATAGTTTTTTTCTCAGTGATGAATTATATTAATTCCCAAGTGGAACTGGGAGAGTAAATATCAAGTTTCCACAGCCTCAGCCAACTCACTGTGAGAGGACTAGGGAAAAATGTAATTTCTGACCTCCCCAGGCTTTACCCAATGTACCACAATGTTGTTTTAGGTCTCCAGGAATTAAGGTATTTTTAAAGACAATAATCAACAATCATCATTAGATTTGTATACTACCCTTGCCCCGATACATTATAATCCTGGAAAATAGACATAGGGATTTCTTGGAGGCTAGAAAAGAGTCACTTATTCCTTTGGTCCATTGCAGGGCACTTCAGCAAAATGAACCAGAAAGGAGGCTCTGGTACTGTGAACGTCATGAAACTACTTGAGGGTAAATTGCAGATATCATGAATTTTTAAGCCACAAAGAGTTTATATTTTGTGAGTGTAAGAACATACTCTTGGGCAACCAATGTAAAATTTTCAAATTCAAAATATTTACTATTAATACAATGCTATGAATTAATGGGCAATTCATAGTAAAATTTGAATGATGCTCCAATAGAGCCACATAGCACTTTAAAAAATTTCTGGACTAATCCAGGAACACATGTCACATTCGTTTGTCACACAACTTTAATTTTTCTTTAATCTTAAAGGATTTTTCAGTCCTTTTTTTTTTCTTTTTTTCTTAACATTGTGATCTTTAGAGTAGAGGGCATTTGCACCATATTGGAATATAAAACAGCATAAAACTTCCATAATTTGTGTGTACCTGACTGTTTCTCATGAACAAGCATGTTGTGGTCAGAAGTGGTGTGGCTGAATCCATTATTCACAGGCTTTTGAGCATTCAGCCTTTAGACTTTATTCCCTGTAGAAGAGCACGGAGACACTTGCATAGCATCATCAGTGAATGGAGGCAGTCACTGAATCCAGGTGTCAATTAACCCATCTAAGAGACCCTGCAAACCAGTCCCAGATGATTGAGCCAACATATTAAATTCTTATTCTCAGTCAGGTGCACCATGTCAATAGATTCAACATAATCAAGACTTCTATTCTGTTTTCAAATTTAAAATCCATGCTTACCTATATATGCTTCCCAGACTTCTGCCAGTAGAGATTGTTACACTTTCTGTCAATATAACCTTGTAAGACTCACTGCATGGGCTGTCTCTTCTGGGAATTGCCTTTGTGCTTCACTGTGTAGGAATTGTTGGGCACTAATTTTCATTATATGCCTGGAGTCGATGAGAGATAGCAGAGGTCATCCCTGGAGAGAATCGACATCAATTTGTAAAGAATGCTGGAGGTTCAGCCGTTGAAACACTTTAATGCAGAGGAATCATACATTCTTTAGAAAGGTGAATACTAATATTTCTCATTCCAGTGAAATACCACCGGTTTCTTCCTTGCCTTGTCTTGTGTCATAATTATTTCTCCCTTTTATTTGACTTCTAACCTTAGATTTATCTGAATGTTAGAATTCTACCAATATTAGATTCAAGTTATTTGAATTCATGTAGCATAATATGAATTGATCCCTAAAGAGAAAATACAATCACTAAATGTTATAAATTGCATCTGAAATTTTGGATTTATTGCATTTGGGAAGAATTTATGATTACCCATCTTATTATCAATGATTCAATTATTTGAAGAAGTTAAAAGAAAATCATATTTCTTTATACCTATCTAAAATGATTTTTAGAATAACCTAATCAATGATCATTCCTCCTTAAAATGCCAAACTGAGGAATTTATCAGTATGTACAATTGCAGTCATTGTCCAATCAATTTCATGTGGTATATGGTATTACAAAATCTCTTGCTGTTTCTTTAAAGGTAATCTTCAGGTCTTTTATATTATAAGAATGTTGAAGAGCAATGACAATAATAATAGTCACATCCATGCAGCTCCGAAAGGTAAAATCAAACTAAATTTTGTCGCTAGGAACAGTGTTTGTTTCCCTACAACCTACAACCTAAAACCATGGTTGTAGGTGCTAATTTTACTAACTTCTATAGTCAGCCTACTGGTGCTGGTATCTATATTAGCTATTTTCTATGTCAAAAGTTAATCCTTAATAGTATGTTTATTTTCTGCTTATGTAAAAAAATTAAAAGGATGAGAACAATGTGCAAATCAAATAGACACAGAAAATTAAGCAAAAAGATTTATATATGTTTAATTAGTTGGATTTAAAAATCCACTGAATCTTAGAATAAAATAATATGTATTGATATTTTGCAAAGGATTATCTAAAGTTGAAAAGTTTCTAAATAACATTGGAGTGTTGTTTTTCATTCTGACAAAGTTATAATTTAATAGTAAATATAAATATAAGTATCTTATAAAACATGATTACTTGATATAGTTATTCAATACATTATACAATAGTAATATGAATAACTAATAAGCAATTAAAAGCCTGCAATTTATTTTTTTCTATAGAAAAATTAACGTTACAATTTAGAATTCATGAATATAAGATATCTTCATTGTTGTAACAGGTAATAGACTTTTAATACATATATTTAATATCTGCATTTATAATATTTTCTGTATCATTATGTTTTGCAAATATAATTATTAGAAAATTTGCACTATATTTTATAGAAAATAAGTAATTTATTTTCTTTTCCTTGAGAATGCAATGGTGTGGTACTTGTATACGTAATGCATAATTCATATTTATAAAATCATTCAATCATTTAATATTAAGAATATGGTTTTCAAAAATGAAAAGAAAACCATCAAAATAAAATGTGGTGGTAAAACAAAAAATGAAGGTGGCTTCCTGTTTTTATGAATAATATCATAATATGTTGTAAAATGATATTGTGCTTTGAAGAACATGAATGCATATTTTCTTATAGTTTTTCTTTTAAAAAATGTATGAACTTTGATTTCAGATTCAGGGGTACACATCTAGGTTTGTGACATGGGCATATCACCTAATAAAAAGGTTTGAGTTATGATTGATCCCATCACTGAAGAAGTGAGCATAGTATCTAATAGGAAGATTTTCAGCCCTTGCCCTATCTCCCTTTTCCACTCCCACCTCCTGTAGTCCCCAGTGATCCCATCTTTTGGTCAGTGTGCCCCCATTGTTTAGCTCCCATTTATAAGTGAGAACACACGGTTTTTGGTTTTCTGTTCCTGCATTAATTCACTTAGGGAAATGGCTTCCAGCTTCATTCATGTTGCTGCAAAAAAACATGATCTAATTCCTTTTCATGGCTGCATAGTATTTTACAGTGTACATGTACCACATTTTCTTTATCCAGTCCACCACTGATGGACACCTACATTGATACCATGTCTTAGCTATTGTGTATAATGCTGCAATGGACATAGGAGTGCATGTGCCTTTCTGGTAGAATAATTTATTTTCCTTTGGGTATATATCCAGTAATGGGAATGCTGGATCAAATGGTAGTTCTGTTTCGAGTTCCTTGAGTAATCTCCAAACTGCTTTCTACAGTTATGGAACTTATTTACATTCCTATCAACAGTGTATAAGGGTTCCGTCTTCTCCACAGCCTTGCCAACATCTGTTATTTTCTGACTTTTTAATAATGGCCATTCTGACTGGTGTGAGATAGTATCTCACTGTGACTTTGATTTGCATTTCTTTGATAATTAATGATGTTGAGCATCTTTCCATATGCTTGCTGGCTGCATGTAAATCTTTTGATAAGTGTCTGTTCAAGTTTTTTGCTTACTTTTTAATGTAATTTGTTTTTTGGGGACTTTTTGAATTGTTTAAATTTCCTATAGATTCTGAATAATGGATCTTTATTGGATGCATAGAATGCAAATATTTTCACCCATTCTGTAGGTTTTCTGTTTACTCCATTGATAATTTATTTTGCTATGCAGAAGCTCTTTAGTTCATTTAAGTCCCAGTTGTATTTTTTTGTTGTTGCTGCAGTTTCTTTGGAGGGCTTAGTACATAATTTTTTCACTAAGGCAAGCATCAAGAATGGTATTTCCTAGATTTTCTTCTAGATTTTTTATAGTTTAAGGGCTTACATTTAAACCTTTAATCCATTTGAGCTAATTTTTTTATATAGTGAGTAGCAGTGGTCTAGTTTTATTCTTCTGCTTATGGTAACCAGTCATCCCAGCATCATTTATTTAATACGCTATCCTTTCCCCACTGTTTATTTTTGTTGACTTTGTGGGAGATCAGAAGGTTGTTGGTGTGTGGCATTATGTCTGGGTTCTCTATTCTGTTCCATTAGGCTACGTGTCTGTTTTTATATCTGTAACATCCTGTTTTGTTTACTGTAGCTTTGTAGTATAATTTGAGGTTGATTAATGTGATGCCTCTGGCTTTGTCCATTTGCTTAGGATTGTTTGGGGGATTCTGATTCTTTTTTAGTTTCGTATGAATTTTAGAATAGACATTTCTAATTCTATGAAAAATGACATCTGTATTTTGATAGGAATAGTGCTGAATCTGTAGACTACTTTGGGTAGTATGGACATTTTAGTGATATTGATTTCTTCCAATTGAGGAGCATGGAATGCTTTTTCAGTTGTTTGTGTCACCCATGATTTCTTTCAGGAGTGTTTTGCAGTTCCTCTTGTAGAGATCTTTCATCTTCTTGGTTATATGTATTACTAGGTATTTTATATTTTTGTGACTGTTGTAAATGAGATTACATTTATTATTTGGCTCTCAGCTTGAATATTACTGATGTATGGAAATGCTACTGATTTTTGTACATTGATTTTGTATCCTGAAGCTTTACTAAAATTGTTTATCAGTTCCAGGAGGATTTTGCTGGTGTCTTTAGGGTTTTCTAGGTATAGAATCATTTTGTCAGTGAAGATCTTCCTACTTCTTTTTTTATTCTGATGCCTTTTAAATGTATCTCATGCATGATTGTTCCAGTACTTTTTAAATAGTGGTGAGAGTGAGAATTCTTGTGTTGTTGCAGTTCTCAGGGGTAACGCTTCCAACTTTTGCCATTCAGTATGATGTTGCCTCTGGGTTGTTATACATGGCTTTTATTATTTTGAGGTATGACCCTTTGATGCCTAGTTTGTTGAGAGCTTTTTATCATGAAGTTTTGTTGTATTTTATCAAAAGTTTTTTCTGCATCTATTGAGATAACCGTAAAGTTTTTGTTTTTATTGCTGTTCATGTAGTGAATTAAATGTATTGATTTGTATAAGTTGAACCAATCCTCCCAGGAATAAAACCTGCCTGATCATGTCGAATTACTTTTTTTCTGTGCTTCTGGAATCAGTTTATTAGTATTTTACTGAGCATTTTTTAATCTCTGTTCATCAGGGATATTAGACAGTAGTTTTCTTTTCTGTTGCTTTTTTGGTGAGATTTTGGCATCAGAATGATGCCAGCTTCATAAAATGAGTTAGGGAAGAGTCTCTCCACCTTTATTTTTTGGGTTAGATTCAGTAGGACAAGGATTAGCTCTTCTTTGTATGTCAGGTAAAATTCATAATGGAATTCATCTGATTAGAGGCTCTTCTTTGTTGGTAGGCTTTTTAAAAAGTATTGATTCAATCTTGAAACTTGATATTGGTCTATACAGGGTTGTAAACTCTTCCTGCTGCAATCTGGCCGGGGTTGTAGTTGTTCAGGAATTAATTCATTTTCCCTAGATTTTCTAGTTTGTGTGCATAAAGGCTTTCATAATAGTCTCTGTGGAACTTTTTGTTTTTGTAAAATTGTTCATAATGTCAGCTTTTTCATTTCTGATTGCTCTTATTTGGATTTTCTCTTTTTTTCTTTGTTAGTATAGCTAGCAGTCTATCAATCTTCCGTATCCTTTCAAATTACCAACTTCTGGGTTCACTGATTTCTTTTTTTTATTGATTGTGCTGTGTCAATGTTGTTCAATTCTGCTCTGATTTTAGTTATTTCTTTTCTTCTGCTAGATCTAGGCTTAGTTTTTTCTTGTTTTTCTAATTCCTTTAAGTGTGATATTAAACTGTTAATTTGAGATCTTACTAATATCTGACATAGGTGTTTGGTACTGTAAACTTTCCTCTCAACACTACTTTTGCTGCATCCCTTGGATTTTGGTATGCCATGTCTCTGTTTTCACTTATTTTAAATATTGTTTTTAATCTCTGACTTGATTTTGTTGTTTACACAAAATTCACTCAGGAGAAATTTGCTTAATTTCCATGTAACTGTGTGCTTTTGAGATATCTTCATATCAATTTCTGTTTTTATTACACTATGGTACAAGAGTATGGTTGGTATGATGAATTTTTTTGAATTTATTGAGCCTTACTTTATTTCTGAGCGTATGGATTATTAGACATAACTACATACCTAAATGTACAGATGAGATAAATGCACATTCTGTAGTCAATAGTTGTGGTATTCTGCAGGTGTCCATATGGTCCAATTGGTCAAAGGTCAGATTTAAGTTAAGAAGTTATTTGTTAGTTTTCTGCCTCAATGATCTGTCTAATGTCAGTAGGGTGTTGAAGTCCCCTACTATGTTGTCTGGCTGTTTAAGTCTTTTCCTAGGTCTAGAAGTACTTATTTTCTGAATTTGGGTGCTCCAATGTTGGTTTTGTATATATTTAGGATAGTTTGTCTTCTTTTTGCATAAAACCATTGATTATTATATATTCTTTTCTTCTCCTTTTTTTTATTACTATGTTTTGTTTAATGTTTGTTTATCTGATATAAGAACAAAGATCTTTTCTCTTTTTTTTTTCCATTTGTGTGATAGATCGTTCTCCAACCCTTTACTTTTATCCTGTGGATATTGCTGCATGTGAGATGGGTCTCTTGTAGACAGACAGGTTTCTTAAAGAACAAAATAGTCTTGTTTTTTGTTCGACTTGCAACCCTTTGCTTTTAAGTGAAGCATTCAGCCCATTCACATTAAGGGTTAATATTGATATGTGAGGTTATGATCCTGTCAAAGCTTGTTGCTTTTTAGGGTCTGTGGGCTGTGTACTTAATTGTGTTTTTGTGGTGGCTAGTACCTTTTTTTTTGTTTGTTTGTTTCCACATTTAGAACTCCCTTTAGGATCTCTTGTAAGGCTTCTCTAATGGTAAGACATTCTGTTAGTGATTACTCACCTGAGAAAGATTTTCTTCCTTCTTTGCTCATAACGTTTTGTTTGGCAGGATGTGATTAGTGGTTTTTTCTTCTTCTTTTTTTTAAAATATTGTAACTAGACCCCTATCTCTTCTGAATTGAAAAGTTTCTGCTAGGAAATCTGCTTTTAGCTTGATGGGTTCCCTTTGTATGTGATCTGACCCTTTTCTTCTCTAGCTTCCATTAAGATAATTTTCTTTATCATTGAACTTAGACAATCTTAGGACTATGTGCTTGGTAATATGTGTTTTGTATAGTGTATCACAGGTGTTGTATAGTATATCGCAAGTGTGTTTCTTCTATCTGGATGTCTGCCTCCCTAGGAAGATTAGATAAGTTTTCTTGAATTATTCTCTCAAATATATTTCCAGATTGTTTACTTTTTGTCCTTCTCTCTCAGAAATCCAATAATTTCCAGATGTGGTGGCTTTACATAATTCTATATTCCTGAAAGGCTTTGTGTTTGTTAAATTTTTTTTTTCTTGGGGTCTGTCTGACTATGCAAGTTGAAAAGACTGGTCTTCAAGTTCTGGAATTCTTCTGCTTTGTCTAGTCTATTGATAAAACATTTAATTGTATTTTGAAATTTCTTAAGTAAGTTTTTTTATTCTAGCAGCTCTGACTGATTGCTTTTCAAGATGTTGATCTGTTCTTTATTTCCTGGATTAGTTTAGAAATTTTTTTGTGTCAATTTTCATCCTTGTCTTGGATCTCCGTAAACTTTCTTGCAATCCATGCTTTGAATTGTGTATCTGTCCTTTCTGGGTTTCCATTTTGGTTAGGGACCATAGCTGGAAAGCTAGTGTGATCCATTTGTAATGTCACAATATTCAGGTATTTCATGGTTTCAGAATTCTTGTGCTGGTTTCTTTTTACCTGGAGAGGCTGGCACTTCTAATTTTTGTAATTACTTTTGTGCAGATAGATTTCTTTTTCTTTGCCCATATAAATCTTTTTTCCTTTCTTCCCACAGCCTGCAAGGGGTGTAACTATAGAGTATGTTAGGTATTGTCTCTTGGATTTGCTTCTATGGCCCTCTTCACTTCTGTCAGTAGGTTTTGTATTGGGCTATGTGTTTCAACCTACAGGTCAGTAGATTGTGCTCACAGGTGAGAGCCAATTGTGGTGCAAGCAGATGACTGGACGGTAGAGTTCCCAGTTTCCTGAGCTTCCTGCTCTACAGGGATCGAGTAGACACAGCTAGGCAGAGCTGGAGCCCATGCCTTGCCCACAAGGACCGCTACGGTGAGCACAGGCACAAGACCTAATGAGGGTGGCTGGGAGGAGCTCCTGGTGAAATGCGCTGACATCTCTGTGGGAGTCTGGGGGGGCTGAACCAGCTCCTTGTCCTAGATAGGCAGCAACCTAGACTGTTACCCTACTACATCCCTGTTCTGGGGCTTGTGACTCCTGTTTCAGACACACACTGTAGTCTATCTCCAGACCACAATATGGTTGAGAGTCTCAGGAAATGCTTGTTTTATGACTCTCCATGGGAGTGGTTTAGGAACGGAACTTAGATCGCTCAGCCTGATACAGATAGCTTTCTGGCTTTCCTGTTCTCTGATGTGGTAGCACTGCTGTTTCGTGTAAAACAAGGGGCTCCATTTTAAGCCCATGTGGCTCGGTGTTGGTTGTGGTGGTGCTGGATGATTGAGTTGGCCAGACCTCAGGCCCTGAGGGAAGTGGTCAGGTGCCATCACAATTAAAATGGGATAGTTTCCCAGTTCACAGGCTACTAGATGGCACTCTGGAGAGCATATATGTGTCCTGATAGGGCATGACCAGGTTGGGATAACCCAGGGTTTAGGTGCTGGTTGTGACTGGGAGGAGCAGGCTGCTTCCCAGATCACGGGCTGAACTCTCAGTAGGCGGCAGGCAGCATGGTTAGGGGATGGGAGCCCAAGAGGAGATCACAGGTCTATAGGCGTGTGTTTTTCAGAAGGGCCCTAGTGTTGGTGCTCAGGTGGGTGACTGCAAAGATTTATTCTCCTCTGCTCTTCCCAGGTTGTGTTGCTTCCTTAGTGAATACCAGCATGATTTCTTAGATGATCCAGTTGAAGAGCTAGTATTTATTCACCAATTTGTTTACTCTCTGTGAGAGTGGTGTTCACTAGCCGCTTCTAGTCAGCCTTCTTGAACACGCAACTTATTGTTATGACTCCAAACTGATAGCCATCAAGCTTAGAGATTGGCATAATTTCTAAATATGCACTTTCAACTATTACATTTATATAATTATTGCATCAAATTATGAATATTTTAATAAGATTCTATTGTATGTCCACACTTCAGAAACACTACAGAATCTTTGTTCTTAAGTGGACTAGTAAAACATTTTGGTGTTGTAAATAGGAAAACTGAAAGTATTGAAAGTTTAGACTGACTTATATCTCATTTAAATGCTAAGACAGAAACTACAAGGCATCTGAGCTGTTACCTTACATGCACAGTTACATATTCATATATATGATACAGGTAATTATAGATATAGATACAGATAAGGAGGTAGATGTGTGCAATGTGGATGTAGATAGATACTAGCAGAAATGCCAAGTCTTTGGGTCAGAGTTAAAACTTCATTTACTCACAGCAATAAAGGAGGATGAAGAATCATGGCAGCATTGATCTGCCTATGCCTGGCACCCTTCAGGCAATGTGATGAGAGACACGTGAATGAACAGTTTTTGTGCATGTGTTGAAAAGGGACCGTTGTACCCGCCTTTCCTCCTGAGAGAGGGAGATACTTTTAGTCTCTGCAGTGTAAATAATTTCTCTTCTTTGGAAAAGATGGATAAGATCCTGGGTCTTTATCCTTTGAAATGTAAATAAATCTCTCCAAAGGAAAGATATGTAGCCATCTCCAATTTTATAACACAGGGTTTTATCTCTTTTGAAAGGTAAACACACAGGACACTAACTCTGTAAATCCCTCCAGTGACCACACTCTGTGTTAATCCAGGTCACTACCAGGCAATGCAACCATTTAGTTCTTGGAGGGATGAGAGAAGTCTTATTCTTTGAGTGAAATAGTAAGAGAAATGGCTGCAGAGCTCATGTAAAAAGCAAATATTTCTGGAGAAATTAAAATCAA
This sequence comes from Rhinopithecus roxellana, assembly GCF_007565055.1. Classification (NCBI taxonomy): domain Eukaryota; kingdom Metazoa; phylum Chordata; class Mammalia; order Primates; family Cercopithecidae; genus Rhinopithecus; species Rhinopithecus roxellana. The sequence continues at coordinate 16,461,552 of NC_044549.1, read as the reverse complement.
GCACTCTTTATTTTGTAACATATTATTTTTTATGTCTTAGGAAGCTAGGACTTTGTAGGAATACTAAGCAATCCAGGGAAGATTTATCTTCTTATATCAAGTACTTTTTAAGGTCTCCTGTAATAACTTTATTTGTATTCATTTGTGAATTCATGAGCATGTAAAAAAACACAAAATGTCTCAAGCTAAACATAAACTCCCATGACTCTGAATATTAACTTGATAGAATGTTTGCTTTGAGAAAGGCTACAGTATATTTACAGCTGTATTTAGAATACAATCCTATTTGGTCCAGGTTGATTCTATTAGTAAGGATGGATGGATGCCATGCTAATTCCTGCCTAACTATAATCTATTATGGCAGATTACTTCTCCCTTTATTTTGATTTTTGTTTTTAAGAAACAAAATTATATTATATGTTTAGTGTTTTACTATGGAAACTAAATTCCATTATTCAGGTTGGTGCTATGAATAAGTTATCATTTGTTAGCAAAGATAGAAGGACAAAAGGAAGGAAGGGAGAAAGAAGGAAGGAAGGAAGGAAGGAGGGAGGAGGGAGGAGGGAGTAGGGATGAGGAGGGAGGGGGAGGGGATGGGAGGGATGTTGAGGGGGAGGGAGGGAGGGAGGAGGGAGGTAGGGAGGAGGTATGTAGGAGGGAGGGAGGTGGGATGTTATGGGAGGAGGAGGTTGGGGTGGGAGTGGAGGTGATTTAAGGAATTGGCGGATTGAGGGTTAGGTGAGGGAGGTTAGGGATGTGAGGAAGGAAGGAATGTATTTAGGAAGGACGGCGGAAGGAAGGAAGAAGGAAGGAAAGAAGCACAAAAAGAAGACAGGAAGGAAAACTCTCTGAAAGCTGACAGCTGGCAGCTGGTTGTCAGGAGCTAAGTTATAGTATTCCCAAATAAACCTAATAAACAAGTTTCACAGAATATCAAGAGTATTCAGACAAGGCCACTAATAACAGTAATAATCAGACAAGACTGCTTCGTGATAGAACAAAGGACATTCTGTGATTGCTAATTTAAATACCCATTTTTCTCTCTCATCGAATATGGATGACTACTTTTTTAAAAAAAAAATAAAGACACTTCCATTTTAGGCTTTTCTTCTTTTATGTAAAACGTGTTAAAATATCAAATTATGAATTATCTGAACTTCCTTAAAGCATCCATTACAGAACACACCTATTTTTTAAACCTTCTGTCAAATTAACATGTTCTCCAATTGGCTATTATATATTTGTACAGTTAAATAGTAAACAGTTGTTTATATGCACAAAATTTAAGAGACACAATGGTGGTTACCTTTGATTTGAGGGTTTGGAAATATACGAAGACTTAAAAGTAGCATAAATGTGGCCTCTAGTATAGCGGTAACTTCTGTAAATTGATCAGAGTAGTGATTATGTAACTGTGTTCATTTTGTAAAATTAAAATTAAATGTGCTCTTATTTGTGTACTATGTGATAGTTCAGATACTAAAGTGAAACCCTTCCATCTCTGTTTTACCGAGATGCCACAGGGATTCCATGTTGTGTGTTCTCCCTTGCTTCAGCAAGCTAATAAACCTAACTTTGAACATTAGGTACATTTCTGGTGGATTTTGTCTGGTGTGAAGCAGGTGAAAATTTCAGATAGCAAAAACAGTACATGATATGAAAGCATGCTTAGCATGTTTGAGGAAAAGGGGTAGGTCAATGTAATTGAAGCAGAATGAGTGATGGAAAAAGCAGTAAGAGATAAGATCAGAGAGCTAAGCAGTGACCAAATCAATTAGGGATAGAAGCTTGAAATAATAATGACTTTGAAATTTACTCTGAATAAGTTGAGAAACGATTTGAGGATTTGGAGTAAAATTTTGGTATTCGTATCTATGATCAGTTTTAACAAGATCACTCAGACTATAATGGAATCATGTAAAGAGAGAGGCATATAATCAAGGACATTAGCTGGGAGGTTATTGTGTTAATACAAGTGAGTTGGGCTAGATAGTTTACAGTTGTGATGGAAAGATCCAGTGTAGTCAATACACTTCTATCAAATTGTATTTCCCACTTCTAAGGCATTAAATGCCAATGAATTGTTCTCATTTCTTTGTATAGAAATATTTTTGAGCAAATTTCTCCCCATATTGTTGCAATTAACATACATAATGAGGATAAAATATTTCCAAGATTTTTAAATTATAAAAAATGTAATAATTTATTGTTATCAGATAGTAATGGCTTTGTCATTTAAAAATTTTGTGATCCATATTATTCAATGCTTTTGGCTATATTATTGGCATCTTGAAATTTGTAGAAGAAAACTAAAATGGTTAATAAATATTTAGAAGAGAATCATATATTTATGCAATAACTTTGTCCCTCAAGACTGTAGACAATTTTTTTTTAAATTAAAACTTCTTTATTAGCTGGGATAAAATAATCTTAAACTTTCAAAGAATCTCTTCTTCTCTTGGATCAAGTCAAGACGCTTATCATATTCTTCAGGATCCTCATTCATCAGGTTCCAGCCTCCTCTCTTGGCTCATCCTCAATAATTCATGACTTCCACTCACATCACCATCATCAACTGTGCGCTATAGGCCTGTTTTCTGAATTTTTTCTTCCGCAAACAAATCCAGGCCCCTTTACAGGTTTAGTCAATTAACATACTATATTGTCCTTTTAAAATAACATTAAATATTTTAGACAAATGTTATTGTTGTAGTATAGCTTATATATCATATAGTACCCAAATAAGAGCACACTTAGTTTTGATTTTTACAAAATGAATACAATTATATAATCACTAATCAAGCTAGAGAAGTTACCTGTACCATAGAGGCCACATTTATGCTACTTTTAAGTTCTTAAATATTCCTAAACCCTCATCAAAGGTAACCACCATTGTGTATATTAAATTTTGTGCATATAAACAAATATTTACTATTTAACTGTGTAAATATATAATAGGCAGTTGGAGAACAGATATCTGAATGAACCTATTAACTCTATGTACATAAATATACATATCCTTGTTCCCAAATAAGAACCACTTACATTGTCATTTTTCAGTTTTTTCAATAAGGATAGGGGAAAATCCTAGTTGTAATTCTATTCATTAATTTTTCTCTTATTACTGATAAACATAATGTTACCCATCAAGAAATTGTGATATTTAGAATGTAGTATTCTTATTTTCTGTGACTGTCTATTCAGCTGGCGTTTTTGTCCTTGAAAACTATGGTTTTTGATCAGTTATAGCAAGTTTCTTATAACTCTGAATATATCTTTTTAATTTACTTCTAGGCTTAACGGGATTACATTTAATGAAAAAATTAGTGACTGTTTTGTACATGTGCATTACTTTATTTACCGATTTATTTTTGAACTTAGTTTTTTAATCTCATATATTAGTTCACCCCTATTTTTTCATTGTCTCTGTTACCAACTCCCAAATGTCAATAAAACAATATTAAACATTTACATTTGATAGTTTTTTTTCCCAATGATGCTCAGAATACATTTATTTTACTTCTGTAGATTTTAAGTAATAGGAAACCAGAAAGCTTTCAAGAACATGATGACATTCATAGCTTATTTCTTCTCAAATCTCTCCATTAATTTCCAGCAGGACATGATGTTTCTATAATTATGGTGGTTTATTTTGTATTTTTTTTTTTTTTGGAAATGGTGTCAACTTTGAAAGAAATAATTTAAGATAGAAAAATCAGTGAAAACCTCACTAAAAGAGAAAAATATGTTCATTTTTGGTATGTAAGATGAGGAAAAAACTAAATAAATGTAGATAGGTTCTTTTTGTATTTATACAAATTCTGAAATGCAAAGCTTTTTTGAATATAATGATAAGATGATACAGTTTATATTTTTATTTCAAAAGATGGAATATATAGTTTTACAATTTAATTTCACTAATTTCCTAAAACATTTTGTAATAGTAATATTATAATAAACATACTTGTACTATAAATAAACTCTCAAACTTTTCTGTACATAAAATTGATGCATACCTATTGCAAATAACAACACAATTCCAGATATCTTGAATAATTAAAGAGAGATAAATTCTCTGTTTGCTCTTTAAAACAGTAACTCATGAAATTATGAATTTTTATTGCCACTGCAAACATAGTAATCTTGGGATAAAATATAAATTGCAAAATAATGATTATTAACAAAATGTCACACACATGCATGCGTGCGCGCGCACACACACACACACACACACCAGCAAAATATTGGCCTTTAATTTAATCCAACCTGGCAGTCACATCTCCTCATAGAAACTGCTGAATAAAACTTGTTTCTGAAGTGTTGCAGCCTCAAGGTCAATTGATCTGAAATATGTGGTCTGTTCCATTTGCAACATCTAAAAATTCTTCATGAAATGTCAAAGCATCTCATTCCAGAGACAGAATATTATGTAGAAAATGTATTTCATCTATGAATTTGAAGTCTGTGAAATATTTCTACTTTTAATATTATGTCTCTTTTTCCTGTTTTCATTTAGGTTTTATAAAGGACTTCAGTTAATTGTATGTGTCAACTTGACTGGGCAAAGGGATACCCAGTTAGCTGGCAAAATATGATTTCTGGGTTTGCCTATGAGGGTGCTTCTGGAAGAGATTAGTATTTTAATCAGCAGACTGAGACCCACTCTACCCAATGTAGGCTGGTATCATCTGACCCTTTGAGGGCTCAGCTAGAATAAAAAGGTGGAGGAATGACAAATTCTTTCTCTTCTTGAGCTAGAACATTCATGTCCTCCTTCATTTAGATATCAGAGGTCTTAGTTCTCAGGACTTCAGACTCATACTGAAATTACACCACTGGCTTTCCTGGTTGTCCAGCATGCAGATGGCATATTGTGGGAATTCTAAGTCTCCATAAATGCATGAGGTAATTTCCATAATAAATCTCTTCTTATATAACCACATAGTTCTTATTGGTTTTGTTTGTCTGAAGAATCCTAAGGATTGGTTAACAAAAAAAGAAATTAAAATTTCCATTAATTTTTGAATTGTTTCTGATTGTTTTTGGCCTGAGGGTATTCATTTAATTGGGAAATACATTCTTTATGACATTATTGCTGTGATCTAGACTTTCTTGCACCCACCCTGTTGATTCTGTGGTGAAAACTGTTTCTTTAAACTATGAAGTTTGTCTTTAAGAAACAGTAACTCATAAATACAAGTTGTAATAAGCACAATAAAAGAAAATTCCAGGTCACTATTAGAAATGATTATATTAACATTCTACCAAAAAGGCACATGCCTACTCATAAGTTCGTTGCAGCACTATTCACTATTCACAATGGCAAGATATAGAATCAACCTAGGTGTGCATCAGTGGTGGAGTCAATAAAGAAAATGTGGTACATTCTCTTATTGGACTACTACACAACTAAAAAAAAGGATAAAATAATGTCCTTTGCAGCAACATGGATGCAACTGGAGGCCATCACCCTAAGCAAATTAATGCAAAAATAGAAAACCAAATATCACACATTTTTATTTATAAATAGGAGCTAAATCTTTGGTACATATGCTCATAAAGATGAGAACAATAGACACTGGTGACTCCAAAAGGAGGGAAGAAGAGAGGGGAACAAGGGCTGAAAATCTTCCTATTGAATATTACGTTTACTATCTGGGTGACAGAATCATTCATACCCCAAACTTTAGTATCAAATAATATATCCATGTAAGAAACCTGCATGTGTATGCCTTGAATCTAAAATAAAAATGGAAATTTAAAAACACAATATGATAATTGGAATGATAAATTTAATTTTATTATAAAATATATCTGTTAATCTTTTGCCATCTGTTTCATATTTTATTTGACATAATGTTAAATAAATTACAGTTTGTTTTAAATTGAAAAAAAGTTTAAAATTTTAAAAAAGAACCCATGACGTGGAAATTTATGATTTTTGTTTACTTTATATTTCTTTATTATGTGTCAAAATGAAAATTAAGTTGTAATTCTGAATCTGTATGAAAGATTTCTAAAATAGTATGAATTAAAAGGAAGAAACAGGAGAGATAGTAAAATATAAATCTAGAAAATTGAACTAAAAAGCAATATTTTCTATATTTTATTTTAACGATTGACACATGCCAACTAGGAGAATCTGAAAAAGTTATTTCATGCCCAATGAAAGATCCAATATCTCAACTGGTAAAATGAGGACATTCCTGTGGTTTCCAAGAGATCTGTGGATCATCAAGTGAAATGTATACATGAATAATCTGTGTGTTTCAAGACATAAGCAAATATAAGAAGTTAACTTAAAGGCTTAGTTGTTTTCATAAATATAATATGTAATTTTTATTTATTATAAATTTGAGTCATTTGAAATAAGAATCCCTTTTATAATATTCATTTTCACAAATAGTGCTTTAGATCCTCTCACTTACAAACTAATATATCACCAACATCAGTATCAGCTGTACACTGCTGTTTTGATACACTAAAATTCTTTTAAGTTTTCATTTTAACTCAGATACTCCCTGAAACTGTTAATGTATTAAGCCCATAGATTTTATTACTGTTGACACTGAATTGTCAGATAAATGGCATGCCAGTTCTCATTAGGATTTCTGAGTGTCTGGCAAAGAGTGACAGCTGCTTAGAGCTTATAATTTGGTGTCACATTATCTAAATGAATGGAGTAATTTTCATAGCAAAATACATACGGAATCAAACCTTGAAGATCTAGACAATACTGTTGCTGATTTAAAATGAAACTAAGTATGAAAGGGATACATTTAACAATTCTGACACTGTTCAAAGAAACATGCAATGGATAACTGAAAACATTTCTGAGAAATTGTGAGCACCTCATTTATCTTGTAGTAGACCATTAGATACATATAAATATATTTGAACCATACTTTAGTCTAAATAATATTCTGGGATTCACACAATGGTTGTTTTTCTAGTATTTCTAGCTTTCAATTCCTTTTAGTATTGATCAAAAATGACTTTTAAATTATTTAATTGTACTTAATTTTGTCTCTTTTTTTTTCTATTACTGATGTAGATATTCTCCAGAAACTGTTTATTTCCTCCTGATATTTTATTCAAGCATTTCTTGAAGTTGATACTGTGCAGTGATGACACTATGGGTTGTGTAAATGTAGCTGAATATAAGTAGAATGCTATTTAAGACAAAAATAATTACAGCTGATTATTCTGAATAGGTGGGTGACTACATGGAAGTTCTTCTAAAATAAAGAATACATTTTATAGAGATAAAGGGAAAGAAAATCCATATTGAATATTGGCTCCTGTCAAGGAAAGAATGAAATGTTAAAAGCTCTGCTAGTTCTTTTGAACAACTAAATGCTTTGAGGACTGACCTAGTTGGCCTTTTATTATCACAATGCCTTAATTTGTTTTTGGATAAAGAAATAGAGACTTTGAGGTCGGTATAGGTTAGTGACCCAGTGGTTCCCATAAAATGAATACAATTCTGAATTTTGGGAATGAAGCCAGAGAGAGAAAGCGTGAAGTTCTACATCCTCCTGGAAAAAATAAAAAAATTTAAAAAAAAAAGAGGAAAAAGGAAAGAGATCTGAGAAGGCCTAAATAACAATAAGGCAGACAATTTGTCTGAAGATCAAGTTAATTCATAAAGTATTTTGGATGTGGAAACTCAGGAGTAGCAAAGCACTTTAAGAAAACAGAAGTATGGTGTCTTAGTGACTTACTGCTCTGTTGTTCTATATAATTTCTCTATAACAAAAATCTTCCATTAATATCCTGCTGCAAAAAAATACCTTCCTGATGCTGACAGTGTTTTGTAAAACTCTGTAGAAGTGTTTCACTATTCTGTTCTATATTTGTTGAATAACATGTAAATGTAAAAGTATCTGTACCAACCCCTGTAGGCAAGGCAGGTGATGTGAAGAATTTAGAAAGAAGATAACATCAAAACAAGAGATAACAAGAACTATAATTAACTCTCTAATATCCCTAGAGTTTAGAGGTAAAGCAGGATTCTTTTGAGGGATGAATAATCAAATAATTTGTATTAAGTCTTAAGAGAAGGAGTTATTTTCAAAGTCTGGAGTCTCTGGAGATATCTGAATAGCATAGTTACGTATGCAAAATAGAGTAATAATTTGTGGCATAGATGATGTAAATATAGCTACATGATCAGTTATTGCACTTATTTTTTTTCTGAATATAGACTATATTTTTTTTTTCTAAAAAGAAGTCTTCAGATAGGTGTAAGATTATGGATTAAGCATGACTTACATCTTCCTATTAAATTCATGTGAGCGGACGGGCGCGGTGGCTCAAGCCTGTAATTCCAGCACTTTGGGAGGCCCAGACGGGCGGATCACGAGATCAGAAGATCGAGACCATCCTGGCTAATACGGCGAAACCCCGTCTCTACAAAAAAAATACAAAAAAACTAGCCGGGCGAGGTGGCGGGCGCCTGTAGTCCCAGCTACTCGGGAGGCTGAGGCAGGAGAATGGCGTAAACCCGGGAGGCGGAGCTTGCAGTGAGCTGAGATCCGGCCACTGCACTCCAGCCTGGGCGACAGAGCAAGACTCTGTCTCAAAATAAAATAAAATAAAATAAAATAAAATAAAATAAAATAAAAAATAAAATTCATGTGAGCACGTGTTTTGAAACAAGAATGTGTAGAGGTGGAAAAGAAGTGATCCCTTCCTCCCCATTATAAAGGGTTATGGCTGACACCACTATAACAACAACAAAATTTAACAAGAGATAACGATAACATATGCATTGCATGTGCACATATGCATGAGAGCAATACAAAATATTAAAAACTCCAAAAAGAGGGCCAGCTGTTTGATACTTATATACCCTCTCCACTGGGAAGAAGGAAGTGGAGAGTAATGATTGGGCCCAAAGTCCAGAACGTAGTTGTAAACGATTCTCTTTGGACACTGAATCGGACGGAAGGACTCACAGTAGTCTGTGGACAAATTATGAAAAGATAGGGGAAATGTGGAACTGTATTGTGAGCAAAGGTTGTCTTATCATGTAGATACGGATCCGCGAGTGACTTCTTAGAGCTGCCGTTATAAAGACAGATGAAAAGACTGTATAGGCATGGTGAAGACTCCTTGTTTTTTCTTTTCTCAGATGATAATGTTTCCTGGTTGTTGAATGAGATTCCTAGGGATCGGGATTTAAGAAAATGTCATTTTCTCAGTCAGATAATGAAACTTCTGGAGAGAGCCCATCTTGGTGCTTTGGAAAAGAAAGAGGATCAGAGAGACAGGGAGGCAAGGGAAAGTCGGAGAGAGACCTTGAGATCATTTCTTCAGTTCGACATGTCCAAATGCCACATTTTAGAGCATCGTTTTCTGAGCCCCAACAATTTTACAAAGCAGAATAATCCAAAGACATAGATTAATTTTCATAATAATTAGAAGCTCCTCAACCAAAACTTCACTATAAATTATTTTCTAATAAAACCCTTTACATTGAGATATATCTGATCCCTGGCTTTGACATTGAGTGACATTTCTAAATATAACCTTAATAAGTCAATGTAGCAGATAATCAGAGATAGGCAATAATTAATGACGTCTTAAACAACTTCTTATATTGCCTATTACTTTCTAATGTCTTTGAGGTTGGAATAAGCACAAATAAACAATAGAGAAATTATTTTGTAATTGGAGTCCTAATAATACAATAAATCAAACTCTCCAAAGATCATGGTTAGGGTATATTTATCATTTTTTTCTCTTCTGAAATCTCTCTTCTCATCTACAGTTTATACATTCAAAAACATGGAGACCTATTCTGTGATTTAGGAATAGCTGTGAGCCAAACAAGTAACAATCTCTGCTTCAAGGAGATTATATTCTGGTGAGGTAAACATACAGTAAATATAATAAATAAGAAAATCTAAGTTGAGAAGTTCTATGGAAATATAAGCAGGTTAAAAGGATTGTTGCTCTTTTCAGTGACTGGCCAGTGTAAATCTCAGTGATAAGGTAATATTTAGAATAAGAATATCATCCAGTCATCCTTTACGTTAAAATAGAAGCTCAGCAACTCCTCATATATATTCTTGTTCTATTATGTAATAATGTACGTATATAGTCCTCATTTTTTGTATGGAAAGAAGATCTGGACAAGAAATTATCTACTGTATATCCATTATGCTCATGGTTTGTCATGGCGCACAACATTTCAGTTGATTTAAGCACATCATGATGTATTTATTTTTTTTTTTTTTTTTTTTTTTTTTTTTTTTTTTTTGGAGGCGGAGTCTTGCTCTGTCACCCAGGCTGGAGTGCAGTGGCCGGATCTCAGCTCACTGCAAGCTCCGCCTCCCGGGTTCCCGCCATTCTCCTGCCTCAGCCTCCCGAGTAGCTGGGACTACAGGCGCCCGCCACCTCGCCCGGCTAGTTTTTGTATTTTTAGTAGAGACGGGGTTTCACTGTGTTCGCCAGGATGGTCTCGATCTCCTGACCTTGTGATCCGCCCGTCTCGGCCTCCCAAAGTGCTGGGATTACAGGCTTGAGCCACCGCGCCCGGCCCATCATGATGTATTTAAATAAATAGAGAGTTCAGAGTCACCTGGAGAACTGAAGAACTTTGATCTAAGATGATCTCCTGAGAGTGATTTTATATATCAGACGATAAACTTTGCAATTTTCCTTAAATGCTTAAATGTTGTCCTAGCTAGACATGAATACATAATACTGAAAATGAATTTTAAAACAGGAACACTTTTAATACTAAAGCTCACCAGGCAAAAAAACTAATTTATTAAAGTTACTGTTAAATATGTATATTTCCTTATTTTGTCAGGGAGAGATTGACTAATACAACTACAAAGGCTCCATTCTGTGTTCTGTATCTTAGCTATTAGATTTGGTATTCAGTCTTATTTAATTTTACTATAGTCATACACATTCCATATTGAGAAGAAGTTGATTCATTTTCCATTTCCTTCTATTCTAGAATACTGAGAGGAGCAAACACATCCTTTCCAAACGCCCATTCATCTTTTCAGTGAGTGGCACTGAGTTAATAAGATATCCTTATGGAAAAAATATATTCTCATACTTCACGCTGTATAGGAAAATCAATTCTAAGTAGATTGCAGATATAAAAATGTGTTAAAATACAGCATTCTACAGAGGAAAACATATGGAACATCTTACTCACCATAGAGTAGGCAAATGCATCTTTAAACAAAATGCAAAAATACCTCACTAAAAATTTAAAAATTTATACACTGGACAATACTGTGAGAAACAACTTCTGTTCATCACAAGGCAGCATTAAAGAGAGAGCTTCATTACATAAAATAAAATATTTCAAGAATACATGTATCTGACAAAATTATAACCCATGAAAATATATATTTGCTTATAAATATATATAATTTAGTATAAAATATGTTTTATAAAATATATATTATATTTGATATATTTTTATGTTATATTTATACTTAATATATACAGTATAAAATATATATTTATAATGTAAATAATAAACAGACTATGAATATAATATGCTATAAATAGAATAAATATAGTATAAATAATATACTATAAATAATAATATATAATAATATAGTATAAATATAGTCTAGTTATACATTTATACAACATAAAGATACACACTTATAGTAAAAGTGAAAAAACAGATAATACTTCTGCAGGATCTAGCTTAGAAATATTTGTAGAAGCTATGGCCATATTCATGAGACTGAATACTGGATCTACAACTCTAGACTCTGGAGTTTGGAAGTCTAGACTCCTAGAGAGATGATGTTTCCATTATAATGCATAGCAAAGGTCTATTTAAATTTCAAGTTAAAATGCCACCCAGTCAAATCAGCAACTAGACCAAGGGACCAGGACAGGGAAAGAGTAGAGTCTTAATCCTAGCTTGGAAAATTGACTCCAGTCATTAGAGTGAAGTCAGGTAGATTGTGCTCAATGGGAAGAGGAAGAGTATATTTGGTGCCAAGATAATAACTTAGAAATCTTTCAATAAACCTTTGACACATTTTCAAGGTAAATGAACAAGTGTGGTAGCTATGATCCAAGAAAAGTATGGTGATTTGGGATCAGATACCTAAGAAATGAGGGTCTTCATCAACCTACAGATAACCACACAGATAGGCAGGACTGCCACCAGAAGTCAGTGGAATATGGAATGAGGAATAGAGGAGGTAGAAAAGGAGTATCATTTACAGCCTTGAACGCAGTTGGAATGGCATAGACTTTAGTTCATCTTACATTTCTTTTGCAAGGCTTTCCTAAGAAAGATTTCCTAAGAATCTTGGAGGATAATCCTATAACTTTTTCTATGAAATCACTTGATTTGAGAAGCAATTTTAGGAATAAAAGATGTGGAATGTGATTGCGATGATGTGTCATCGTGATGCCTCTCCTACACTGTGTTTGATGAAGATCTCATAAATGAATCCACATCTGGGGCTTCCTTTTTGCCGAAGAGATACACTTTGTGCAAAGTCTCCAAATTACAAAGGTCCAGCACCTTTATCCCAAACTGGTACTATTATGAAGTGCCTTCCCAGCTGCAGAGCAACCTTGTAGTATTGGCTGAGGCCTTTATTGTACTTGAAAATCTGTTCAACTTCCCTTTATTCCCAAACCTCTCCTATTTAACCTGCTTTAAAGATAAAGGAGGTAAGATTTTATGAGTACCTGATTCCAAATCTACATCCCAGCGTCCATTTTCCAGGGAACCTAATGTGTGGCATTAAAAATGCACTGTGCACACAGGCGTGCACACACACGCACACACACATACACACACACACAGATATAAAAACAAATTGTGGAATTGATTTGGAACAAATGGAAGCTTCATATTCATTGATGAAAGTGCCATTTTTATAATAACTTTAAAAAAACAATTTGTTAGTGTATCAGTCCTTTCTCGTGCTGCTAATAAAGACATACCTGAGACTGGGTAATTTATAAAGGAAATGGATTTAATGGACTCACAGTAGCACACAACTGGGGAGGCCTCACAATCATGACTGAACATCAAGGAAGAGCAAAGTGATGACTTACATGACAGCAGGCATGAAAGCATGTGCAGGGGAACTCTCCTTTATGAAACCATCAGATCTCATTAGACTTATTCACTATCATGAGAACAGCACACACACACACAAAAACACCCCCTTGATTCGATTACCTCCCACTGAGTCCCTCCCATGACACATGGGGATTATTACAATTCAAGGTGAAATTTGGGTGTGGACACAGAGCCAAATCATTTCGTTCTACCCCTGACCCCTCCTAAATCTCATATCTTCACATTTCAAAGCCAATCATGCCTTCCAAGAGTCCCCCAAAGTCTTAACTCGTTCCAGCATTAACCCAAAAGTCCAAGTCCAAAGTCCCATCTGAGACAAGGCAAGTTCTTTTGGTCTATGAGCCTATAAAATCAAAAGCAAGTTAGTTACTTCCTAGATACAATGGGGGTACAGGCATTGGGTGAATACACCCATTCCAAACGGGAGACATTGGCCAAAATGAAGGGCTGCAGGCCCCATGCGAGTCTGAAATCTAGTGGGGCAGCAAAATCTTGAAGCTCCAAAATGATCTCCTTTGACTCCATGTCCCACATCCAGGTCACACTGATGCAATAGGTAGGTTCCCATGGACTTAGGCACCTCCACCACTGAGGCTTTGCGGGGAACAACCTCTCCCACCCCAGCTGCTTTCATGGGCTGATGTTGAGTGTCTGTGGCTTTTCCAGGTGCATGGTGCAAGCTGTCAGTGCATCTATCATTCTGGGATCTGGAGGATCTCTTCTCACAGGTCCATTACGTAGTGCCCAGTGGAGACACTGTGTGGAGACTCCAACTCCACATTTCTCTTCTGCACTGCACTAGCAGAGGTTCTCCAGGAGGGCCCTGCTCCTGCAGCAAATTTCTGCCCGGACACCCAGGCATTTCCATAATCCTCTGGAATCTGGGTGGAGGTTCCCAAACCTCGATTCTTGACTTTTGTGCACCCACAGGCTCAACACCATGTGGAAGCTTCCAAGGTTTGGGGCTTGCACCCTCTGAAGTCACAACCTGAGCTGTACCTTGGCCTCTTTTAGCCAAGGTTGGAGTGACTGGGATGCAGGGCACCAAGTCACTAGGCTGCACACAGTAGGGGAGCCCTGGGCCTGGCCCACAAAACCATTTTTGCCTCTAAGGCCTTCAGTTCTATTATGGGAGGGACTGCCAGGAAGGTCTCTGACATCCCCTGGAGGCATTTTCCCCAATGTCTAGGCAATTAATATTTGGTTCCTTGTTATTTATGCAAATTTTTGTATCTGGCTTGAATTTCTCCTCAGAAAATGGGTTTTTCTTTTCTATTGGATCAGGCTGTAATTTTCTGGATTTTCATGTTTTGCTTCCCTTTTAAACCTAAGTTCCAATTCCGAACCATATCTTTGTAAATACATAAAATGGAATGCTGTTTAACAGCACCCAAGTTACTTCTTGAACGTTTTCCTGCTTAGACATTACTTCCACCAGATGCCCTAAATCATCTTTTCAAATTCAAAGTTCCACAAATCTTTAAGGCAGGCACAAAATGCTGCCAATCTCTTTGCTAAAACATAGCTAATAGAAGTGAAAACCTTTGTTGCACTTCTCAACAAGTTCCTCATCTCCATCTGAGATGAGCAGCATTTGGTCAAAGCCATTCAACAAGTGTCTAAGAAGTTCTAAACTTTCCCACATCTTCATATCTTCTTCTGAGCTCTCCAAACTGTTCCAACCCCTGCCTGTTACCCAGTTCTAAAGTTGCTTCCACATTTATGGGTATTTTTACAGCAGTTCTTCACTCCTGGTACCATTTTCCTGTATTAGCCCATTCTCGTGCTGCTAATAAACACATACCTGAGACTGGGTAATTTATAAAGGAAAGAGGTTTAATGAAATCACAATTTCACTTGGCTGGGGAGGCCTCACAATCATGGCTGAAGATGAAGGAAGAGCAAAGGGACATCTTACATGGTGACAGGCAAGAGAGCACGTGCAGGAGAAATCTCCTTTATGGAACCACCAGATTTCATGAGATGTATTCACTGTCTTGAGAACAAGAAAGGAAAAACCCACACCCATGATTCAATTGCCTCCCACTGGGTCCCTCCCAAGACATTTGGGAGGTACAAGCTGTCAGTGGATCTACTCCATTCTGGGGTCTTGTAATAACAATTCAAGGTGAGATTTGGGTGGGACATAAAACCAAACCATCTAAGTTAGTATCTTTTAATGCTAAACGTGTATAATATATGACGCAGTCATTCACTTCTATGGAAATGCATGTACATCACACATACTCACCAAGGTACATTCACAGTCATGCTGATAGCATGTTTTATATATTAGACCAAAACTGGAAACTACTTAAATACTTATCTATGGTATAATGAATAAATAAATGTTTGCATATTTGCAAATGCATACTGTATAGTGAGGCAGGAAATGCAAAAAGGCAAACAAATTTTCCTTTCTCCTTTGGTATGAGTAAACTTCCCCATGGAATCCCTCCCTGCTCTGTGTGGTTGTACTCTGCTCTGCAAGTTTTATGAGTTTATAGATTCCTATTTTCTGTAACCAGTGATTGTAAGTTTCTGGTTTTTGTCTGAGTAATACAGTGAAGGTCATGAGACACGCCTGAGCAGGCCTAGATTGCAGCCATCTGGGTACCATAGTAAAGGAGATTAGATAAGCTTGTGCAAGGTTCTTAATCAAGCCAAGATAACAGCCATCTGGGCCACATAGCAAGAGTCACATGAAGGCCTGAGTTACGAACCTGTCACAGTTTGTTTAACTGCCTTTGTTCTGCCTCTGTACATTGCTTTCACACCACTAGGCTCCACGCCATTGTAAGCTTGTTTCAAACTAGCCAACCCCATTTCAGAAGTGTGTATAAAAGTCGAACCCTGTCTTTGTTCAAGGCCCAACCTTTGGATGTTAATCTGCTGGGTCTGAGTGCACTCTATACAATCCTCCTGTTCCACCTATTAGTGTCTCCAGTCTCCTGATTCCTGCAACAATAGCAGGATACACACAATATGGATGTCTCACATAAACACAGTGTTGAATATTGAAATTGAATATTGGTTATACTTTGAAATTTACAACTAGAATGGAGTATAATGGGAGAATCTGGGGATCTGGTAGTACTCTATTTTTGGTCTGGGTGTAGAATACATCACAGTTGTTGAATTTAAAATCTCTATTCTAATCTTCAAAAGCAAGTTTTTAACATGCTCTATCTTTATTTTTGACAGAATTATGCTTTCATTGATTCATATATTTAATATTTATAAATCAAGTGTCTTTCCAACCCATCATTGTGCAGTTCAACTCAAACACTTGTTAATTGAAGGTTCTATACATTAACATCACAAAAACAGATATTTAAAAGATGCTGAAAAGTTATTATTTTTTCTCATTATTTTCTCTGAAGATTAGTACATGTCAATATGAGTTTTAAATATTAAGGATCCCTACTCATGATGTGGCATTTTGATATCAGTTTGTTTGCATAAAACACTTGTTTTCCCACTCCCCTACCAGTTAACAGTTAGAATGCTACTGTTCCTCTAACATTTTGCTCTAATAAACCATGACTTTCATCAGCTCAAATTTTTTAGTTTAAGAAAAAAAATTATTTCTTCCTTTGGGCTAACTATATAATTTTTTCACTTTTTATTACCCAGATACAGCTTATTTTCTCTACTCAACTTTATTTTAGAAGAAAAATGGCTTTTTCATCTTTGTGTGATCTAAAAAACATGCACAATGCTACTAATCAATGAAAAAATGTAAATGTTAGAAGTAAATTTTGTGGTAAAACATTTGGAGTATCACTAAATTTTATTTTCTGTCAGTAAGATAATAAACTATTGATACCATTTTATAGATGAAATTGGAGAAATCATTTAGCAGTCATAATCACCAAATTGTTCCTACTTCTTCTCCACCTTATTGCCCCCACATTTGGGGAAGCTTATGTAATCATTTTCCCTTAAAGAACATTCATGTTTTTAATCTGAATCATGCTAACCATACAGGAGAAAGATCTTGTCAATTATGTCACTTTATCTTTATTAAACATTTTTGTATTGAAAGAAACGGAAACATAGAAGTGATATACCTTCAAAAAATAGTCTGAATATATGGTGTTGCAATGATAATTATTTTAGACATTGAAACAACAGCACAGTATTGGTACGTTTTGCATTTGGAACACTTACTTGTGATGATTTGGCAGGTAGAAAATATTCTAAATGAGCTTATGGCACCAGGCAAAGAATGTGAAAACATGGTGTTGGTATTGTGAATTAGATGTGATTTCTCAGTTTTATAGGAACTACAAGAAGAAGACGGGCTCCAAAACCAAAAACAAAACAAAGCAAAACAAAAATAGCTGATAAAAAGAGTTAAAAGGAAACAAAACAAAAATAGCTGATAAAAAGAGTTAAAAGAAAACATAAAAGAAAACATAAAATAATTCAGAAATTCCAGAATTTGCAAGACTGGAAAATGCAACTATCATCCCCTACTACTAAAAGATAAAATTTAGAAGTAAATTGTGTAGTAAATAGACAATTTAACTATTTGTAAAAGACAGGTGTAACATAATTGTTCAATGTCTCAAGATGATGTAGAAAATATTACTCTTTGACAAAATTACCCTGAATAAAAATTCTTTTTTTGTTTTTGTTTTTTGGAGATAGAGTCTTGGTCTCTCACCCAGGCTGGAGTGCAGTGGCACGATCTCAGCTCACTGAATCCTCCACTTCCCGGGTTCAAGTGATTCTCCTGCCTCAGTCTCCTGAGTAGCTGGGATTACAGGTGCATACCACCATGCCTGGCTAGTTTTTGTATTTTTAGTAGAGATGGGAGTTCACCATGTTGGTCAGCCTGGTCTCGAACTCCTGACCTCGTGATCTGCCCACCTTTGCCTCCCAAAGTGCTGGGATTACAGATGTGAGCTATCAAGCCTGGCCACCCTGAGTAAAAATTCTAAAAGCACGGGTGTGTTAGAAAAATGTTTATAATCACAATGTATATACATATGGGGAGAGAAGGCATAGCTCAGAAATAATTGTTGGTATAACTATTAGCATATAAAGATGACTTGACTGAAATATATAAAAGTCAGATATATTTCAGCACTGCACCACCAAAAGTGTTATTAAATTTAGTAAAAATACTGTCATTCTTCAAGACTTAAAATGAAATATGGACACCCAATACCATGAGCATGAAGCAAAATGAGAAATTTGAGAAATCTTTCTCTGTTCCAGCGAAATTTTCAGATAAGGCCACTGAAATTAATGATAAAAGATGCAACACCAAGATGGTAGCACAAGTGCCACGGAGGAAAGAAGATTGGGAGCTTCTCTCAGTGACACTGACTTTTCAATGTCAACAAGGGCCTTAGAAGAATTTTAAAATCATTATGGATGAGTCAATGTTGTGCATTCTTACTTTACTTATTTTCAAAAATAATTATTTGCAGTCTTTGATTCTTACAGTGGTATACCAGGGAGGTATACTTGCTAGGGAGTAAGTGTATTTAGCAAGTAAATGTAAATATTTGCACATGTTGTGGGACATTTGGTAGATTCTATTATTGTTTTAAATTATTTATAGACAATATCTGTCAAGCATACTTTATTGCTGCATTTAATGTAATATTTTATGAAAATTGCTTTGACCAATGAAATGGACGTAGAAATGAATTATGACACATCTGAAGTTAACTTTTAAACTATTTCTTTGGTCCAATGATGTTTTATTTTTTATGTGTGCCATGAGTGTAGAATATCCTCAATATTAACTGCTTCTTCACCTTGGGCCTTAAAATTACATAAAATGGGAAACAGAGCTTCAAGCAGCCCACACATAATATTAAGCAGTATTGTGAAATACATTTTGGTTTTGTTTATTTCTATAAAGTCATTTAAAGAAGGTTGAATACTAGAAGAATTTTAGCGAAAACATTGCATAACAGGTTGAGTTCTCTGTCCAAAGTATACAAAATATTCAGTCATAGAGTAACCATTTTATCAGATTAACTTTTCCAAAAAATCATTTTCATTTTTAGTCTAAGGATTTCATCAGAATAGCATCTTTTTGTGTTTGTTATGAAAAACTATTCTGAAATTCATACAGAATTCATATAGAGCCAAAAAGACTCCAATAGCTAAGCAATCCTAAGCAAAATTAAAGTCAGAATTATCACATTACCTGACTTCAAGCTAAACAATAAGGCTAGTGTAACCAAAACAGTATGATACTGGTACAAAAATAGACACATAGAACAATGGAACACAATAGAAAGCTCCAAAATAAAATCACACCCCTGCAAACAATTTATCTTTGACAAAGGTGACAAAAATAAACAATAGAGAATGGATACCCTATTCAATAAATGGTGCTGGAGAAGCTAGGTTGCCCTCTGCAGATGAATGAAACTGGTCCTCTACATCACACCATACAAAAAAATTAACTCAAGATGGATTAAAGACTTAACTGTATAGACCTCAAAATATAAAAATCCTGGAAGACAACCAAGGAAATACACCTCTCAACATTGACCTAGGCAAGTAACTTATGACTAAGTCCTCAAAAGCAAACACACACACACACAAAAAAAATTGACAACGGAGACCTAATTAAACTAAAGATCTTCTACATAGCAAAAGAAACTAAAGAAACTATCAAGAGAGTAAACAAACAACCTACAGAATGGGAGAACATTTTTGCAAACTATGCATCCAACAAGGACTAATATCCATAATCTATAGGGAACTTAAATCAACAATCAAATAATAAATAACCCCATTTAAAATAGGCAAAGGACATGAACAGACACTTCTCAAAAGAAGAGATGCAAGCAGCCAACAAACTTATGAAAAAATAACCAGATAAATGCATGGCAAAACCACAATAAGGTACTATCTCACACCAGTCAGAATGGCTATTGGTAAAAAGTCAAAACATAACAGATGTTAGCAAGGTTGCAGAGAAAATGGAACACTTATACACTGTTGGTGGGAATACAAATTAGTTCAGCACCTGTGCAAAGCAATCTGGAGATTTATCAAATTACTAAAAATACAGTTACCGTTTGACCCAGCAATCCAATTATTGGGTACATATGAAAAGGAAAGTAAATCATTCTACCAAAAAGACAACAGTACTTACATGTGTATCACAACACTATTCACAATAGTAAAGACATGGAATTAACACAGATGCCAATCAATGCTGGATTGGAAAATGTGGTATGTATACACTGTGGAATACTATGCAGCCACAAAAATGATGTAATCATGTCCTTTTCAGCAACATGAATGCAGCTGGAAGCCATTATCTGAAGTGAATTAATGCTGAAACAGAAAGTCAAATACTACATGTTCTCCTTTATAAATGGAGTTAAACATTGGGTACACACAGACACAAAGATAGGAACAATAAACTCTTGGTATCCCAAAAGAGTGGAGGAACAGGGGCAAGCGTTGTAAACCTACCTATTAGGCGTTATGTTTACTTCTTGGACAATGGGATCATTAGAAGCCCAAACTTATAACACACAAACCCATGTTACAACCCTGCACATATACCACATGAATCTAAAATAAAACATTTTTTTAAGAATTAAAAATAATTCTGAAGAATGGTAAGCCCAGAGTGCTAATAATACCCCCTAGTATGTCGCCTCTCTTGATGAGTAGTGCACCTGCAACTTCTTAACGCTTGGCTTTTTGATTTTGACTTTTACTTTTGTTTCAACACAAATAACATGCAACAGCCAAGGGAATTATTGTCAGAACAAAAATGCATTGCTGCTCACTATCTGAATAAACAGTGAATAACACCAGAGAAAGTAAAATTCTATGAATTGGAGCATATTTTTAGTACAGAACTGGCACACTGAACAAGACTGTCACTTATGTTTCTATTCATTAGGTAGAAAAATGTGTTTCCCTCTTTTATGTTTTCAATAAGATTTTTATTTTAGTCAGAACTGGGAATTTAAAATCAGAATAATTAAATTCTTAGCTAATAATAAGTTTTATTTTTTAAAGTTTTTTCTTTTGAAAATTGCTTTGCAGTTTTATTCCAAGAATAATCAGATTGACTGTTTCTCTACTGTCAACATGACAAACCAAAACTCTATGATATGTTTTATTTCCATAAAACCTTGTAAACAATTTGAGATAATTAGATTTCCTTTACTGTTCTCTGAGAATAAAGCAAAGCACAGAAAAATTATACAGCATACTTTCTTAAACTAGGGCCTCTTAAGAAACATCAGATTTTTTTTACAAAACAACAATAAATTGAATCTGTATACAATTGACGTACAACTTTCTCAGTCTTCTCTAAAATCCGTGGCATAGACACAGACACACAGATACATACATACTCACACACATGTGCACACACACACACAGTTAGAACTAAGAAGATGCCTTGGGAGGCCGACGCGGGCAGATCACGAGGTCAGGAGATCGAGACCATCCTGGCTAACACAGTGAAACCCTGTCTCTACTAAAAATACAAAAAATTAGCCGGGCGTGGTGGTGGCACCTGTAGTCCCAGCTACTCAGGAGGCTGAGGTAGGAGAATGGCGGGAACCCAGGAGGCGGAGCTTGCAGTGAACCGAGATCGCGCCACTGCACTCCAGCCTGGGCAACAGAGCGAGACTCCATCTCAGAAAAAAAAAAAAAAAAAAAAAAAGAGGAAGATTGCCTCTTCTATGTAATAGAACCCTTGTATTAAACGGGGCAGGAAATAGGTATTATACATCACAGGGATTCACCACAACTAATTTGGAACACTTAGTATTTAATAGGGCATGTGCAGGGCACACGTAGGAAATTATAGAGGGAGAGGGGCTCAAACTTTCATACTGCTCTTACAACGAGGCTACATTGTCAATTCTGTTTGGAGATTCAATCGTTTTTCTTTGGAAACATTATTTTTCAATTTGTTTCTCAAAGGCATTTTTATAAAAGAACGATTTTCTTGCTTTTTAAAAATGCAATACTGATAGGTGCAGCAAATCACCATGGCACATGTATACCTAAGTAAAAAACCTGCACATTCTGCACATGTATCCCAGAACTTAAAATAAAAAAATAAAAATTAAAAAAAGGACAAAAAATACAATATTGTTTACATATTTTCTCACTACATTCTTTTGAATTGACTTTCTTCTTAATAAGTAAAAAATTTAAAAACACAAAAAGGATTCAAAATATAATCTAGTAACAAGGGAATGACAAATGTAAATATTATTTGGTAGCTACCTATCGATGACCCTTATGGAGTCAGACACTATTCCTCAGACTAGCTCTAGACAGAAAATCAGTGACCATATGTATACTTTACACAGATTTTTAAAAACTGTCCATGACTTTTATCTAATGTTTCCATGCATTCAACACCATACAGGTAAGATCACCTTACAAATATATTTAAGATCGTGTTTTTAAAGTGTGCTCTCTTTCTAGAGAAATTATAACTGCTCAAAACATTCTAAATTCTCTATTGAATTTGCAATTTTTAGAACTCAACTGTTGATAAAAGGTAATACATCTAATGCGCATCGTAGTCTCATCGACTACATTGATTCTAAGCCTTTGTTTTCACACTTATGCAAGAGGTGTACCTGTAAAAAAAGTATGAACCTAGACTGGAATATGCTCAGAAACAGAAACACTAAAGTAGCATTTAAGAAAATGTATAGACAATAGGGGAAAACATACATTAATGAGATCTCCCTCAAAACTGGCAAAACCTGTTCACTCTGATGATAGTTTCTTTTGCTGTGCAGAAGCTCTTTAATTAGAGGCCATTTGTCAATTTTGGTTTTTGTTGCCATTGCTTTTGGTGTTTTAGTCATGAAGTCTTTGCCCATGCCTATATCCTGAATGGTATTGCCTAGGTTTTCCTCTGTTATTTTTTATGGTTTTAGGTCTTATGTTTAAATCTTTCATCCATCTTGAGTTAATTTTCATGCTATGTATAAGGAAGGGGTCCAGTTTCAGTTTTCTGCATATGGCTAGCCAGTTTTCCCACCCATTTATTAAAAAGGGAATCCTTTCCCCATTGTTTGTTTTTTTTCAGATTTAAAAAATCAGATGGTTGTAGACGTGTGGTGTTATTTCTGAGGCCTCTGTTCTGTTCCATTGGTCTATATAACTGTTTTGGTACCAGTACCATGCTGTTTGGCTACTGTAGCCTTGTAGTATGGTTTGAAGTCAGGTAACTTTTAAATAAAACAAAGTAAAACCAAGACATAACATGATCCACAAAGGACTATTAAATACAAATTTATCTGTAACATTTTTTAATAATATAGGAAACTGAGAGGAAGAGAGATTCAATGATGTTATATCAAATATATATTTAGTGTAAAATACATGGCCAATAATAATATTTTGCTATTTCCTATCTTGGACTTATTCCATAAAATCTAATTAACCTAGAAGCAATTCCATAAACTAAATAAGAACATTTTCATAAAGTGTTTTTAGAAATTAATCAAAACATTTTGATATGTACTATTATGCATATATAAATACCTTATTGGAAGTCATACATACAGCCAGGTTAGAAGTAATTCATTATTATCCTACTATTATTAGATAGGAAAGTACACAAATACTATTATGAATGTTCTGTAGCTTATGCACTTCTTTGTATGAAAAAGAACATTTCATACAAAGTTTCAGAGTTATTTTTTTCAAAAATGTTTTACAGAAAAAAGTTAAAAGTATTTACTATATTCTTAATCATAATTTTCACTACCATGTTATGAATGTTTTTAAAATTTCCAAAATTTTTTATGACTATATAATTTGTTCCATACCTACAAATGAAGCCAGGCTGGTCTTGAACATCTGACCTCAAGCAATCTGCCTGCCTTGGCCTCCCAAAGTGCTGGGATTACAAGTGTGAGCCAATGTTCAAAAATTAATTAATTATTATTATTTTGTAGACAGTCTTGCTCTGTCACCCAGGTTGGAATGCTATGGCACTACCTCAGCTCACTGCAGCTTTCACCTCTCTGGTTCAAGTGATTCTCTGGCCTCAGCCACCCTGTAGCTGGGACTACAAGGATGAGACACCATGTCCCACTAATTTTTAGTAGAGATAAGGACACTTCTGTTTTAAAGGTTGATTCTTTGAATTTATTTTCAACTTTTGGTATTGCAAGTTTCATAAACTTGAGAGTTTACCAATACTTTTTCTGGTTTAGTAATTGAGAAATCTACGTTTGCTATAGGAGTCTAAAATTAAGAGGTTTTTTTAAATTTATAAATTATATTTTTGTAAGACGTTATTGACAATCACAGAATCTCATAAAATCATTTTAGAAGAACTGTCATTTGCCCTTAAAACACATTTTGTTGGAGACAATTTTCAAAAAGTGTACTGAGAAAGACAATTTTAAAAAAGAACCTTATTGGTAGCAACCATGTTATTGTTCTAGCTACATCAACATGAGGTGAGTGACCTGGGTTATTAAATTGGTAATGTTATCTGTACTTTACTCATTGTTTTTAGGATCAAGTTAAATGTTGTGGGGTGACACAGAGAAATTAAATCAAACGGCCTGAGTTTCATTTCTCTTTATTATCAGGGACTTCTTAGGAATGAAAGAAAGAAGGTAGATGATCAGATCAAAGCTCCTTGTAAGCATAATGATAATGGGCTAATGTATAGATTATATTTGTTAAAAGAAGATTCCTTAAATTAGAAATGTTTTTGATATGATAGTCTTAGTATATAATTACTTTTTATAAACAAACCTAGAATATATGGAACCCTAGGAAATATCAGGCAACATATGAAACTACTGGAACCTGGAGATATTTCATACCCTGAAACTCTTGTGTGTTGTGATCTGCCCACTTGTTTTAGGAACCTATCATTCTTGTCTAAAATGTGAATCTGATGTGGGAAAGAAGATGTCAGCAGCTGTGCTCAGGATACCTGACATCTCTTCACTTTGTTTGTGTTTCTTCATTTTTTATATTCTTGAAGTTATTATAAATACTTGATACTGATTTGTGTGAGTCTGTTTTGCCAATCTTATTCAGTGTTTAGCTCATTAGGAAAAACCTCAAACCTAAAAATATGTAAAGCATTAACATTATATTTGCTTTCCAAATATTCTTCCATTTTATTTTACTTTATTTTATTTTAGAGATAGGCTCTCATTCTGTCACCCAGGTTAGAGTACAGTGGTGAGATCACAGCTTACTACAGCCTCGATTTCCCAGGCTCAGGCGATTCTCCCACCTCAGCCTCCCAAGTAGCTCAGATTACAGGCATGTACCACCGTGACTCACTAATTTTTTAATTTTTTGTAGAGATGGGGTTTTGCCATGTTTCCCAGGCTGGCCTGGAACTCCTGAGCTCATGAAATCTACTCACTTCGGCTTCCCGAAGTGCTGGGATTAAGGCGTGGAGCATGGCACCTGGCCTATTTTTCCATTTTAAGGCACCAAAAACCTATTTTTTATTTTACAAAACATGTAATTACCTGTGAAAATATTATTGAATATTTTTACAAGGTCATTTTGAAAATTCAAAAATGAACTAGAAAACTTGTCATAATATCTGTGCTTTATTTTCAGCATCACTGTTTTTAGATTTTTTTCCTAAGGCTCATTTTCTTGACAAGTAGGGACTTAAGATAATAAAAATAATTATTTTAGAAGATAGAATAAGCACTGGAATTTGTACTTTAAAAACTCATAGCGTTAACCTTGATTAAAGTGATCAATTTCTATTTTCTAATGAAAAATATACTGAGAATTTTCGAATTTGTGAAGAAGCATGAAGTGGCATTGGAAACAAGAGTAATAACTGTGGGTCAGGCATGAGTGGTCACGCCTGTAATCCCAGCAGTTTGGGAGGCCGAGGTGGGCGGATCACGAGGTCAAGAGATCCAGACCATCCTGGCCAACATGGTGAAACCCTGTCTATACTAAAAACACAAAAACTTAGCTGGGTGTGGTGGTGAATGCCTGTATTCCCAGCTACTCGGGAGGCTGAGGCAGGAGAATTGCTTGAACCCGGGAGTCAGAGATTGCAGTGAGCTGAGATTGCACCACTGCATGGTCCTAGAGATACCAAAAATGAGAACTATAGGAAAAAGAAAGAAAGAAAAGAAAGCCAGTAGAGGAAAAATATATTTGACTCAAAGTGAGAAATTAGAATGTTTATAATATCTGGAGATTCAGCCACCCATCTTAACCAGGAAGCAACAGACTATGGCCTAGACTATGTTAGAACTGGGATCCAGAAGTCCACAAACAGGCAACATAAATGTAAAGGTTTAACACTATTGCTGAGGGCATTTTTAGTATGCCCACAGTGTTGTCATGTACAGTAATCTCTAACACATTATATAAAAGAGACATGAAATTTAAAATTTGATCTCAAAAAGGGAGTTTCCCTCGGAAATGGATACTCCAGACAGATAATATTTGGACAGTCATAAAGGTAGTATTTTCAGTGTGTGTTCATAGTTAATATAGAACCCAGTTATCAATCTTAGGGTTATTACAGGACTCTAGGTGTCAGAAAATAGCCTTTCATTTCCACAATACATCAAGAAAAAATGAGAATTAAATAAGTTATTGAAATGAGAATTGGCTGCAAAGGAGAAATTAAAAGAAAAAAACACAACAGGTATGACATAACCACAGGACAATTTATGCTCAGTCCTGTGTTGACTGGGAGTACTGAAATTTGAGGATGGGACATCCAGAACAATACAAAATGCTTACATTCAGTTCTACATGTCAACAAATCAATGATTTGAAGATAAATGATACACATCCTCCAAGACGTATCTTCCATATTTTAAATCATCTCTATCTTTTCAAATTGTGTTATAGGCTATGATTTCATTCTGTTACAACATGCTATTTCTTTATTGTCTGTTTTTGGAAATAAGTCAATTCTCTATAAAATTATGGCACCTACAAAAGTAAAACCAGCACTTTAGACATGACTGCCAAGTGAGTTCAGTAGCACAAGTGTCCTATTTCTCGATAGAATAATGCCGTATCTACTCCCCTAAACAACAGTTCTGTGTGTTTGACTTCAAATATGCCTGCCTCTTTAACTTTGATGAGAATGTTAATGGTTTTTCTAATAAGTATGCTTTTAAGCATAAGGCACAATTTAACCTGTTTGCCCTTCACTGACTTCAATTTTCAATCTTTCAAAATTCTGCCCAGTATTAGATCAATTAAATGTCATGAGGGACTAATAAGTGACATTTATCAAGACATGTCATATCTAATTATAATACTATAGAACAATTACTTAGCATTAGCATCTTATTTAATGAAGTCTTAGATTATCTTTATCAGAATTTCTAATACAGGCATACAGCAGTGTATCTAGACAGTATACGTGGTTGCCTTCCTACAGAAAATCATCAGTAGAAATCACTATGGATGAGTCAGTGAAAGAGGAAGACACTATACAGTTTCTGAACTGTGGATTTAATACTTTAAAATCTGGATTAAAATCTTGACTTCATTATAGGACACAGAGGAACTTGTACCTTCCCTTTTCAACTTGTCCCAGTGGTTCTTTAATTAGAGACCTCTGCTGTCAGTTGGAAGCTACAACTATTACTCAATTGGAGATTTATAACCTTTGCTAAAATCCTGGTACCTGTTCATCTAAATGTAGCTTTTCAACCCACTGTTGCAAAATATGTATTTCTCTTTTACTCTGATCTATGCATGTTCCTCTAATCTCCAAATCAGAATTTTAATTACATATTTTTATAAATGAAATGTAATGTTAATTAATGGGAAACAGTCCCAAATTATGGGCTAGATCTATCAAAAGTGACATCTCTCTTAGTCATTAATGTGGTTAGGAGATATGAATCTTGTAGAGTTTTAAACTGATTAGGTACATTTGCACTGAGTTGTATTGTGCACTGTTATAGTTCTGATACTGTTCTTAGTATAGCCCAAACAGTTACTGTGCATGTTAATGATAGTTATATTGATTGGACAGAGCTTTTGAAGTCATAAGCCTAGAATTTTACTACTGGCTTTACCTTTGTGACCTTACTTATGTCAGTTTCTTAAATGGAAAACGGTAGTGATACTTGTTTTTGTGGAGTTGAAATATTAGTGAACGATATATTTGTAAAACAGAAGTAAAATCAAGCATTATTTTACATTTTCTTACAGACTACTTTATAACATCCCTGCACTTAATAGCTTATGAAAAAGAGGCTGCTTTATAAGATTCTTTTTTTCTGTTGTAAGAGGAAGTTAAGTTTTCTAGCCTGTTTTTTGAAAGATGAGAGACTTAGAAAAAGTATATTGTCTTACAAAGGCACAATTATAAAAAAAATTCATATTCAAGGATGTTCCATTGTGCATATTTTCAGTAAAATATAGAGAATAGTTTATTTCTTATTATGTTTTAAACTATAATGTGACTTATAAAGCTAGTAGCATACTAGAAAAAAATTGTTCTCTCCTCAAAGTTCTATGAACTATTATTCAACAAAGTAGTATATAATTTTGAGTATTATAGATTAATATTGAACATTTAAGACATTATATGTTCATAGCTTTCAAATCAGTTGCTGCTCAAAATTATAAGTATGACTATTAAAATACATGCTTTAAGATAGACTAGTACATTCTTTGTATTTTCATATGTTTTATATTTGTAATACTTCTGAATTCTCTGTAAAATTGTCACCTTAATAAAATTTAGAGGTTTACCGCTTAGGAACATTTGTTGTCTCTTGCCTTTTTCTTTCTTTTCATAGCACCTCAGTAAAGAAGGTTGGTAAAGGTATTATTGTCATTTTTGAGCAAATGAAGAATCTAATTCCTGACAAACCAAAAAATTAAATAACTTAATGCATCAACTGCAAATATGTATCTTGAATTCAGTTTGAATTTAAAGTTGGGGAAATTTAAATTAAGTCTACTAATGACCAAATGAGACTGAGAGAAAAATCTGAAAAATAACAGCTAACAACTAGAATGATATTGATAATAGAGGTATCTCTGAGAAATTGCTATCAGTCAATAAGAGTATCTATATATCTATTTATGCATAATGCTAATGAGGGGGGAACTATCATTGTTTTCATTCAATAAGTGTATTAATCCGGTCTCATGCTGCTGTAAAGAACTGTCCAAGACTGAGTAATTTATAAAGGAGAGAGGTTTAATTGCCTCAGAATTCTGCAGGGTTGGGGAGGCCTCAGGGAACTTACAATCATGGCAGAATGGGAACCAAACATGTCCTTCTTCACATGTCAGCAGGAAGGAGAAGAATAGAGTACCCAGCAAAGGGGAAAGCCCCATATAAAACGATCAGATCTTGTGAGAGCTAACTCACTATCACGAGAACAGGGTGGGGGATACCCTTTCCATGATTCAATTATCTCCACTTGATCCCTTCCACAACACATGGGGATTATTGGAACTACAACTCAAGATGAGATTTGGGTGGGGACACAGCGAAACCGTATCAATAAGAAAATTGTTGTTTAGAAGATTTAAGTCATTTGCTGAGGAACTAAGATTCAAGTTAGTACTGGCTAACTATAGAGCCAGAGAACAACTATTAAAGCCAGTGATAAAAGTAGCTCCATTTTAACTTCAATTTTCAATGTCAATAGTTTCAATTAAATAATTCATTTAAATGCATCCTAAAAAACACTATACTCTTGTCTGGGCACAGTGGCTCATGCCTGTAATCCCAGCCTTTTGAGAAGCTGAGGCAGGTGGATCATGAGGTCAGGAGTTTGAGACCTGTCTGGTCAACATGGTCAAACCTGTCTCTCCTAAAAATACAAATATTAGCCAGGTGCAATGGTGCATGCCTGTAGTCCCAACTACTAGGGAGGCTGAGGCAGGAGAATTGCTTGAACCTAGGAGGTGGAGGTTGCAGTAATCCAAGATTGCACCACTGCACTCCAGTCTGGGCAACAGAGTGAGACTCTTTCCAAAAAAAAAAATAATAATAATGATAAAAAAACGCTAATACTCTTTAAGAATAATACATATGATATTAAAATATATACTTCTTTGCATTGTTTATGTTCTTATTTACTTACAATGTCAGAATCTTGACTAATTTCATTAATACTTTTAGAAATATGGTGAAAGTACAGAAATATAAACATAGTATGTCATAATCATAGTCCCTGAATAAAAATATGTATTTGGAAAATTGTACAGTGAAAGTACAATAAAATGCCAAGCAGGGTATTACAAGACAAAGTCACCATAGAGACATTTATAACTAGTCATGTATCCAGTATAATCTGAGACTAGCTTAAGAAAAAAGATAAGACTTTCATTTGAGGTAATCTTTATTATTATCCAAAATTGAAAGTCCAAAAAAAAAAAAATGAAGAGATGTTGGATTTTATTGGAAACTTTCTTTGTCTATTGAGATGATCATAGGATTTTTGCTTTTAATTCTGTTTATATGTCAAGTCACATTTATTGATTTGCATATGTTGAAACAGCTTTGCATCCCAAGGATAATGCCTACTTAATTGTGGTGTGTTAACGTTTTGATGTGCTGCTGGATTTAGTATGCTAATATTTTATTGAGGATTTTTGTGTCTATGTTCATCAGGGATATTGGCCTGTAATTTTATTTTTTGTGTGTGTGCTTTTTGCCAGGTTTTGCTATCGGGCTTATGTTGACTTTTCAGAATGAGTGAGGAAGGAGCTCTTCCTGGCACTGAAGGAATATATCTCAAAATAGTAACAGCCATCTATGACAAACTCACAGCCAACATTATACTGATGGCAGTGGCAGTCACCACAAAGAAAAGCAGGCTGCAGCAGGAAAGGCGCAGCCAGGGCTACGTGCTGCTGTAAGCCAGTGGGAGCTGGGGACAGGCAGAACCTTCTGCCCCCTACCCCGCTCCTTCTGATTTGGCAGAGTGGGAGCCCTGCCCTCCTGGGCACAGCAGAATCCACCTAGGTAGCTGCAGACCTGGGCATCCTTGTACTCCCAGGAACCTGGGAAGCCCCCCTGCTCCCACAAGCTTGGCAGTGCCTATCCCCACTACCTGGCCTCTCCTGATTCCTGGCTCCTGCTCTGGGGTAGAACAAAGCTTTGGCTGATCCTGGGTGCTGTGGCAAGCCAGCCAGGTGTGCATGTGCTCAGGGTGGGCTGGTCCTGACATGCCAGCAACCTGCTGCCTCAGCTCCCTCCAGGCTTTGGGCACTGAGAAGCATGGGAGGGAGGCCCAATGAGGGGCTAAAGGTGGCTCAGCACAGTCCTGCAGGCACCTCTTCGCACAAGTAGTGTGGTTACCATGAATGACATGTAGATGGTGGCAGGAGGAAGACAGGGTCCTGGGTGAAAAGGAGCAAGCTCCCGGTGAAGCCCCACCTTCAAGCCAGGGAAGGCCTGAAGCCTAGGAGCTGGGTTCTCAATTCTGGGAGGAATCCACTGCCCAGAGGGAACACCAATTAGCATGCATTTTCTCCCTTCTGAATCCCATAAAAACCCCAGTCTCAGACAGACTCACAGAGGCACGAGGACAACCTGCCTGCAGATAGGAGCTGCTACTCCAGGCCTCCTCTCTGCTGAGGGCTGCACTCTCGTCAGGATGACCTGCCCGTGGAAAGGAGCTACACGCTTTGAGTCTCTTGAGAGCTGTACTGTGGCTCAGTAAAGCACCTCTTCGCTTTGCCCACCCTCTAGTTGTCCACATACCTCATTCTTCCTGGGTGTGGTACTAGAACTCAGGCCCCACCAAGTGGTGGGACTGAAAGAGCTGTAACACAAACAGGCCTGAAACACTCCCCGCCACCACCACACACACACATTCACCATGTTGCAGGCAACAAGAAAGAGAGAAGAGCTGCACCCCTTCCAGGATCCCAGACCCAGGGACTTCCAGAGGCAAGGCTGTGACACCCTCTTTGGGGCTCTATGGTTTCTGCTGTCTTCAAGCTTTCAGAAACCAATGCTTTTTGTTCATCCAGATGCAGGTGTCCATGGTGAAAGCTGCTTGCAGTGCATCTGATCCAGCCACAGGCTTCCACAGAGCCAGCGCCTGTGCCAGCACCTGGATTTGCCTGCTTCTCTACAGCAGCTGGCATGCCTGGCTGTGCACAGTGGCCAGACTCCGCACTCACTCACTCACGCCCCCCCGACACTCTTTGCATGGCTCACCCTCAGCAGGCATGGGATCTGAACCAGTAGCAAGAACCAAGGGAAGCCTGCCAGGGTGAGTGGGTGGCATGAGCCCAGCAGTCCCTAGTAAAGACCTTAAAAGAGACTTAGCATTTGACCCAGCAATTTCACTACTGGTTGTATATCCAAGAGAAAAGAAACTATCCTACAAAAAGACACATGTACTTGTATGTCCATCATTGCACTATTTACAGCAGCAAAGACATAAATCAACCCAGATGCCTATCAAGGATGAACTGGATAAAGAAAATGTGGTATACATATACCACACAATACTATGCAGCCATAAAAACGAATGAAATCATGTCCTTTGCAGCAACATAGATATAGTTAGAGGCTATAATCCTAGGCAAACTAAGAAAGGAACAAAAAACCAAATACTGCATATTCTCACTTATAAGTGTGAGGTAAACATGGAGCACACATGGAGGTAAACATGGGAACAATGGACACTTCAGATGACTAGAGGGAGAAGGACGGCAGGAGGGTTTGGAATGAGAAACTACTTATAGGGTCCTATTCTCTCTACCTAGGTGATGAGGTCTGTACCTGTAACCTCAGCATCATGCAATATTCCCATGTAACAAACCTGCACATAATACCCCGTTTATCTAATATAAAAGTTGAAATTTAAAAAGGAATGATATTTATGTAATTTCCAATCAGAAAATAATATCACACCATAAAACTTTTTTTTTTGTTTTACTTGTTGTAAAATTAAGTTCCCAAATCCAGCATATCTCTTGTGTTTCTTTTTTCTTACAGTGAGACATGAATTAGATAATTTTGAAACTCTCAAGTAAGATGTACTTAGGCTGGCCTGATTTTTAGTGAATACAAAGAAGAGCTCAAAAACCTGTAATTCCTTTGCTCCAGGAATATAAGCAGCTTAGTTTAGTTTGAAACACAAACTGTCTTCACAGATATTTAACTACATTTATCAGATGCAAAAAATTTTGTTAGGACTGAAGTAGTTTATGTGCATTCTAAAGGAGGAAGAGGGCATCAATTATTTCACAATCTTAATTTACTTAAGTCCTGGGAGCTTCTGAAATTAACCATGTATTGTTACAGATTTTCAAAGGCCCTAATATTTATTATTTTTGTGTCCTTTGATTATATTTTTCAACTATTTGCCAATAAAATGAACCCACATAATAATGTTTATTTCGGGGAAATGTATAGGCTTAGTCAATTCTCATTTCTCTTTAATGTGTCATGAAATATATTGCTATTATAAAACAATGTGATTATTTAGATTTTTCATTTTACAATCATTAGGTGAAAAAAAATATAGCTCTATATTTTTTACTTTGTATATGAACCTGAATTGTGTTTCATGGGGTCTCCTAAACATTACATTATAAATCAGGGAGAGAAAAAAACTTTACCAGATATATCAAACTTATACATTTAGAAAATACAAACTTTACTCCATATTTAAAACCAATTGTTAACCATTATTTAAATTTCAGGTAATCTTTCTGGTAACACCATTTTAATTAAAGGCCACTGTGAACATAATTAATTTCATCGATTTTTACTTTGTGCATATAGACAACTGACCAAATGTCAAATTTCAAAGGATGTTGTTCCACGTATTTCTCAAGTCTTTAGTGTTTTAAGTTTGAAATTAGATACCTAAACCTGCACTAAGCTGCCAGTTTAGCTTGGTTGACATTAGTTGAGAGTGGACACATGTCACCTGTCCAAAACTCGAAGGGGCATTGTTTACTTGAAATGCATGATTTCTTCTCCTCAGGGTCTTATATTGTTCTTAGTTTACCAGTGTCGGTTACCTCTATTGATTTTTGAGTAGAACATGTTTTCTGCATGTGGTATATGGGATGTTCTGGACATGTCAGTTGGTTCCTTTTGCTCTAGAATGTAGATTAAATTCCATGTTTCTATATTGATTTTCTGTCTAGATGATTTGTCCACTGCTGAAAGTGGAATATTGAACTCCCTCACTATTATTGTGTTTCAATTTGCCTCTTCCTTCAGATCTATTAATACATGCTTTACATATTTAGGTACACTTATGCTGGGTGTGTATATTTACAGTGATTATATGCTTTTGCTAAATCGAATCCATCGTTATTACCAAATAACTTTACCTCTTTTCACAGCTTTTGACTTAAAGTTTATTTTATTTAAGTATAGCTATTACTGATCACTTTTGTTTTCCATTACCATGGAGTATCTTGTTCCATCCCTTCACTTTTAGTCTATATGTATCTTTACAGGTTAAGTGAATCTCTTATAAGCAGCACATAGTTTGCAGCTACATTTGTATTCATTCAGCAACTGTTTTTATTAGATAATTTATCTCATTTACATTCAAAGTAATTACTGATAGATAAGGACTTAAAACTGTTATTTTGTTGTTTTCTAGTGGTTTCATATATAATTTATTTGCTTTTTTTTCTTACTGTCTTCCTTGTGGCTATATGCTTTTTCTTTAGTGATATGTTTGATTCTTTCTTTTTTTACTTTGTTGTATATCTATTATACATTTTTGCTCTGGATTTGGATAAAATGAGGCTTACAAAAATTTTTCTTGTTATAACAAGTCTTTAAACTGATAATTTTGATCACATAAAAATGACACATTTACTTCACTCGCACCATCATGTTGAATTTTTGATGTCACAATTTGTATCTTTTGACATTGCATATCCCTTAACAAATTATTGTAGCAGTTTAATAGGTTTGTATTTAACCTTCAGATTAAAGTTATAAGTGATTTATATAACAGCATTATAGTGTTAAAGCATTCTGAATTTAACTCTGTACTTACTCTTACCAGTGAGTTTTATACTTTCAGATGTTTTTGTTATGCATTAGCATATTTTTGTTTCAGCTCAAATAACTCCTTTCAGCATTTCTTGTAAGACAGGTAATGTTCCCCCTGAGCTTATTTCCCTGGGAAAATCTCTTTGTGTCTTTTATTTTTGAAGGACAGATTTGCAGGGTATAATATTATTGGTTGTCATATGCTTTGCTTTTTCCTTCAGCAAATGTCACTCTCCCCTATCCTCTAAGATTTCTGCTGAGAACTCTGCTGCTAGTCATATTTGAATTCCCTTATACGTTATTTGCATCTTATTTTCTTGCCTTCAGGATCCTCTCTTTGCCTCTGATTTATAACAGTTTTATTGTAAAATGTCTTGGGATAGTATTATTTGAATAGAATCTGATTAAAAACCTCTAACCTTCCCATACATGGATATGGATATCTTTCCCTAAGTTGGAAAGTTTTCTGCTACTATTTATTTTAATAAGCTTTTACATCTTTATCTTTGTCTTCTACTTCTTCAACTGCTATTACTCAAGCATTTGCTTTTTGGATGCTATACCATTAATTCCTTAATCTTTGTTCATTCCTTTTTATTCTCTTCCTTTTTTTCCCTCTGAAGGTATACTTTAAAATCCCCTTTTTGAATTGACCAATTTTTCTGCTCAGTACATTTTGCTGTTGTTGATGCATTCTGTTGCATTTCTCATTTTGTTCATTGTATTTCTCAGCTCCAATATTTCTGTTTGATTTTTATAAGTATTATTTCAATCTCTCTATTAATTTTTTTGTTCTGTTAATGTACTGTTTTTCTCATTTTATTGAATTATTTCTCTATATTTTATTGAAGTTCGCCAAGCTTCCTTAAAATGGTTATTTTGAATTATTTGTCAGTCAATTCATAGACCTCCATTTTTTTGGAGATAGACACTGTCACCTTATTTTGTCCATTTGGTGATGTCATGTTTATCTGATTATTCTTGGTCCTTGTGATTATATGCAGATGTTTGCACACATAATGAAGTAGGTGCTATTCCAGTCTTCACAGACGGACTTTGTCTGGGAAAGCCCTGGAGCAGGTATGGCACTAACAAGTGCCAGAAGTGTTGGACAGCTGTGTATGGCCTGATGCTGCAAGAAGCCTGGTACCCATTACAGCAGCCACGCCACTAGGGTGGGTCAGAAACCTGGGGCAGATGCAGCTAATAGAGCACTGGTCTGTGCCAGAAGCCTAGGGCTACTGAGAGCTGCCTACCACTGAGGGTTCTCTGGAGCCCGGGACCACTGAAATCAGCCCATCAGGAATGCAGCATGGATATTGAGACTATCATGCAAGCCTGAAGTCTTGGGCTGTGTGTTTCTGTCTGGTACTAGGGCAAGTCTAGAGGTTTTGTCCATAGATAGTGTCCTGACATATGTGGGCATAGGGATCTTTCCAATACTGGATTTTACTGTGTTGATCCAATGTTGGGGTCTAAGGCAAAGTAACTGTGTTCATTTTCCTCTTTCCTTCAAGTGGAAGATATTACTCACCACGTTGTACTGAATGTGCCTGAGGAAGAGGTAATGCAGGTAATGTAAATCTGCCTTTCCGACTCCTTTCAATGTATCTTTTCTTATTATTGTGCTGTAGCTAGGTTTTGTGATCTCTCACTTGGTTTTCTGAATGCTTGTGAAAGTAATTTAGGGTGTGGATAATTACTCGAAGTGATATTTCTGTGAGGAGATAATCACTGAAGAGCTCCCTCAAAATCATAAGTCATCTCTTAATTATCTTGTGTCTGTGCCTTGTTTCTGCCTTATGCCTGGGGTAGTATCTACTGTAGCAAACTCCCTGTCCTGCTATGGGAGTCATTTCCCTATTGGTAGCACTGATCCCTAAGAGAATTATGTAAAAGTACAAGGAAATGTGAACAGATATATCCTATTGTCATGACTGAATGTAGAGCCTCCTTTTTATATCTCTTTTTCGATGCCAACTATTAGTACCACCAAATCCTAAAACCTAGACTTTGTAACACTTGAGCTTCTGTCTTCACTTTCTACGTCATCATGCCTGACTGCAAGTTCTGGCATTTCTATGCTTTCTCCAGCTAATGTCTAACATGCTAATGATTTTAATAATTTTACAATTTAATTTAAAAATGTTAGCATTCAGTGTGCCAAGTATAAATCAATACTTTATATATCTCAAAAAGTCCTGTTTTCTTCTAACTATCCAAATGTATTTTTGAATCCTGACTTTACACAAATCAGATTAATTAAATTACGGCATGGAACATACAACCCCCAATACAGCAGGGTCACTTAAAAATATATTTAAAAATATAAAAGGTATATTTTTATACTTTATAAAAATATAATTTTTTAATGTTTTTAGCTGTTTTATATATATATATATATATATATATATATATATATATATATATATATATTTTTTTTTTTTTTTTTTTTTTTTTTTTTTTGAGACTGCGTCTTGCTCTGTTGCCCAGGCTGGAGTGCAGTGGTGTGATCTCTGCTCACTGCAAGCTCCGACCCCTGGGTTCCCGCCATTCTCCTGCCTCAGCCTCCTGAATAGCTGGGACTACAGGCGCCCACCACCACGACCAGCTAATTTTTGTGTGTGTGTGTTTTTAGTAGACATGGCGTTTCACCATGTTATCCAGGATGGTCTCGATCTCCTGACCTCGTGTTCTGCCTGTCTCGGCCTCCCAAAATGCTGGGATTACAGGTGTGAGCCACCGCACCTGGCCAATATATATATTTTTTATTATACTTTATGTGGTAGGGTATATGTGCACAACGTGCAGGTTTGTTACATATGTATACATGTGTGATGTTGGTGTGCTGCACCCATTAATTCATAATTTACATTAAGTATATCACCTAATGCTGTCCCTCCCCACTTCCCCAACCCCACAATAGGCTCCGGTGTGTGATGTTCCCCTTCCTGTGTCCAAGTGTTCTCATTGTTCAATTCCTACCTTTGAGTGAGAACATGCGGTGTTTAGTTTTCTGTCCTTGAGATAGTTTGCTGAGAATGATGGTGTCCAGCTTCATCCATGTTCCTACAAAGGACATGAACTCATCCTTTTTTATGGCTGCATAGTATTCCATGGTGTATATGTGCCACATTTTCTTAATCCAGTCTGTCATTGATGGACATTTGGCTTGGTTCCAAGTCTTTGCTACTGTGAATAGTGCTGCAATAAACATACGTGTGCATGTATCTTTATAGCAGCATGATTTATAATCCTTTGAATATATACCCAGTAATGGGATGGCTGGGTCAAATGGTATTTCTAGTTCTAGATCCTTGAGGAATCATCAAACTGTCTTCCACAATGGTTGAACTAGTTTACAGTCCCACCAACAGTGTAAAAGTGTTCCTATTTCTCCACATCCTCTCCAGCACCTGTTGGTTCCTGACTTTTTAATGATTGCCATTCTAACTGGTGTGAGATGGTATCTCACTGTGGTTTTGATTTGCATTTCTCTGATGGACAGTGATGATGAGCATTTTTTCATGTGTCTGTTGACTGCATAAATGTCTTCTTTTGAGAATTGTCTGTTCATATCTTTTGCCCACTTTTTGATGGGGTTGTTTTTTTCTTGTAAATTTGTTTTAGTTCTTTATAGGTTCTGGATATTAGCCCTTTGTCAGATGAGTAGATTGCAAAATTTTTCTCCCATTCTGTAGGTTGCCTGTTCACTCTGATGGTACTTTCTTTTGCTGTGCAGAAACTCTTTAGTTTAATTAGATCCCATTTGTCAATTTTGGCTTTTGTTGCCATTGCTTTTGGTGTTTTAGACATGAAGTACTTGCCCATGCCTATTTCCTGAGTGGTATTGCCTAGGTTTTCTTCTAGGGTTTTTATGGTTTTAGGTCGAACATTTAAATCTCTAATCCATCTTGAATGTCTCAGCCCAAAATCTCCTTAAGATGATAAGCAACTTCAACAAAATCTCAACATACAAAATCAATGTGCAAAAATCACAAACATTCTTATACACCAATAACAGACCAACAGAGAGCTAAATCATAAGTGAATTCCCATTCACAATTGCTTCAAAGAGAATAAAATACCTAGGAATCTGACTTACAAGGGATGTGAAGGACCTCTTCAAGGAGAACTACAAATCACTGCTCAATGAAATAAAAGAGGACACAAACAAATGGAAGAACATTCCATGCTTATGGATAGGAAGAATCAATATCATGAAAATGGCCACACTGCCCAAGGTAATTTATAGATTCAATGCCATCCCCATTAAGCTACCAATGACTTTCTTCACAGAATTAGAAAAAACTACATTAAAGTTCATATGGAACCAAAAAAGAGCCCGCATTGCCAAGACAATCCTAAGCCAAAAGAACAAAGCTGGAGGCATTATGCTACCTGACTTCAAACTATACTACAAGGCTACAGTAACCAAAACAGCATGGTACTGGTACCAAAACAGAGATATAGACCAATGGAACAGAACAGAGCCCTCAGAAATAATACCATGCATCTACAACTATTTAATCTTTGACAAACCTGACAAAAACAATAAATGGAGAAAGGATTCCCTATTTAATAAATGGTGCTGGGGAAACTGGCTAGCCATAAGTAGAAAGTTGAAACTGGATCCCTTCCTTTATGTTTTAAATGTAATAAATTTATTTGTATTATATATAACTAAGATATATATTTTTATGTGGTCATCATATGGAAATTGCCAAGATTGTAGAATTGACTTGTATTTTGGCCTTTCTCTCCTACATACTGTGAGATTTGAATTGTCATTTTACTACTCCAAAATTCAATATCTGCTGTAATATGGATAAGGAACCTTGCATAAATTATTTTATAAAAATATCTATTTTCAAATAAATTATTAACCAACATTAAATTTTAGATTAGCAGTGGTTCTCTAGTACCTTCAGCTTAATTACTATTAATGAAATTTTGTTTCATGTCAATAAGATATAAAATGAGCATAATACTACATAAACTAAGAAAACCTAGTGACGATAGGCTCTTAATTTAGGAGTTACGACTTTTCTGGACTAAGTATTCTAATTTGTAACCTCTACCACAGACATACTGTTTATAAATTAAAACTCCTTTGTTCTGAACAACAGTATCTAAAATTAAGTTCTCTCAACCCAAGACTCTAAGTTATGGCATAAATGAAAATATTTTGAGCCATGAGTCATGTTTAGAAAAAAAAACAAAACACAGTTTTAAAAAATTAAGCAACAACTGTGTTGATGTGATATGCAGTAAAAAATTGATTATACCTTCCCACCCCCTCAACCCCCAGAAGTTTTGCAGTTGTTGCATGTACTACAGATAAATTCTATTTAACTGGATGGCTAGGTGTCTAGCTACCTATTATCTTATGTGTTGATAATTTACACTGTACTCGGTAGAAGTCTGTCAAATCCGCTGTTTGTGGTTGAGCCTTGCACAGCTGGTGCAACAGAAGATTAAGTTAACCCAACACTAAACTGAATGATTGATGGCCAAGGTTTTCAAATAGCAAAGTGCAGTTTTGTTACATAATTACCAGAATTATATGCAGCACTATATCTATTCCTGACTATAAATTGAAGGGTTGTTCTGTCTGAGTTATGTAAGAAATTATAAACCAATTTGTGGAAACAACATCTGTTGTGAATGGGCAAAAAGCTCTAGTAAGAAAGGAATTTTTTTCCTTCTGCTTTGTAGCTATTTATAAAATCAGGAAAGTATGAAAGAGCTTTTTTCTTAGAGTACTTTACAAAAATATTTATGTCTGCACTTCTGTATTATGTAAAAACACTATGGTACATTTTTGTTATGCCCCCAAAAGAAGGAATAAAGTAAAATATTAACTTTCCTATAGATGTTTTTCCTTTTAACTTGTTATACAATAAACCATTAATTTTATTACATTTTGCATGTGATACAGTACATTTTTATCTTTTGTAAAACATTCCAGCTCTTAGAACACAAGAAAAATATTACAGATATTTGATCATTTCTTCACAAGAAGGAAAATAAATAAATTCTTGCCCTAAAAACCCATATGCTATTTCTAAATCAGTTCCTTTGAAATAATATTTCTTTCTGAACCACTCCTGCAAATTCTAACAATCCTGCAAGCCTCATTTTAAATAAGATTTCTTCCTAGGATTGGGTGAATTGAGATTGGTGTAAAACATAAGATACAGGAGAGGAAGGTCTTGGCCAAATTAAGGAATGCATGTTTTATCTAAAAGTCTTCATTATTGTCTTACACACTGTTCAGGCAAAATAACAGATGTCTGTGGGTCTCTTGACTGTCCGTTGGCAGTATTTAATTGGTAGGAAATTCTCACAGATGTCTCTGAAATTACTCTTATTTAGTGATACCTTCCTCTTTATCATAATTAAAAACAAGTCTATATGTGTGGGAATTTGGTTGTCAATCTATATTCTAGGTACAAACTATAATCCTGAATAAAACACAGTAATATTGAACATGATGGTTAATGTAACACATCATTTTGGCTAGGCTGTGGCAACTCGAACAGTTGATCGAATGCTATTCTAGATGTCATTGTAACATCTTTTAGAGAAGACCATTTAAATCAATAGACTTTTAGTTAAGCAGGTTTCATTCCATAATGTGTGAAGTATTGTCTAGTTAATTGAAGACTTTAAGAGAAAAAAGCTAGTTTTCTAGATGAAGAGGGAATTCCGCCTTCTGATTGATTTTGGTTTCAAACTTCAAGACCACACTTCCCTGGGTCTCCAGCCTGCCAGCATGCTCTGCAAATTTAATACTTGCCACTCAATTAAGCCAATTGCTCAAAATCAATCTTTTTCTCTGTCTCTTTGTCTCTGTCTCTCTGTCTCTGTCTCTCTGTTTCCCTGTCTGTGTGTTCACATCCTATTAGTTCTAATTCTCTGACTAATATATTGAGCAAATGTTTAATTTCTAGCATTTATAAGATTCTGAACTGAGATGAAATTATATGCAGAGTGCAAAAACAAAAAGTTTGTATTTTTTCTATTTTTTGGTTACTATTAATGACTCAATTTTTGGACATTGAGATAATCTACCAATTTTATTCTAATCTTCACATTTATACTTGTGAAGTGTGTATGCATGTGTGTATGTGTTTTATATCATACAATTCCATGTAATTTGTTTTTGTATCCAATGACATACTCAGTATACCAAACAGTTTGATTAACACAAGAATCCTTTTTTCTTTCCCCTTTCCTGTCACTTGCTCCTTTCCCTCAACCCCTTACAACTACTGATATGCTCTTCATTTATAAAAATATAATACAAAATATTATACAAATGTAATCAGAGTATATAACACTTGGGATTAGCATTTTTCACTGAGAATAATTATTTGGAGATTGATTTAGATGGTCGCAGGTATCAATAGTTTGAACCTTTTTATTGATAAGTAGTGTTCTATAGTATGTTGTACCATAGTTTATCTGTGTGCTACATACCGCAGTGGAGTCACTCATCTGCTGAAGGACACTGAGGTTGTTTCCAGTGTTTGACTGTCCTGAATAAACCAGTTGTGAATATTCATGTACAGGTTTCATTTCTCTGTGATAAATGCCCAACAGTGTAACTGCTGGGTTAC
Organism: Rhinopithecus roxellana; assembly: GCF_007565055.1. NCBI lineage: Eukaryota > Metazoa > Chordata > Mammalia > Primates > Cercopithecidae > Rhinopithecus > Rhinopithecus roxellana. Next base: position 16,418,855 of record NC_044549.1, on the reverse strand, counting down.
ATGATAACTACATGTTTAGTTTTGCAACATATCACAAAATTATTCCCAAGAATGATTCATTGCCACCATCAATATATAATCAATTTCTCGACATCCTTATCATCATTTTGTGGCATTACTATTTTATGTTTTAGCCTTTCTGATACATGTTTAGTAATATTTCATTGTACTTTTAATTTGCATTTTGCTGAAGGCTAATGATGTTGAAAATCTTTTTATTTTCTTATTTACCATCCATCTATCTTCTTTATTGAAATATTTCTTTCTATCTTTTACTCTGTTTTTTAACTTTTCAGTTTCAAGAGTTGTTTATGTTTTAGTGACTAGTCCTTTTTAAATATATGGTATGAAAATATTTTTTTCCAGTCTTTGCCTTTTTCATTGATGTTACATGGTCTTTTACGGAGAAATGTTTTAAATTGTGTCTATTCATCTATCTAGGCTCTTATGGATTGTGATTTTGTTTTACAATCCAAGAACTTCCCCAGGCACGGTGGCTCATAACTGTAATCCCAGCACTTTGGGAAGCCGAGGCGGGTAGATCATTTGAGGTCAGGAGTTCGAGACTAGCCTGGCCAAAATAGGGAAACCCCGTCTCTAATAAAAATACAAAAATTAGCTGGGTGTAGTGGTGAATGCCTGTAATCCCAGCTATTTGGGAGACTGAGGCAGAAGATTCGCTTGAGCCTGGGAGGCGGATGTTGCGGTATGCCACTGCACTCCAGTCTGGATGACACAGTGAGAACCTGTCTCAAAAAAAAAAAAAAAAAAAAAAGAACTTACGGTCTTACGGTCTTGGCCTAGACAGACGACATCCTCCTAGGTTTAAAGAAAATTAAATCTCTTTATTTAAATCTATGATCTATATAGATCATACATATATATATATATATATACACGTCTAATATATACCTCTCTCTTTATGTATATACACGTATATGTGTCCATATATATGTTATATATAAAAATTGATTATATATTGATGATGGCAATGAAAGAATATATAGAGCCACTCTGGGGAATGATTTTGAGATATTTTGTAAAACTATACATACATATATATCTCCCAAAATGCTGGGATTACAGGCATGAGCCACTGTGCCTAGTCAAGGTCTTTGATTTCTTTTTTTTTTTTTTTTTTTTCTTTTTTTTTGAGACGGAGTCTTGCTCTGCCGCCCAGGCTGGAGTGCAGTGGCCGGCTCTCAGCTTACTGCAAGCTCCGCCTCCCGGGTTCACGCCATTCTCCTGTCTCAGCCTCCCGAGTAGCTGGGACTACAGGCGCCCGCCTCGTCGCCCGGCTAGTTTTTTGTATTTTTTAGTAGAGACGGGGTTTCACCGTATTAGCCAGGATGGTCTCGATCTCCTGACCTCGTGATCCGCCCGTCTCGGCCTCCCAAAGTGCTGGGATTACAGGCCTGAGCCACCGCGCCCGGCCAAGGTCTTTGATTTCTTTAATGCCTTCTAAAAGTTTCAAGATGCAGATCCTGTATTTGTTTTATTTTGTTAAATGCATACTCAAGTAATTTATTTTTAAATTTTGTTTGTGAATATGATTTATTTATTTATTTATTTATTTATTTATTTATTTATTTATTTATTTTTTGAGACGGAGTCTCACTCTGTGGCTCAGGCTGGAGTGCAGTGGCGTGATCTTGGCTCACTGCAAGCTCTGCCTCCCGGGTTCATGCCATTCTCACCTCAGCCTCCCGAGGAGCAGGGACTACAGGCACCCACCACCACGCCTTGCTAATTTTTTGTATTTTTGGTAGAGACGGGGTTTCACTGTGTTAGCTAGGATGGTCTCGATCTCCTGACCTTGTGATCCGCCCACCTTGGCCTCCAAAGATGCTGGAATTACAGGCCTGAGCCACTGAGCCAGGCCTGTTTGTAAATATCATTGTATTTTTTTCAGTGTCCACATAATCATTGTATGTGGAAATAGAATTTATGTCTTTTGTTGAATTTGCAGTCTGTGACTATGATAAACTTATTAGTTCCAGGAAAACTTTTTCTTTTAAAATTTCTGGCTTTTTCTACATAAACAATTATGTCATTTAAAAATACTATAATTTTCTTTCTTCCTTTCTGATATGTATGTCTTTTATTTCCTTTACTTTCCTATTGCACTACCTAGATTTCCAGTATAATGTAGAATAAGAATTGTGAAATAGACATGCCATGAATATCTTGTCCTTGATCTTAGGGAGAAAATATTCTGTCTTTCACCATTAAGACAATGTTAACTATAGACTTTTTATAACTGTTTATTATTAAGTTGAAGAAGTTTACATTATTTCCCTAGGCTTCTGATAGTTTTTTTTCTTAATAATGAAGGATTGTTAAATTTTGTTAGATGTACTTTTGTGTTAATTTATATATAATAATTATTTTTCTTATTTAGCTTGTTTGCATGATATATACATAAATATATGATTTATTTATATGATAAATAAAACAACTGAATTTTGAATGATCAGCTAACCTGGCACACCTGGAATAAATAACATTTGGTCATGGTATATAGTTATTTTTATATTGTTGCATATTCATTAGAAATAGTTAATATTTTATTTAGAATTTTGCATCTAAGTTCATGATAATTTTAGTTTGTCTATTTCCTTTTTTGTACACTCTTGGTATGGTTTTGACCTCTGGAATATACTGGTTGCATAAAATGACGTGGGAAGTTCTTCCTCATATCTAATTTCCTGGAAATAATTGTAGACAATTTGTGTAATTCTTCTTTATATGTTTAGTATAATTCTGGAGTGACACCATCTGATTATTTTTCTTGGAAGCTTTCTAATAAAAATTTAATTCCTTTTAATGGTTATTGGACTATTCACATTATCTATAAAATATGTTGAGTCTCGGTTATTTGTGGCTGATGTGGTTTAGAATTGGTCCCTACTCAAATCTCATTTAAAATTGTAAATCCCAGTGCTGGAGATGGGGCCCAGTGGGAGGTTGTTAGATCATGAGGACAGATTTCCCCCTTGCTCTTCTCATGATACTGAGTGAGTTCTCATGATATCTGGCTGTTTAAAAGTATGTAGCACCACCCCATTTGCTCTCTTCTTCCTGCTCCAACCGTGTAAGCTGTGCCTCCTTCCTCTTTGCCTTCTGCCATGATTGTAACTTTCCTGAGGCCTCCCCAGCCATGTTTCCTGTACAGACTGAGGATCTGAGAGTTAACTAAACCTATTTTCTTTATTAATGACCCAGTCTCAGGTAGTTCTTTATAGCAATGTGAGAACGGCCTAATACAGAAAATTGGTACCTAGGAATAGAGCATTGCTATAAAGATACCTGAAATTTGGAAGCAGCTTTGAAACTGGGTAATCAGCAGAGGTTAGAACAGTTTGAAAGGCTCAGAGAAAGACAGGAAGATGAGGGAGATTTTGCAACTTCCTAGAGACTTGTAAAATTGTGACCAAAATGCTGATAGTGATATGGAAAATAAAGTTCAGTCGGAGGTGGTCTCAGATGGAGATGAGGAACTTAGTGGAACTGGAGTGAAAGTGTCTCTTTTTGTGTTTTAGCAAAGGGACTGGTGGCATTGTGCCCTTACCCTAGAGATCTGTGAAACTTTGAACTTGAGAGAAATGAATTAAGGTGTCTGGTGGAAGAGATTTCTAAACAGCAAAGCATTCAAGAGGCTTATTCTGAAAGTGTTCGGTTATGAGTGTTCACAAAGAGATGATTTGAAATTTGAACTAATGTTTAAAAGGGAAACAGTGCATAAAGGGTTGGAAAATTTGCAGTCTGACCATGATCCCAGCTACTCGGGAGGCTGAGGCAGTAGAATCACTTGAACCCAGGAGGTGGAGGTTGTGGTGAGCCAAGATTGTGCCATTGTACTCCAGCCTGAACAACAAGAGCGAAACTCCATCTAAAAAAAAAAAATAGAAAGAAAACCCATTTTCTGGGGAGGAATTCAAGCCAGCTGCAGATATTTGCATAAGTAAAGAGGGGCCTGAATGTTAGTAAGTAAGACAATGGAGAAAATGCCTTGAAGACATTTCAGAGACCTTCACAGCAGCCCTTCCCATCACAGGCCTTGAGGCCTAGAAGGGAAGAATGGTTTTGTAGGCCAGGCCAGCCCAGGACCCTGCTGCCCTGCTCAAACCTGAGGACACTACTCCCTGCATCCCAGCCACTCCAGCTTCAGTCATGGCTAAAAGGGTCATTCCAATGCTCCAAAAGGTCAAGCTGTAAGCCTTGGGAGCTTTCATGTGGGTGCACAGAGGACAAGAGGACAAGAGTTGAGGCTTGGGAACTACTGACTCAATTTCAGAGGATGTATGGAAAAGCCTGGACGTCCAGGGAGAAGTTTGCTGCATGGGCAGGGTCTTCACAGTGTACCTCTACTAGGGTAGTGCAGAGGGGAAATGTGGGGTTGAATCCCCCACACAGAGTCTTCACTGGAGCACTGCCTAGGAGAACTGAGAAGAGGGCCACTATCCTCCAGACCCCAGAATAGTAGGCCCACTAACAGCTTGCATCATGTGCCTAGAAAAATCTCTACACTAAAACCCAGTGCACAAAAGCAGCTACAGAGCCTGTACCCTGCAGAGCCACAGAGGAGAAGGTGCCAAAGGCCTTGGGAGCTCACCCTTTGCATCAGTACAGCCTGGATGTGAGACATGAAGTCAAAGGAGATGATTTTGGAGCTTGGAGATTGAATGGCTGCCCTGCTGGGTTTTGGACTCACATGGGGCCTGTAACCACTTTGTTTTGGTTTACTTCTCCCTTTTGTAACAGGTGTATTTACCCAATGCCTGCCTGTACCTGCATTGCATCCTGGAAGTAACTAACTGGTTTTTGGTTTTGCAGGCTAATAGACAGAAGAGACTTGACTTGTATCAGATGAAAGTTTGGACTGTGTACTTTCAAGTTAATGTTGAAATGAGTTAAGACTTGGGGGACTGTTCAGAAAGGATGATTGTATTTTGCACTGTGAAAAGCAGAACGATATGATTTGGATTTGTGTCCCTGCTTAAATCTCCTGTCAAATTGTAATCCCCAATGTTGGAAGAGGGGCCATGTGGGAGGTGATTGGATAATGGGGGTGAATTTCCCCCTTGCTGTTCACATGATCGTGAGTGCGTAATCATGAGATTTGGTTGTTTAAATTTGTGTAGCACCTCCTCGTTTGCTCTCTTCTGCCTGTTCAAGTCATGTAGGACATGCTTTCTTCCACTTCGCCTTCTACTATGATTGCAAGTTTCCTGAGGTCTCCCAGTCACGCATCTGTACAGCCTGAGGAACTGTGAGTCAATTAAACCTCTTTTCTTTATTAATTATCCAGTCCCAGTCTTAGGTAGTTCATTATAACAATGTGAGAATGGATTAGCACAATGGCTTTCAAGAAATTGATTCATTTCTCCTAAGATGTTGAATCATAAATCATTTTTATAGTATTCCATTATTTTTATTGACTTCAGAATTTGGCACAGTATTTCCTATTTTAATCCACATGTGGGTGATTTGTACCTTCTTTTTCTTTTCGACAGTGTTTATAGAAGTTTATCTATTTCATTTATTTATTTTTAATAACTAGCTTTATTTTTAGTGATTTTCTTCTTTTTTTCCTATTTTAATTATATTGATATCTGCTTTCATGTTTGCATTCCCTTTTACTGTTTTGCTTTTCTTTTTCTAGTTTATTGAGATTGCAACTTAACATACTGATTTGAGGTCCTTTCATGTTTCTAATATAAGCATTTATTGCTATAAGTTTTCAACACTGTTCTTGCTGCATCCCACATATTATGATGTGCTGAAGATACGTAATTGCATACATTCATGTTTATTTTCATTGGTATTTTTTTCCTGATAATCTAAGTTTTCCTTTTATCATGTCATTTTTGTTTGAAGAACCACCTTTAGCCAGTTTTTCAGGGTAAGTCTTTTAGCAACAAATTCTTTTATATTTTCTTTAAGAGTGTCTTTGCTTCAAATTCATCTCTAAAATATTACTTTACTAGATAAGAATTCTGGCTTGAAAGTGTTTTGTTTTCTTCTGGTTTCCTTGGATTCAAATTAAAAATCCTTTGTTATAAAATTGGTGCCCCTGTAGTTAATAACTGATTTCTCTCCAGCTTTCAACATATTTTATGTCTTCTGTTTTCAGAAGTTTGATGTGTGATGTGTCTTGGCATAGAATTCTTTGAATTGTTCCTGTTTGACATTTGCTTAATTTCTTTCTTTTTTTTTTTTTAATTATACTTTATGTTCTAGGGTACATGTGTACAATGTGCAGGTTTGTTACATATGTAAACATGTGTGATGTTGGTGTACTGCACCCATTAATTCATAATTTACATTAAGTATATCGCCTAATGCTGTCCCTCCCCACTCCCCCAACCCCACAATAGGCTCCGGTGTGTGATGTTCCCCTTCCTGTGTCCAAGTGTTCTCATTGTTCAATTCCTACCTTTGAGTGAGAACAGGCAGTGTTTGGTTTTCTGTTCTTGTGATAGTTTGCTGAGAATGATGGTGTCCAGCTTCATCCATGTTCCTACAAAGGACATGAACTCATCCTTTTTTATGGCTGCATAGTATTCCATGGTGTATATGTGCCACATTTTCTTAATCCAGTCTGTCATTGATGGACATTTGGATTGGTTCCAAGTCTTTGCTACTGTGAATAGTGCTGCAATAAACATACATGTGCATGTATCTTTATAGCAGCATGATTTATAATCCTTTGAATATATACCCAGTAATGGGATGGCTGGGTCAAATGGTATTTCTAGTTCTAGATCCTTGAGGAATCATCAAACTGTCTTCCACAATGGTTGAACTAGTTTACAGTCCCACCAACAGTGTAAAAGTGTTCCTATTTCTCCACATCCTCTCCAGCACCTGTTGTTTCCTGACATTTTAATGATTGCCATTCTAACTGGTGTGAGATAGTATCTCCTTGTGGTTTTGATTTGCATTTCTCTGATGGCCAGTGATGATGAGCATTTTTCATGTGCCTGTTGGCTGCATAAATGTTGTCTTTTGAGAAGTGTCTGTTCATATCCTTTGCTCACTTTTTGATGGGTTTGTCATAGTGTTGCTTAGTTTCTTAAAAATCTCTTCTGTATTTGACCAAATTTGGAAATTATTGGTCATTTTCTTCAAACACTCTTTCAGCCCAATTCTTTTTCATTTCTCTTTCTGAGATTTTTGTGATAAAATATAGGGTCTTTTGTTAGGTCTTCACAGGTGCTTGAGTCTCTTCACTTTCTGTAAATCTGTTTTCTCTGTTATTAGATTGGGTGAACTCTATTGATTTTTCCTCATCTTCACTAATTTCATTGTCTGTCATTCTGTCTCTACTACTGAGTCCATGCAGCATGCTTCTTTTTAAATTTCTGTTATTATATTTTTGAAGTTCTATAATTTACTTTTGTTTCTTTTTGATCACAACTTCTATTTATTTGCTAAGGTCTCACATGGTTGGTGGTGACGTAAGGCTTCTCTAGTGTTTTCTGAGGGACTCTGGTTCCATCCTTGAGAAGAATGAACCTACTTAGCATGCCTTCCATTGTTAAATTTCGGATTAGAAAATGTCAGGCCTGGATTGCCTTCTTCCACTGGGTACAGGGACAAAAACAAAATCAAACCAAACCAACCAACCAACCAAACAAACAAACAAAAAACCCTTGCTTTTATGTTATTCCTCAAGTTCTGGGGTCTCACTTCAGTTTGCATCTCTCTTTCTACCACCTAGAGTTCTTCCTTTGGTTTTCTTTTGCATTATTTCTAGGATTTATGCTTATTGGGTGAGAAAAAGAAACAAGTCTATGCCATTGTCCAGACTAGAAGTTCCCAAAAATGTTTTAAATTAAAAATTTTATATTTAGTTTTGAGAGTATCATACTAAAATACACCTTTGATTTTCAATTATTTACCTTCCATAAATTAAAATTGAAAACAAATAATGCGGCACAGATTTGTCAAAACATTACAGAAAAATTAGAAAAGAATACTGGAGAAAATAACAAGACTTAAATCAATAGAGATATGTCATGGGCACAGATACATGACTAAATTTAATGTCAATGGAAATTGTCCCTAAATTAATCTACAAATTAAGGGTGATTTTAAATAAAATGTCTACATAATTTCTACAGGGTTTTTAAAAATAAAATATATGCTGACTTTAAAATTCAGAAAGAAGTATAAGGGTTAAGGATAGCCAGGGGAATATAGGGAATAGAAGGGAAGAAAGAAAATTAGAAAGTAGATGATAAGAAAAAGAATAAAAATAAGAAAAAGAAGGGAAATAGAAATTAAGAAGAAGGAGATATGGCAGAGGATATAAGTATAGGAAGTAAAGTCATCATAATTTTAAAATTTGATATTGGTACAAGGTACATCATTTGTGAAAAATTGAGAATTTAAAAGTGCTATGTTTGTTATATTTCAGAGATGTTATTACAATGTGTTAAGAAAATAATAGTCTACTAAATTAGTGGTGCTGGAAAAATTAAATATTTTTAAAATTTATGAAATTATTATGTATTAAACACTTATTTTATGGAAAACATGAATAGTAAGACAAACATATATAACCAACAAAAGTTTTTTTTCAGCATATGTATGTGAAAGTCTTATAAATAAATTAATTTTAAAAAGAGCAAAGACACTAAAGACCACTGGGCCAAAGACATAAATAGGCACATCTCAAAAGATAGTTTCCAAAGAGACAATTGGTATATATATAAAGATGTACTCAACAGGAAAATACAAGCAAAAAAACAATGGTTTTATACTTCACATTCTAACTGAAATTTTAAATTTTTTGTGTGTGATTTAAATAATATACATAAATGTATAAGGGCAATATTCATGCCTTTGTACTGGCATAGAATTCTGTGCTTACTTACAAACCCAAAGATTTTATATACACTAGGTGTCTATTTTTAGCAAATGTTTGAATTAATATGATTCTTAGTGTTCAATAAGTATATATATTTGTTGAATAAATAACTCAATGTTAATTAACTCTATTACTATTTTATGTAAATGACAAATTAATAATTCTCAATAATCCTTTTATAACATTGTATCAAGAAAAAGAAACAAAGGAAACCTTAAAATAGTGTATATGAACAATATTTCTCTACTCATTTATATTTAAAAACTAACTTCCATAGGGCAAATATTTGAAAATTTTTACTATGGTTTTGCACTCCTCCATTAAGATACATTTATTTGCATATCATAGATGACTTTGAGATTAGTTATTATTTAAAATATGATTTATATATTCAGGCATGGTGGAGACAAGCTACTTACAATATGCACACACACATAAACACACACATGTGTAAATGGAGCTAGTGATTTTAAATGATCAGATAAAAATCAATTTGCTTAGTTATCTTTTGCTAACAACTGTATAAATAGAACAACTGCATTAAGTAGTAGTTGACTTGCAGAAGTTAAACAAAATTTCTGATTAAATGAGGTGTTGGGCTCTTTGGTTTTTAAGCTCTTTTACAAGCTACATAATTCATAATCCTATAATAATAATTGTTGGAAAAAAAGGAATAAAACATTTTCGTATACACACGAAGGCCTGCTTACCTGGAGCAGAAGCCGCTGAAGCTACAACTGATAGGAACACTTAAATGATGACTATGAGTTGCTGGAGGGTGAGGATGGAGCAGCTTTAGAATGAGAAATTCCTGAGATCATAGTCTTAGGGGAGCCCCCATACTTTCATGGGCTTTCTCTCCAGAAACCATATCAGTTTATAATGCTGGAGATCAAAGAAGGATCCCCTATGGCTAGCACAGTGGGGAAAGTAACTGATGTAAAATACGTATAGAATCTACGACATAAAAACGCCTACTCTCCAGGTTAAAGCACCTTGACAGAGGACGATTGTGTCATAATTGAGGAAGGACATTCTTCCCCATTCCAGCCACCTCCAAACTTTCTGTCTCATCTGGTGGGGTTGGCAATGATCAACAAGGGTGGGGCTGCAAGGATATATATTGAGAATACTTTAGTCAGAAAAAGAAGCAGTCAGGGAAGAAATCTACATAAATAAAGATACATTTGTGAATGTCACAGCCCTGGCACACATACCCACGATAAGACTGAGATATTTAATAGACTTCCTTGGCAGATTATAGAATGCTCCTATACTACAACTCATCACCACACAATGTGACTATATTATGGATGATAACACATAGATTTCAGCTGAAAGAACTGCAAGACACAAATTCTCTCTGAGTTTATTATGTACTATTTTATTATTTATATGTTCTATATATTCTTAATTCTCCCTAGTTTTCTTATGTTAACTATGCTAGAACACAAATGGTTACTTACAGCAAGGTAACATATAAAAAGTTCAAGGAAATTAATGCTGGTGCTGAAGGAGGGAACAATCTAATGACAGGTTTTAATATTTTCAAAGGTTATAATAATCTCCAGGCAAAGAATCAGGATGTTCAGTTTATTACCACCAACATCATCATCATTATTATCAGTAGTATGATTTTCACACACTGAGTGTCCGCCATTATGTATATTATATATTACATGTCATAAGTTATCTACTTTTTTATTTCTAAACACATAATATTAGCCCTATTGTGACAAGTTTTAAGTTATTCATCTCTCAGCTTTCAAACTTCACCCTTCTATACTCTACTCTGTGATGCTGCATAGAGTTTTGCAGCGAATTCTGGATAAACTACTACAATGTCAAACGACTGGATATCTTTCTCCTAACATTAATGTATATTCCCTGTCTTTGTAAAATAGTCAGTGTAGTAGTGTATGACGAAATTAAGATCAGTTTTAGAGTGTTTCATACCTGTTTGCTGCAAACCATATTTTTGTTTTGCCAGATGGCTCCCTGTTCATATCTGAAAATAGGGGATTCCCAAAGAAGACTGGAAAGCTACAGAAGCAAAAAGTTTCTTTCTGTTCCCATTCCGCTTTGTATGCATTTTCTGTGGGCTTTCTGATTTCATTCTTCGGAGCATCACTCCACTAATGCTTCTTCATCCTTCATAGCAGTTCCTTTCTGTGGCGGGAGATGAATCCAATTGCAGGTTTTACAACTCTCACAGACACTTATATCCAAGAAATGAGCACTAGCCAGCTTGGGTCTCTTCTTCTAAGGTCTGTGTCCCAAGCCAATGGGGCTCCTCGGAGTTGAGATACCTCATGGAAAAAGTAATATCTTCTCCTCAAGGACAGAGTTTGAGCATAAGGTACCGTTCTTCATTCCTAATTTTTCCACCCTCTTACCAACTTTCTTCAGATCTAGGAGGGTACCTACTCCCTGCATTTGCCACCTCGGTAATACCTGAAACTTCTTATCTTTGAAGTCATCTAGTTAATAATTTTATCTAATTGACGCATTTTGAAATATTAATTTCTAGCTTTTAGAATAATTGGTATGGTTTCTTTTTCTCATTACTGAATGCTAAGTGATACACCCATCATCCCAGAGCTTGTTCTCACAACTAGAGACCAGAGTGGAGAAATAGATTTAGATCTGACTCACTCTAATTCAGATGTTCTTTCAACCAAATGTTACTATGCTGATTATTGCAAAGACAGATGACCTGGACTCATGATATTTGGAAGAAAAGGCAACCAGACATTTGACATTGTAGTCAAAATGCTATCCATAGGTAGACACCAAAATCTTAAATGCCAAACTGGTTCAACAAAAAATAAGAAAAATGAAGAAAAAGAACATCAGAAGTAGATCAAAAAAATAGGCTCATGTGAGAATACCAGTTACAAGAATTGTGGTGCTTATGAATGAGTTAATATCCAGTGATTGTTTTTGAAGCTTTGGTGTACAAGTGAAATAAAATCATGTGCCCTAAAATGCGACATTACAGGGGATTACACACCTGCCATTTAAATCAATATAATTGTGAAAACCTAGAATTGGAACTGTGAGTGTAAACTGGAAAGGAGGCAGAATGTCCAAGCTAGATGGTTTTTTATTAATGAATGTTTTTTTTATTATACTTTAAGTTCTTAAGTTCTAGGGTACATGTGCACAACGTGCAGGTTTGTTACATATGTATATATGTGCCATGTTGGTGTGTTGCATCCATTAACTCGTTATTTACATTAGGAATGTCTCCTAATGCTATTCCTCCCCACTCCCCTGACCCCACAACAGCCTCCCATGTGTGATGTTCCCCTTCCTGTGTCCAAGTGTTCTCATTGTTCAATTCCCATCTATGAGTGAGAACATGCGGTGTTTGGTTTTCTGTCCTTGGGATAGTTTGTTGTGAATGATGGTTTCCAGCTTCATCCATGTCCCTACAAAGGACATGAACTCATCCTTTTTTATGGCTATATAGTATTCCATGGTGTATATGTGCCCCATTTTCTTAATCCAGTCTATCACTGATGAGCATTTGGGTTGGTTCCAAGTCTTTACTCTTGTGAATAGTGAGGCAATAAACATACATGTGCATGTATCTTTATAGCAGCATGATTTATAATCCTTTGGGTATATACTCAGTAATGGGATGGCTGGGTCAAATGGTATTTCTAGTTCTAGATCCTTGAGGAATCATCACATTGGCTTTCACAATGGTTGAACTAGCTTACAGTCCCACCAACAGTGTAAAAGTGTTCCTATTTCTCCACATCCTCTCCAGCACCTGTTGCTTCCTGATATTTAATGATCACCATTCTAACTGGTGTGAGACGGTATCTCATTGTGGTTTTGATTTGCATTTCTCTGATGGCCAGTGATGATGAGCATTTTTCCATGTGTCTGTTGACTGCATAAATGTCTTCTTTTGAGAAGTATCCATTCATATCCTTTGACCACTTTTTGATTGGGTTTTTTTTTTTTTTTTTTTTTCTTGTAAATTTGACTAAGTTTTCTATAGATTCTGGATATTAACCCTTTGTCAGATGAGTAGATTGCAAAAATTTTCTCTCATTCTGTAGGTTGCCTGTTCACTCTGATGGTAGTTTCTTTTGCTGTGCAGAAGCTCTTTAGCTTGATTAAATCCCATTTGTCAATTTTGGCTTTTGTTGCTATTGTTTTTGGTGTTCTAGACATGAACTCCTTGCCCATGCCTATGTCCTCAATGGTATTGCCTAGGTTTTCTTCTAGGGTTTTTATGGTTTTAGGTCTTACATTTAAGTCTTTAACCAATCTTGAATTAATTTTTGCATAAAGTGTAAGAAAGGGATCCAGTTTCAGCTTTCTACATATGGCTAGCCCGTTTTCCCATCACCATTTATTAAATAGGGAATCCTTTCCCCATTTCTTATTTTTGTCAGATTTGTCAAAGATCAGATGGCTGTAGATGTGTGGTATTATTTCAGAGGGCTCTGTTCTATTCCATTGGTCTATATCTCTGTTTTGGTACCAGTACCATGCTGGTTTGGTTACTGTAGCCTTGTCGTATAGTTTGAAGTCAGGTAGTGTTATGCTTCCAGCTTTGCTCTTTTGGCTTAGCATTGTCTTGGCAATGTGGGCTCTTTTTTGGTTCCATATGAACTTTAATGTAGTTTTTTCTAATTCTGTGAAGAAAGTCATTGGTAGTTTAATGGGGATGGCATTGAATCTATAAATTACCTTGGGCAGTATGGCCATTTTCACGATATTGATTCTTCCTATCCATGAACATGGAGTGTTCTTCCATTTGTTTGTGCCCTCTTTTATTTTGTTGAGCAGTGTTTTGTAGTTCTCCTTGAAGAGGACTTTCATATCCCTTGTAAATTGGATTCCTCAATATTTTATTCTCTTTGAAGCAATTGTGAAAGGAAGTTCACTCATGATTTGGCTCTCTGTTTGTCTGTTATTTGTGTATAAGAATGCTTGTGAATTTTTGCACATTGATTTTGTATCCTGAGACTTTGCTGAAGTTGCTTATCAGCTTAAGGAGATTTGGGGCTGAGACAATGGGGTTTTCTAAATATACAATCATGTCATCTGCAAATAGGGACAATTTGATTTCCTCTTTTCCTAATTGAATACCGTTTATTTCTTTCTCCTGTCTGATTGCCCTGGCCAGAACTTCCTACACTATGTTGAATAGGAGTGATGAGAAAGGGCATCCCTGTCTTGTTCCAGTTTTCCAAGGGAGTGCTTCCAGTTTTTGACAATTCAGTATGATATTGGCTGTGGATTTGACATAAATAGCTTTTGTTATTTTGAGATACTGCCCATCAATAACTAATTTATTGAGAGTTTTTAGCATGAAGGACTGTTGAATTTTGTCAAAGGCTTTTGCTGAATGTATTGAGATCATAATGTGGTTTTTGTCTTTGGTTCCATTTATATGCTGGATTATGTTTATTGATTTGTGTAGGTTGAATCAGGCTTGCATGCCAGGAATGAATCCCACTTGATCATGAGTGGATAAGCTTTTTGATGTGCTGCTGGATTCAGTTTGCCAGTATTTTATTGAGGATTTTTGCATCAATGTTCATCAGGGATATTGGTCTAAAATTCTCTTTTTTTGTTGTGTCTCTGCCAGGCTTTGGTGTCAGGATGATGCTGGCCTCAAAAAAATGAGTTAGGGAGGATTCCCTCTTTTTCTATTGATTGGAATAGTTTCAGAAGGAATAGTACCAGCTCCTCTTTGTACCTCTGGTAGAATTCAGCTGTGAATCTGTCTGGTCCTGGACTTTTTTTGGTTGGAAGGCTATTAATTATTGCCTCAATTTCAGAGCTTGTTATTGGTCTACTCAGGGATTCAACTTTTTCCTTGTTTAGTCTTGGGAAAGTGTATGTGTCCAGGAATTTGTCCATTTTTTCTAGATTTTTCTAGTTTATTTGCATAGAGGTGTTTACAGTATTCTCTGATAGTAGTTTGCATTTCTGTGGGATCGGTGGTGATATCACCATTATCATTTTTTATTGTGTATATTTGATTCTTCTCTCTTTTCTTCTTTATTAGTCTTGCTAGTGGTTTATCAATTTTGTTGATCTTTTCAAAAACCCAGCTCCTGGATTCATTGATTTTTTGAAGGGCTTTTTGTGTCTCTATCTCCTTCAGTTCTGCTCTGATCTTAGTTATTTCTTGCCTTCTGCTAGCTTTTGAATGTGTTTCCTCTTGCTTCTCTAGTTCTTTTAAGTGTGATGTTAAGGTGTCAATTTTAGAATTTTCCTGCTTTCTCTTATGGGCATTTAGTGCTATAAATTTCCCTCTATGCACTGCTTTAAATGTGTCCCAGAGATTCTGGTATGTTGTATCTTTGTTCTCACTGGTTTCAAAGAACATCTTTATTTCTGCCTTCATTTCATTATGTACCCAGTAGTCATTCAGGAGAAGGTTGTTCAGTTTCCATGTAATTAAGTGGTTTTGAGTGAGTTTCTTAATCCTGAGTTCTAGTTTGATTGCACTGTGGTCTGAGAAACAGTTTGTTACAATTTCTGTTCTTTTATATTTGCTGAGGAGTGCTTTACTTCCAACTATGTGGTCAATTATGGAATAAGTGCAATGTGGTGCTGAGAAGAATGTATATTCTGTTGATTTGTGGTGGAGAGTTCTGTAGATGTCTATTAGGTCTGCTTGGGTATAGCCAAACAAAAGGCAGCAGAAACCTCTGCAGACTTAAATGTCTCTGTCTGATAGTTCTGAAGAGAGTAGTGGTTCTCCTAGCATGGAGTTTGAGATCTGAGGACAGAGAGACTGCCTCCTCAAGTGGGTCCCTGACCCCTGAGTAGCCTACCTGGGAGGCACCCCTCAGTAGGGGCAAACTGACACCTCACACAGCTGGTTACCCCTCCAAGATGAAGCTTCCAGAGGAATGATCAGGCAGCAATATTTGCTGTTCAACAATATTAGTTGTTCTACAGCCTCCACTGCTGATTCCCAGGCAAACAGAGTCTGGAGTGGACCTCCTGCAAACTCCAACAGACCTGCAGCTGAGGGTCCTGACTGTTAGAAGGAAAATTAACAAACAGAAAGGACACCCACACCAAAACCTCATCTGTACATCACCAAAGACCAACCCCATCTGTACATCACCATCATCAAAGACCAAAGGCAGATAAAACCACAAAGATGGGGAAAAAACAGAGCAGAAAAGCTAAAAATTCTAAAAATCAGAGTGCCTCTCCCCCTCCAAAGGAACACAGCTCCTTGCCAGCAATGGAACAAAACTGGATGGAGAATGACTTTGACAAATTGAGAGAAGAAAGCTTCAGATGATCAAACCTCTCGGAGCCAAAGGAGGAAGTTTGAACCCATCACAAAGAAGCTAAAAACCTTTGAAAAAGATTAGATGAATGGCTAACCAGAATAACCAGTGTAGAGAAGTCCTTAAATGACCTGATGGAGCTGAAAACCATGGCACGAGAATTACGTGATGAACAAGCTTCACTAGCCAATTCAATCAATTGGAAGAAAGGGTATCAGCAATTGAAGATGAAATGAATGAAATAAAGTGAAAGAGAAGTTTAGAGAAAAAAGAGTAAAAAGAAATGAACAAAGCCTCCAAGAAATGTGAGACTATCACATTTCTACATCAAAATGTGAGACGTAGATTGGAAAAGACCAATCTACGTCTGATTGTTGTACCTGAAAGTGACAGGGAGAATGGAACCAAGTTGGAAAACATTTTGCAGGATACTATCCAGGAAAACTTCCCCAACCTAGCAAGGCAGGCCAACATACAAATTCAGGAAATACAGACAACGCCACAAAGATACTCCTAGAGAAGAACAACTCCAAGACACATAATTGTCAGATTCACCAAAGCTGAAATGAAGGAAAAAATGTTAAGGGCAGCCTGAGGAAAAGGTCGGATCACTCACAAAGGGAAGCCCATCAGACTAACAGCAGATCTCTCATTAGAAACTCTACAAGCCAGAGAGAGTGGGGGCCAATATTCCACATTCTTAAAGAAAAGAATTTTCAACCCAGAATTTCATATCCAGTCAAACTAAGCTTGATAAGTGAAGGAGAAATAAAATCCTTTACAGATAAGCAAATGCTGAGAGATTTTGTCACTACCAGGCCTGCCCTACAAGAGCTCCTGAAGGAAGCATTAAACATGTAAAGGAACAACCAGTAGCAGCCACTGCATAAACATGCCAAATTGTAAAGACCACCAATGCTAGGAAGAAAGCACATCAACTAATGAGCAAAATAACCAGCTAACATCATAATGACAGGGTCTAATTAACACATAACAGTATTAACCTTAAATGTAAATGGACTAAGTGCTCCAATTAAAAGACATAGACTGGCAAATTGGATAAAGAGTCAAGACCCATCAGTGTGCTGTGTTCAGGAGACCCATCTCACATGCAGAGACACATGTAGGCTCAAAATAAAGGGATGGAAGAAGATCTACCAAGCAAATGGAAAACAAAAAAATGAAGGGGTTGCAATCATAGTCTCTGATAACACAGAGTTTAAACCAACAAAGATCAAAAGAGATAAAGAAGGCCATTACATAATGGTAAAGGGATCAATTCAACAAGAAGAGCTAACTATCCTAAATATATATGCACCCAATACAGGAGCACCCAGATTCATTAAGCAAGTCCTTAGAGATCTACAAAGAGACTTAGACTCCCATACAATAATTATGGGAGACTTTAACACCCCACTGTTAGTATCAGACAGATCAATAAGACAGAAAGTTAACAAGGATATCCAGGAATATCCAGGAATGCACCAAACAGACCTAATAGAGGTATTTTTTTAGGGAGATGGGAAACTCTGAAAATCTAAAAGGTAAGTTAAAAATAGCTTATATAAACCAAACCTCATGTATTCTTAATTTATTATATCTTTGAGTCAATTATTATCTGTAAAAAATATGGCCCCATCCCACAGAAAAATAGTTAAATTACAAAGCATCTTTTCATATAATGCACACAGGCAGCATGTTTGGTTAGAATAACTTAATTTAATCAGCGTCATTTGCCTGTATTCTATATAGGCAAGAGAACAAGCAAGCAGCCAATATGAGACTCTGCATCCTTTTACACTGAGAAGAGCTGGACAGCTAATTAAAAGAATGGAGAGGTCTTTTGAGGGTCTGTGAGCAGTCACAGCCTTTCCATTTTATCATGGAGGCCAATCTCCTAATTAGTGCTCGCTGAATAAAACTGTTTCCTCTCATTTCTTCTCAGACTCTGCTTTGCTGATGGCAAGTTTTATTCATGACATACATTGGAACATGCTCATTTAACTGCTCTTAGTGGTCTATCAATTTCTCCAATGTTAGAAGTTGAGTCTATTTTATTTTTGAATCAACTAGTGCTTAGCATAAAAGTTTGCAGTTAGATTCTATACACATTAGTTGAAATCTTGCTTTATTTTATTTCTTTGCACAATTACTGAGCAAAAAGGAAGCTGCAAGGTAACATAATTTAGTAAAGTATTTAATTCTAAAGAATAAAAAGTGTGTTCTAAAGAAAATACTATATGTTACATAGTATCTCACCTGTAATCTATTCTCAGGTCATTTTGGCTGATTGACAAGGCAAACCCTTGCCCAAGAATACAGTCATTTAACATGTTAATTGTTAGTGTATATACCAAAATAATGTTCACATTCGAGCATATCTTTCCATGTGTAACTCTTTGTATTTACATTTGAAAGTATCCCTTTGTCTCAAATTAATTTTACAAATTCATCATAATCACAGTTTAGAATTTGAGTTAAAATTATAGTAATTTATGGCTATTATTCAAAAAAGAAAACATAACAAGTGTTGGTGAGGATGTGAAGAAAAGGGAGCCACAGTACGATGTTGGTGAAAATGTAAATTATTGTAGCCATTATAAGAAACAGTAGAGAAGTTCCAAAAACAACAAACAAACAAACAGAAAACAGAACTACATATGATTCAGAAATCTCATTACTGGATATCTATAGAAAGGAAATTAAATCAGTATGTTGAACATATACTTGAAATCCTGTATTTATGGTTACACTATTCACAGTAGCCAACACATGAAATTAACCTGTGTTCATCCAATGAACAAATAAATAAAATGTGGTATATAAACAATAAAGTACTATTCAGTCATTAAAAAATAGAATTTTGTCATTTGCAACAATGTAGATGAAACTGTAGGACATAGAGTTAAGTGGAATAAGCAAGGCAGGGAATGACCAGTGCCACATGTTCTCATTAATATGCAAAATCGAAAACAATTACTCTCATAGAAGTAATAAATAGAACAGTAACTACAAGAGACTAGGGAGGGACAGGTAGGGGAGATGCGAGAGGATGGATAATGGGTACAAAGTTACAATTAAAAAGAAAGAATAAGTGTTCATTATTAGTGCATAGTAGGGTGATTATAGTAAAAATAAGGTATTTTATGTCTCAAACAGGTAAAAGAGTAGATTGTGTATGTTTCTACAACAAAGAAATGATAAATGTTTGAAGTGATAGATGTGTGACTTTTAACATTTGATCATTAGAAGATATATATGTATCCATATATCAAATTGTAACCCATAAATATGTATAATTATAATGTGTCAATTAAAAATAAATGTATGTGCTCTGTTCATTCATTTTCATACTGTATTTCTATAAAAATGGGGTCAGCTATACATTTTATTTTTGCAATTGGATTTTTTAGCTTAAAATGTAACTATTTTCCAGATTAATAACCATAGAACTAAATCATTTTGGAATATTAAGCATCTTTTAATTATCTTTTCTCTTTGATATAAAACCTACTTCAGTAAACCTACTAGAAACTGCAACTTATTATTAGTACTACATTTCCTTCATAAATTCATAGAAGTAAAATTTCTAGGTCAAAGTGTTTTAAAATTTAATAGATATTACCAAACTTCATAAAGATTATCAATTTATATTTTTATATATTTCTATAATATACTTCATATATGTATATATTATATATATATATATATATAGTTGTATATGCCAGGATGCTCCTGTCTTTTCAGATTTTGGGAATGGTGGTTTGTTCTCTGACCTCGGTTCTTGAATGGATCCAGAAACAGTAAGCTTTTTCTTCTAAGAACAGGAAATTGTAAGCACTCTACGTTTTAAAACTGAAATTAGAAATCAGCACATATATTTATGAGGTGAAAATAAAAATAGTTAATGTCAGGAAGGTAACTGTAATAAGGCAGTAAACCATAGAAGCAAAAAGGAATTTGTATTTAATTGGCCACTTACAATGTGGACAGATTTCACCAATGATTTATCTGCTTTACGTTTCATTCTGTTTAATGGCAAAATTAAAAATGCAAACTAGTTAATATCCAGAGTCCAGTGTTCCTTAAAGCATTATTGTTATGTCCTTAGAAATCTGAAGGAGATCAAATGGAGAGTATTATAAATAATCTTATATAAATATATATATTTTCTGAATTGTGCTTAACACTACTGGAGGGTTTTATTATTAAATTTGATTTAAAATATTTATTTCCCATTTGATTTATGGAATCAGGAAATGTAATTAAAACATTCGGAAGTGTGTTTAACATAATACATTGTCAGCTCATAAGTTCACTCCTTTACCTTGACATTTATCTTTTTGTGTATATTTCAAAATAACTTTCTGTGTTTAAAAATCTGACATTTAAAGTAAGCTCAATGTAAGTAAATAATATTTTACAGAATTCTATAAATATGGTGGTTCCAATCACACCTATTATCTATTGGCTTTTACTAACAGATTGAAAGTAATTAGTGAAGTGTTCTTTTCTTAAATAGCTAAACATTAAGCATTTAGCTCCAATTGTATCTTTTATGTGATAAGCACATAATGAATTTCTTTTCAAGGACAAGGCTTAGTGAAAATGAAAACTAAATATCATAAATGTAATTAAAAATTAAAATTAAACCCAATTCAAATTTGTTTTTTAAAAATACAGTGTCTTATATAAAATAATTATATTTGATACAGAAACTATTTTCAGAATTACTTTGGATTTGTTTTTTTTTTTTTTTTTTTTTCAATGTCCATAATAAAGTTTTACTAGAACACAGTCATTATCATTCATTTACATATCATCTGTGGTTGCTTTTGCAAAACAAGGATAGAGTTGAGTAGATGATACAGGGCCACAAGGCCTAAAGTATTTTTTTTTTTTTTTTTTATTTTATTTTATTTTATTTTTTTTTTTTATTATACTTTAAGTTCTAGGGTACATGTGCATAACGTGCAGGTTTGTTACATATGTATACTTATGCCATGTTGGTGTGCTGCACCCATCAACTCGTCAGCACCCATCAATTCATCATTTATATCATGTATAACTCCCCAAAGCAATCCCTCCCTCCTCCCCCCTCCCCCCTCCCCATGATAGACCCCAGTGTGTGATGTTCCCCTTCCCGAGTCCAAGTGATCTCATTGTTCAGTTCCCACCTATGAGTGAGAACATGCGGTGTTTGGTTTTCTCTTCTTGTGATAGTTTGCTAAGAATGATGGTTTCCAGCTGCATCCATGTCCCTACAAAGGACGCAAACTCATCCTTTTTTATGGCTGCATAGTATTCCATGGTGTATATGTGCCACATTTTCTTAATCCAGTCTGTCACAGATGGACATTTGGGTTGATTCCAAGTCTTTGCTATTGTGAATAGTGCCGCAATAAACATACGTGTACATGTGTCTTTGTAGTAGACTAATTTATAATCCTTTGGGTATATACCCAGTAGTGGGATGGCTGGGTCATATGGTACATCTAGTTCTAGATCCTTGAGGAATTGCCATACTGTTTTCCATAATGGTTGAACTAGTTTACAATCCCACCAACAGTGTAAAAGTGTTCCTATTTCTCCACATCCTCTCCAACACCTGTTGTTTCCTGACTTCTTAATGATTGCCATTCTAACTGGTGTGAGATGGTATCTCATTGTGGTTTTGATTTGCATTTCTCTGATGGCCAGTGATGATGAGCATTTTTTCATGTGTCTGTTGGCTGTATGAATATCTTCTTTTGAGAAATGTCTGTTCATATCCTTTCCCCACTTTTTGATGGGGTTGTTTGTTTTTTTCTCGTATATTTGTTTGAGTTCTTTGTAGATTCTGGAAATTAGCCCTTTGTCAGATGAGTAGGTTGCAAAAATTTTCTCCCATTCTGTAGGTTGCCTGTTCACTCTGATGGTAGTTTCTTTTGCTGTGCAAAAGCTCTTTAGTTTAATTAGATCCCATTTGTCAATTATGGCTTTTGCTGCCGTTGCTTTTGGTGTTTTAGACATGAAGTCCTTGCCCATGCCTATGTCCTGAATGGTACTACCTAGATTTTCTTCTAGGGTTTTTATGGTATTAGGTCTAACATTTAAGTCTCTAATCCATCTTGAATTAATCTTCGTATAAGGGGTAAGGAAAGGATCCAGTTTCAGCTTTCTACTTATGGCTAGCCAATTTTCCCAGCACCATTTATTAAATAGGGAATCCTTTCCCCATTTCTTGTTTCTCTCAGGTTTGTCAAAGATCAGATGGCTGTAGATGTGCGGTATTATTTCTGAGGACTCTGTTCTGTTCCATTGGTCTATATCTCTGTTTTGGTACCAGTACCATGCTGTTTTGGTTACTGTAGCCTTGTAGTATAGTTTGAAGTCAGGTAGCGTGACGCCTCCAGCTTTGTCCTTTTGACTTAGGATTGTCTTGGCAATGCGGGCTCTTTTTTGGTTCCATATGAACTTTAAAGCAGTTTTTTCCAATTCTGTGAAGAAAGTCATTGGTAGCTTGATGGGGATGGCATTGAATCTATAAATAACCTTGGGGAGTATGGCCATTTTCACGATATTGATTCTTCCTATCCATGAGCATGGTATGTTCTTCCATTTGTTTGTGTCCTCTTTGATTTCACTGAGCAGTGGTTTGTAGTTCTCCTTGAAGAGGTCCTTTACATCCCTTGTAAGCTGGATTCCTAGGTATTTTATTCTCTTTGAAGCAATTGTGAATGGAAGTTCATTCCTGATTTGGCTCTCTGCTTGTCTGTTGCTGGTGTATAAGAATGCTTGTGATTTTTGCACATTAATTTTGTATCCTGAGACTTTGCTGTAGTTGCTTATCAGCTTAAGGAGATTTTGGGCTGAGACGATGGGGTTTTCTAAATATACAATCATGTCATCTGCAAACAGGGACAATTTGACTTCTTCTTTTCCTAACTGGATACCCTTGATTTCTTTCTCTTGCCTGATTGCCCTAGCCAGAACTTCCAACACTATGTTGAATAGGAGTGGTGAGAGAGGGCATCCCTGTCTTGTGCCAGTTTTCAAAGGGAATTTTTCCAGTTTTTGCCCATTCAGTATGATATTAGCTGTGGGTTTGTCATAAATAGCTCTTATTATTTTGAGGTACGTTCCATCAATACCGAATTTATTGAGCGTTTTTAGCATGAAGGGCTGTTGAATTTTGTCAAAAGCCTTTTCTGCATCTATTGAGACAATCATGTGGTTCTTGTCTTTGGTTCTGTTTATATGCTGGATTACGTTTATTGATTTGCGAATGTTGAACCAGCCTTGCATCCCAGGGATGAAGCCCACTTGATCATGGTGGATAAGCTTTTTGATGTGCTGCTGAATCCGGTTTGCCAGTATTTTATTGAGGATTTTTGCATCAATGTTCATCAGGGATATTGGTCTAAAATTCTCTTTTTTTGTTGTGTCTCTGCCAGGCTTTGGTATCAGGATGATGTTGGCCTCATAAAATGAGTTAGGGAGGATTCCCTCTTTTTCTATTGATTGGAATAGTTTCAGAAGGAATGGTACCAGCTCCTCCTTGTACCTCTGGTAGAATTCAGCTGTGAATCCATCTGGTCCTGGACTTTTTTTGGTGGGTAGGCTATTAATTGTTGCCTCAATTTCAGAGCCTGCTATTGGTCTATTCAGGGATTCGACTTCTTCCTGGTTTAGCCTTGGGAGAGTGTAAGTGTCCAGGAAATTATCCATTTCTTCTAGATTTTCTAGTTGATTTGCGTAGAGGTGTTTATAGTATTCTCTGATGGTAGTTTGTATTTCTGTGGGGTCAGTGGTGATATCCCCTTTATCATTTTTTATTGCATCTATTTGATTCCTCTCTCTTTTTTTCTTTATTAGCCTTGCTAGCGGTCTGTCAATTTTGTTGATCTTTTCAAAAAACCAACTCCTGGATTCATTGATTTTTTGGAGGGTTTTTTGTGTCTCTATCTCCTTCAGTTCTGCTCTGATCTTAGTTATTTCTTGCCTTCTGCTAGCTTTTGAATGTGATTGCTCTTGCCTCTCTAGTTCTTTTAATTGTGATGTTAGAGTGTCAATTTTAGATCTTTCCTGCTTTCTCTTGTGGGCATTTAGTGCTATAAATTTCCCTCTACACACTGCTTTAAATGTGTCCCAGAGATTCTGGTATGTTGTATCTTTGTTCTCATTGGTATCAAAGAACATCTTTATTTCCGCTTTCATTTCGTTATGTACCCAATAGTCATTCAGGAGCAGGTTGTTCAGTTTCCATGTAGTTGAGCGGTTTTGATTGAGTTTCTTAGTCCTGAGTTCTAGTTTGATTGCACTGTGGTCTGAGAGACAGTTTGTTATAATTTCTGTTCTTTTACATTTGCTGAGGAGTGCTTTACTTCCAATTATGTGGTCAATTTTGGAATAAGTGCGATGTGGTGCTGAGAAGAATGTATATTCTGTTGATTTGGGGTGGAGAGTTCTATAGATGTCTATTAGGTCCGCTTGGTGCAGAGATGAGTTCAATTCCTGGATATCCTTGTTAACTTTCTGTCTCGTTGATCTGTCTAATGTTGACAGCGGAGTGTTGAAGTCCCCCATTATTATTGTATGGGAGTCTAAGTCTCTTTGTAAGTCTCTAAGGACTTGCTTTATGAATCTGGGTGCTCCTGTATTGGGTGCATATATATTTAGGAGAGTTAGCTCTTCCTGTTGAATTGATCCCTTTACCATTATGTAATGGCCTTCTTTGTCTCTTTTGATCTTTGATGGTTTAAAGTCTGTTTTATCAGAGACTAGGATTGCAACCCCTGCTTTTTTTTGTTCTCCATTTGCTTGGTAGATCTTCCTCCATCCCTTTATTTTGAGCCTATGTATGTCTCTGCATGTGAGATGGGTCTCCTGAATACAGCAGACTGATGGGTCTTGACTCTTTATCCAGTTTGCCAGTCTGTGTCTTTTAATTGGAGCATTTAGTCCATTAACATTTAAGGTTAATATTGTTATGTGTGAACTTGATCCTGCCATTATGATATTAACTGGTTATTTTGCTCGTTAGTTGATGCAGTTTCTTCCTAGCCTCGATGGTCTTTACATTTTGCCAAGTTTTTGCGATGGCTGGTACCGGTTGTTCCTTTCCATGTTTAGGGCTTCCTTCAGGGTCTCTTGTAAGGCAGGCCTGGTGGTGACAAAATCTCTAAGCATTTGCTTATCTGTAAAGGATTTTATTTCTCCTTCACTGATGAAACTTAGTTTGGCTGGATATGAAATTCTGGGTTGAAAATTCTTTTCTTTAAGAACGTTGAATATTGGCCCCCACTCTCTTCTGGCTTGTAGAGTTTCTGCCGAGAGATCTGCTGTTAGTCTGATGGGCTTCCCTTTGTGGGTGACCCGACCTTTCTCTCTGGCTGCCCTTAAGATTTTTTCCTTCATTTCAACTTTGGTGAATCTGGCAATGATGTGTCTTGGAGTTGCTCTTCTGGAGGAGTATCTTTGTGGCGTTCTCTGTATTTCCTGAATTTGAATGTTGGCCTGCCCTACTAGGTTGGGGAAGTTCTCCTGGATGATATCCTGAAGAGTGTTTTCCAACTTGGTTCCATTTTCCCCCTCACTTTCAGGCACCCCAATCAGACGTAGATTTGGTCTTTTTACGTAATCCCATACTTCTTGCAGGCTTTGCTCATTTCTTTTTCTTCTTTTTTCTTTTGGTTTCTCTTCTCGCTTCATTTCATTCATTTGATCTTCAATCGCTGATACTCTTTCTTCCAGTTGATCGAGTCGGTTACTGAAGCTTGTGCATTTGTCACGTATTTCTCGTGTCATGGTTTTCATCTCTGTCATTTCGTTTATGATCTTCTCTGCATTAATGAGTCTAGCTGTCAATTCTTCCACTCTTTTTTCAAGATTTTTAGTTTCTTTGCGCTGGGTACGTAATTCCTCCTTTAGCTCTGATAAGTTTGATGGACTGAAGCCTTCTTCTCTCCTCTCGTCCAAGTCATTCTCTGACCAGCTTTGATCCGTTGCTGGTGATGGGCTGCGCTCCTTTGCAGGGGGAGATGCGCTCTTATTTTTTGAATTTCCAGCTTTTCTGCCCTGCTTCTTCCCCATCTTTGTGGTTTTATCTGTCTCTGGTCTTTGATGGTGGTGACGAACTGATGGGGTTTTGGTATAGGTGTCCTTCCTGTTTGATAGTTTTCCTTCTGACAGTCAGAAGGACTCTCTGTTGGTCCGTTGGAGATTGCTTGAGGTCCACTCCAGACCCTGTTTGCCTGGGTATCAGCAGCAGAGGTTGCCGAAGATAGAATATTGCTGAACAGCGAGTGTACCTGTCTGATTCTTCCTTTGGAAGTGTCCTCTCAGGGGTGTACTCCACCCTGTGAGGTGTGGGGTGTCAGACTGCCCCTAGTGGGGGATTTCTCCCAGCTAGGCTACTCAGGGGTCAGGGACACACCTGAGCAGGCAGTCTGTCCGTTCTCAGATCTCAACCTCCGCGTTGGGAGATCCGCGGCTCTCCCCAAAGCTGTCAGACAGAGTCGTTCGCGTCTGCACCGGCTCCCGCTACTTCCCCTGTTGGTCTTCAGCTGTGCGCTGTCCCCAGAGGTGGAGACTACAGAGACAGGCAGGCTTCCTTGAGCTGCTGTGAGCTCCACCCAGTTCGAGCTTCCCAGCGGCTTTGTTTACCTACTTAAGCCTCAGCAATGGCGGGCGCCCCTCCCCCAGCCTCGCTGCTGCCTTGCGGATAGATCGCGGCAGACTGCTGTGTTAGCAGTGAGGGAGGCTTCGTGGGCGTGGGACCCTCCCGGCCAGGTGTGGGATATATTCTCCTGGAATGCCTGTATGCTTACAGCGCAGTATTGGGGTGGGAGTTACCCGATTTTCCAGGTGTTGTGTGTCTCAGTTCCCCTGGCTAGGAAAACGGATCCCCCTTCCCCCTTGCGCTTCCAGGTGAGGCGATGCCTCGCCCTGCTTCAGCTCTCGCTGGTCAGGCTGCAGCAGCTGACCAGCACCGATTGTCCGGCACTCCCTAGTGAGATGACCCCAGTACCTCAGTTGAAAATGCAGAAATCACCGGTCTTCTGTGTCGCTCGCGCTGGGAGTTGGAGACTGGAGTTGTTCCTATTCGGCCATCTTGCTCCGCCCCTCAGTATCAAGCGATATTTCCTGCAGGCTGAGGAGGTTCCAGTGAGGTTCATGTGGAAAGTGATGGGTTTGGGAATGGCTGGAAGCAGGGTCGTAGAACTGAAGCACGTGAATCCATGTGGAAAGCTGAGCGGATTTGTTATGATGTAATAGTTATCAGGTATAGCTTAATATCAAAGGTTTACTTCCGCAGTTCTAAAATTCCTTGTCTTTCATTCCCAACATTATGTAGCTATTAGAAACAAGGGATTTTTGATAATAAAAGACTTAGGGAAAAATAATGTGTTAAAATTTATTTATTTTTACTTATTCTTATTTCTTCATTATATTTTTTCTAGACCTGATTAGTTCTATAGAATGGAATCTTCTTCTTCTCCATTGTGCTACTGAAGAAAGGATCCATTGTTTTGTTTAGGCTTAGTAATTTATACTCTTTTCCTTTTGGCTAAGTTTGTAAGTGAATACAAGGGAAATTGATTCCTTGCTTCATGATTCCACTGAGCCTGGGTTGTCTTCCATAGTAATCTGGCACATAGAGATGGAAAGAAATAAATCTTAGGGCCTTTCAGTTCAATAAGTGACCACTAAATTATTTAATCAGGCTGTTAATGTATTCTTGGAATTTTTGAGTGATGACATCTGCCTCATGTCCGTTAAAAGACTATTATATTTTGTCTAAACTACTTTAAGTATCATTTAGTTTGTTTACACATATAAGACTTAGGCCATTATTTTTGTGTTTATTTTGTTTTATCACTATCCAAACTCTGGAAAATGCTAGCTGCTTTGTTACAAAGACCGTGGTCAAACTTTGAGTCTCTTTTGGGGCCAATTACTTTTACACAGTTTATAAACCTATTGAATTCAATCAACACATTTATGAAACCATAAATCATCACAGAACTGGGTGAGTCAGACTCAAATTCTATTTTCACTAGGCGAATGAGTTTCAGATGATTTCATTCTGGAGAAATGTAGAAGTATCCTGAATTTGTGGTGTCTCACGCAAACCTATACAAGAACAATTCCTTCTGATAAGCTATGTGAGGCACACTGTTGAAATTCAGGAGAGCTACGCAAGATCTATTCTGAACATGATGAGATTAATTTCAAAATCTGTGATGTGATTACCCCATATATAATCTAACAAGGATATGTTATAAAGCATAACTTTTTACTTTTGCAGTGCTAGATGTCAAAATATCCATATTTTATGGCTTCTTTTATAATAAGAAACTCAGATATAAAAAATATTTTAGATACTTAGATTATGGCATTTGATATGAAGGTGAAGTACTCATTACAATATTAATTTTAAAATGTAATAATCTCAAGAAAATTTTAAAATTATATGTTTTATCTTCTCCTAGTTTAAACATGTAAAGTTAGTTTTATGTCTGCTTTGAATATGGGGGTTCTAAATTGAACATGTCTTTTTCTTTTGCTGGAAATTAAGCACAAAATAACAAACCCAAACAAAATTTAACTGGAACAAAATGAAACACACAGGCAAAATAAAAATATCAACCAAAATATCAAGAAAATGTGGCAGTAGAATAAGGAACATGAATTCAGTAAATAAATTCAGTTATAAGTGAATTCAGTAAAGTTACAGGATACAAAATCTTTTTTTTTTTTTTTTTTTTTTTTTTTTTTTTTTGAGACGGAGTCTCACTCTGTCGCCCAGGCTGGGCTGGAGTGCAGTGGCCGGATCTCAGCTCACTGCAAGCTCCGCCTCCCGGGTTCATGCCATTCTCCTGCCTCAGCCTCTGGAGCAGCTGGGACTACAGGCGCCACCACCTCGCCCGGCTAGTTTTTTGTATTTTTAGTAGAGACGGGGTTTCACCGTGTTAGCCAGGATGGTCTCGATCTCCTGACCTCGTGATCCGCCCGTCTCGGCCTCCCAAAGTGCTGGGATTACAGGCTTGAGCCACCGCGCCCGGCCAGGATACAAAATCTTATAGCATACAGAACTCTGTATTATTTTATTCATTAACAAGGACCTATGCAAAAAAAAAAAAAAAAAAAGGGGGGGGGGAATCAAGAAACCAATCATGTTTATCATAGCTACAAAAAAGAGTACCTACAAATAAATTTAATCATGGAGGTGAAAGATTTGTATGCTGAAAACTATAAAACATTTATGAACAAAATTTAAAAAGACACAAATAAATGCAAACATCTCATGTTCATGAACTGGCAGAATAAATGTTACTAAAGTAGCAATACTGCCCAAAGTGATCTACAGATTCCGGGCAATCCCTATCAAAATTTCAATGACATTTTTCACAGAAGTGGTTAAAAAAAATTCTCAAATTTATATGAGACTACAAAAGATCCTGAAATAACCAAAGCAATCTGGAGCAAAAAGAATAAAGCTGGAGGTATTACACTGACTATCATAATCAAAACAACATGGCACTGGCATTAAAACAGACACAGAACAATGGGACAGTATAGAGTCCAAAAATACACCCCACATACTGAAGGTCAATTGATTAGGGACAAAGGTTCCAAAACACACAATGGGAAAAGGACAATCTCGTCAATAAAAGGTGTTGGGAAAACTGCATAGCTACAAGTAAGAGAGTGAAATTAGACCCTTATCTCATCCTATACAAACACACAAACACACACAAAAGTCAAAATGGGTTAAAGACTTACAAATAAAACCTGAAAAAGTATAACTACTAGAGGAAAACAAAGGAGAAAATTTCCATAACATTGGTCTGGACAATGATTTTCTTTTTCATATGATGCTGCAAGCAATGACAACAACAGCAAAAATAAACAAGCAGGATTACATCAAACTACAAAGATTCTGCACTACCAGGGAAGCAATCAACAGAGGGAAGAAACAACCTAAAAAATGGAAGAAACTATTGGCAAACCATATATATGATGAAGGGGTAATATCCAAAATTTATAAGAAACTCAAATAACTCAAAATTAAGAAAATAAAAACCCAATTGAAAAATGGGCAAAGGACCTGAGTAAACATTTTTCCAAAGAAGGCATACAAATAGCCAACAGACATATATGCAATATACATAATATATATAACATATAACATGTATAAAATATAAAATATATAATATATAATACATTATATTATATATAATACATATATAAAATATATAGTATGTAACACATAATACATGATATATAACATATACGATATATAACATATATGATATATAATATATACTATATAACAGTGTATAATATATAACAATATAATATATATCATATATATTATATTGTTATATTATACTGTTATGATATATATATTGTTTTGTGACAAAGTCTTGCTCTGTCGCTCAGGCTGGAGTGCAGTGGCGTGATCTTGGCTCACTGCAAGCTCCACCTCCTGGGTTCACGCCATTCTCCTGCCTCAGCCTCCTCAGTAGCTGGGACTACAACAGGCGCCCGTCACCATGCCCAGCTAATTTTTTGTATTTTTAGTAGAGACGGGGTTTCACCATGTTAGCCAGGATGGTCTCAGTCTCCTGACCTCGTGATCTGCCCTCCTGGGCCTCCCAACAGACATATATTTTTTAAATGTTCAGCATCACAAATCATCAAGGAAATATAGATTTAAAGTGTAATGAAGTATCATCTCACATCTGTTAAAATGGCTGTTATAAAAAGACAAAGAATAAGAAGTTTTGATGAGCACGTGGAAAAAAGGGAATCCTGATACACTGGTGGTTGGATGTAGCTTACTACAACCATTACAGAAAACATTATGGAGGCTTCTCAAAACTAAAAATAGAATTATTATATGATCCAATAATCCCACCTCTGGGTATACATACAAAGGGAAGGAAGTTAGTATGTCAAAGAGATATCTGCACTTTCATTTTCATTTCAGCATTATTCATGATAGTAAAGACAGGTGCCATGTCTAGCAGCATATGGATTTATAAAGAAAATGTTATATATATGCACAATATGTTATATATATGCACAATGTGATATATATATGTGCAACGTGATATATATACACACACATACACATATATACACACACAATGGAATTCTACTTAGCCTTACCAAAGAAAAAGATTCTGGCATTTGCAGCAGAATGGATGAACCAGAAAGACGTTAAGTAAAACAGCCAGGCACAGAAAGAAAAGTAAAACATGAGTTTACTTATATGTGGCATCAAAAAGTAGAACTCACAAAACCAGAGTAGAATCATGGTTATCAAGAGGCTAAGGGGTAGGAGGTTTGAGGAAATGATGGTCAAATAATACAAAATTTTAGTTAGATTAAAGGAATAAGTTCAACCAGTCAGAATGATTATTATTAAAAAAACAAACAAACAAACAAACAAACAAACAAAAAAAAAACAGATGCTGGCAAGGATGCAGAGAGAAGGGAACGTTTATATACTTTTGGTGAAAATGTAAATGAATTCAGGCCCTATGGAAAGCTGTTTGTAGATTTCACAGGGAACTAAAACAAAACTATCACTCCACCCAGCAATTCCATTATATTTATTATGGAAAATAAATAGTTCTACAAAAAAGATGCATGTACTTATATGTTCATTACTGCAGTATTCACAATATTAAAGATGTGGAATCAATTTTTGTGCCCATCGGCAATGGATCGGATTAAAAATAGTGATACATATACATCACAGAATATATGCAGCCTTAAAAAAGAATAAAATTATGTCCTTTGCAGCAACATGGATGAAGGTGGAGGTTATTATCCTAAGTGGATTAATACAGAAACGGAAAGCCAAATACTTGCAAGTTTTCACTTATAAGTGGGAGATAAACATTGAGTACACAGTGATATAAAGATAGGAACAGTAGTCACGGGGGACTATTAAATGAAGGAGGGAGAAAGGGAGACGTTGGCTGAAAAAATACCTATTGGGTACTGTATTAGTCCGTTTTTATGCTGCTGATAAAGACGTACTCAAGACTGGGCAATTTACAAAAGAAAGAGGTTTAACAGACTTATAGTTCCACATGGCTGGGGAGGCCTTATAATCATGGCAGAAGGCAAGGAGGAGCAAGTTACCTCTTACATGGATGGCACCAGGCAGAGTGAGATTGTGCAGGGAAATTCCCGTTTTTAAAACCATCAGATCTCATGAGACTCATTCACTATCACGAGAACTGTGTGGGAAAGACCCGCCCTCCTAATTCA
The DNA here is from genome assembly GCF_007565055.1 of Rhinopithecus roxellana. Classification (NCBI taxonomy): domain Eukaryota; kingdom Metazoa; phylum Chordata; class Mammalia; order Primates; family Cercopithecidae; genus Rhinopithecus; species Rhinopithecus roxellana. The sequence continues at coordinate 16,386,416 of NC_044549.1, read as the reverse complement.
ATCACCTCGCATCAGGTTCCTCTCATGACAAGTGGGAATTGTGGGAGTTACAATTCAAGATGAGATTTGGGTGGGGACAAGCCAAACCGTATCAGCTACTCTGCTCACTACCTAGGTGATGGGATTATCTGTACCCCAATCCTCAGCATCACACAATATACCTATGTAATAAACCTGCACTTATATCCCTGAATTTAGTTTAAATTACTTTATACATGCAATACTATTAAAGTCTACTACACTTCTACATATTCTGTTTAAATCCCAAATTTTGTTTCACAGTTTGACAGGATCTTTTGTTTTTACTTATAATTATTCATAAAACATAATTTAATACTTACCTAATAACAGAAACATCTTTTCATTTGAAACCTTTGAAACTGTACAGTAGCATTAGAAAATAGCTTCATGTTTTTTTAAATTTCAATAGAGAAAAAAATCAGCATTTGTTAGAAATATAAGTCACAAATACAGTTTTTGTGCAACTATATATTCAATAGCATATTTTCAGTTCTGTCTGTTTGGATATGTAATGTAAATCTATAGGTTTTTAGACACATTTGTATGACATATATTTTTGTAGATGTGATATAGGCCAGTATTTCTCAAACATATTTTCTACATGTATCTGTTAACTCTGTTTTTATGAGTACACATTTTTAGATAATGAAAATCTCCAAATATTCTATTTGTAGTTGTTTTAAGTTGCGCAATGGTTGCTCAATAAATTTTGAATTTTTTTTGGCTCTAACAAAGCAAATAAAATATAATTTTTACTAAAATTATTTGTTCATAATAAAATGAAATAGGTGAAAATAATGAAATCAATAGATTCTGTTTTGACATCTTGCATTATTTTATAATATTTAGTTAAAAACATTATTTTTATGTACTAAATATAGAATAAGAGAACAAGAGGTACTGTCTACCACAATTTCTGACAGTAATTTTTAAATAGTAAATAAAAAGCATTTTTGTTTTTGTTTGGGGAGAGGGTTTGTCAGGATTTGGTTATTAATATATACATATATTTAAGAGTGTCATTTGATCATTGAACTGAAAGACACTACTTGAAACTCTGTAAAATAATTCCCTAAAGCTTCCTAAAATACTATCTTCAAAGTAGAGATATGGAGTTAATTTCACTTTCTAACATGTCTGTAAGTTAAAAGCCATGAGTACTGTGTGCACATTACCATAAATCAAAGTTGGCTACAACACATTTTAAAGTATACATTGACATAGTAAATAGTCTTTTTAAAAAACCCTATATTCAATGTTATATTTAAGGATTTGAAAATAAGAGTAAATATCTCACTGAAGAAATTCCTCTTTGATATAAACCTGAAGTTACTTCTTTTCCCTTCACTGCCCTGAGACCTTATCTCCTGGGAAGCTTATTCTAAAACTGGAGTCACAATTCCTGTCAACCCTTCATAATAAGTAAGTAGGATCAAACATCTTGTGGAACTGTAATCCATTATTTCAATGATTATGAACAGTTTTATTGTCAAGATAATAGCAGGAAAGTGTTTGCTGATTTTTTTTTTTTTTTTTAGTATAACAAATTCACAAAGTTACTGCAAGCTTTAGTAGAAAAGAACAAAGAGATATCCTAAATATATCAACTATGAGTGTTTCCTAATTCAATCAGAAGACTATATTCTGCTACTTACTAATAGCATTTTGGAGAATATGTATTTAACATTAATTTATGTTATGTAAAATTTTAAAATCATAAAAATTATCTCTATAAAGCTTAAGTACCAAACCTTTGTGAATTACATCATGTTTACTAAATTTTTGAATGCTGTTAAGATAACATCATGATTTCATCCATACCATGTAGCTTGGAGGTTTCACAGCAATAGCTACATCATTTGAAATTCATGAAGAAGTTTCACTTAGATTCTTCTTTATTTGTTATTTATGATAGCTATTATTAAATCTAAAATGGGAAGATATTTCCTTCTTTTTAAAATTTCAGGTTGACTAAGATTTTCAAAAAGTTTGCAAGTACACTGTTGCCGGAATATAAATAAGCTGTCATGCTCAAATAGGATTTTGGAGAATTGTTATGGCATTTATGGATGATAGTTTGGTCCTATATATCAACATATATATGCATAAATAATTTATACAAGAAATTACCCATTCAGGACTTCATCCTACGAATGCACTTGCACATATGCCAAAATAACTGTGTATAAGAATATTTATTAAGGCACAGCTTATGATAGCAAGATTGGAAACACTGCAAATATGCATCAGTTTTAGATACTTAAATGTGTTATACTGTAGTCATACAATGGAATGCTTATGCAGCAATTTAACAGTGAATTTGACATATTTTTATGGGGAAGAAACTCTCCTCAAAGTATATTAAATATTATAAATTTTGGGTAGTAAATATATGTAAGATAGAGAATGAAATAATATGCAGAATAGGAATTGATATATATACGGAAAGAATTCCTATTATGTGTGTTTTCTAGCAACTATTATTTTCTATTGAGATGAATGAGGCAGCATAGGAAGAGGATGTGCTTTGCAGTCACACCCAATAAGTTAAGTGAAATATTTCTTCTGTAAGAAAGTTTGGCTGGTGTCCTTCTTTGTAAGATAGGAATAATAATACCTCATTGAATTTTTAAAATCCAATATGCACATAAAGTTATCAGCACACATGAGGCATTTATATATTAAACACACCTATATATATATACACACACATATATACGTATGCGTGTGCATATATATGTGTGTGTATACATATAAAACGTGGGTATATGCATACATATTATATAAATACCAAAAATATATGCAAAATATTAAGTTACCATAAATTAATATAATTAATATACATGACACTAAAATAATTGAAAAACAAGAACATAAAAATATATGGTCAATATACATTTTAATATTCTAAAAATGTATCATTAAATGATTTTTAGTATAAAAATTAGCGAATCATCATATTCATCCCTGCTGATCAATTTACTGTTTCAGGAAAATAACTACAGTGAAATATATCTTTATGAGGCAGTGCATGCATATATGCCATGAAGCAAGGCATTAAAAAAAATGCCTGGGGACAAGAAAAGACAATTTTATAAATTTCGAATATTGTTATTTGTATAGTCACTTCATGATTCCTTTTTAAAACTTTTCTGTCTCAAAAATGTTAATATAGGTATCTTTTCTAATATTTCTAATATCTATAGTTACATATATCTATAGATGGCTATCTATATATGATGTATATTTTTTCTAATAATTGAATCTCAAATGGCTTAAACAAACCATTAAGGACAGTTTGCTATAATTTAAATTTCTTCCATCTTCACAACCTCTAAATGGGCCTGCATATGCAAATGCCTTATGTATGTTTTAGTTTTAGTTTCAGAGACGGGTGTGTGTGTGTGTGTGTGTGTCTGTGACAGAGAGAGAAAGAGAGAGAGACACAGAGAGAAATATAGAGACAGGGGTTGAAATGAGACTCTGGGTTCATAAAGACGAGAATGAAGAAATCAAGATAAACTATGCTAAGTGCCAAGTAAAGATTTAAACTGAAATTTCCCATTTTAGGAACATAAATGGGAAAAAGGAGATCCTTCTTTCATGATTCCCAAAGAAAATGGGAGAGACGTGAGCTCCATTAACAGGCGGAGTATCAATAGAATTTCTTTTAAGGGTCAATATATTTTAGTTAATTTATAGATGAATGCTGTTCTTTTTCTATAGTGAATGATTCGAAAAAGAAACAATTTCTTTTTGTTTTTGCCTGATTATTCTCTTCTGATATCACCCAAATAACCAGAAATGTTCAAAAGAACTACTTGTTGACACATAATATCTCTAAAAATGATACTTCTGCGGTAAGTAGCAGAGGGGATATTTGTGTCATAATATTAATATCAAATTATTTTGAGGTGACAACCACTTTAAAAAAGTTGTGCAAAATTGACCAAAAACATTATTTTTACCCATTTTATGAGTTAGGGTTTTAGAATATATTTTAAAAATTATAGTGATAATAATTAAAATAAAAAATGAGGGTTGTTAAAATAATTTATTTCACAAGAATATACATATTTAGCATTTCTGCCAAACAAAACGTTTTTTGGTGATATTTTTCTAACCATGTGATTTGTATAAAAAAGAATGAGGTTTCTTACATCAAAAGCACTGCAGTGACAAATTGGGAAAACCTGCCTGCTATATTAGCACATTTTTATTAATGTTATCTAACTTGAGAATTTGATTAGCATCACTAGAGAAATTAAATTTGATTGGATATTAACAAAACAAGAGAAGAGTAGGAGAAAATTAAAAAAATAAAAACCACTTCACAGTTGAACTTAAATTTCTGGGATCAATTTCAAGGTTACCTTAAATAACACATTTAGTGTCCATTTTTTTAAGCTAATATGTCAGAAGAATGATTACCTAATTCATGTTTAATGATAGTATTTTAAAACTCTGATATTATATATTAATTTATACAGTATATATGGTGGTAACATTGTTATTAATACAAAAGTTAGTGAGGCTAAAAATAATAAATACATGTCTCTAAAATCAGTATGGATTTTTTAAAAATTCTTATGATTCAAAAACTATTATTAGTCAAAACATTTTGTTTAGGCTTTCTCTGACTTATCTATACCATAATATTTATATTATTCATGGATGAATATTAACAAAACAAAGTATGTCAGCAACACATTCATATTTAACCTTAATTGAAAATATTTTTACTTCCCCAGGTTTTAGTTTCATTATTTTTCATAAACATAAATTTCTTATAAATTACTGATTTTATATATTTCTTTTCATTATGCAATTCACATTTTTTTGGGAAAGCATAAACGTTTTTAATCATTTTAGAATATTTGGAAAGAAAACTGTGTCTGAAAGAACAAAACAAAATAAATACATTAAAAACGATGTAAACAAAACACTATTTCATCCTATTGAAAAAGTTTAATCTGTTTTTGGAGCACAGAATTTCAACAAATTTAATATTTACTATTGTAAAATTTTATTCATGTGCTAAAATTTTAGCAGTTATAAGAGCTACTCTGATATTTCTCCCTGATCTTTCCTTAGCTTTTCAATTATATTCTTGAAAACTTATTAAATACCCATGATTTCCAGCATTATGTTGCTTATTTTTGAAACAGTGAAAAACTGTACAATAGGAAAACTTGCCTATTGTACATTTACAGTCTTGTTTATTGAAGGTGTCCTGTTTGTAGAAACCCAAATAAAACTAAGGGGCTCTCAAGGCAGATACTTTTAAGTCAGAGTATCTTGGTCTATCAAATTATTTAGTGAGTATTATGTAAAACATAATTTAAAAACCATTAAGTGTAGTCAAATTTGAAGAATTCTTAATTGAGATTCATGGCGTATATAAAAAAGTTCATGAATTTCAGTACTGCCAGATTTGTTACATTATTTTAAATATTGCTTATCAGGTGATCAGGTGCTAATGACCTATGATGGTTAAGATCATTTTCATGCTGAAGAAAAAACACACAATGAATAATTTCATAGTGAAATATTAACCATGAGATAAAACCATATTTCTTTTGAAAAATCAGTAAAATTAGAAGGCAAATTTTTTAAAAAATAACATTCTCTTTTAAAGGTTTACATTATTGAGTATAAATGAAATTATTCTTATAATATAAAGTGAATCTATAATCAATAAGTATTAGTTAAGTTATTTATAAAGTAAATACCTTTAGTTTTTACTTCTTTGTTTTAATTAAAGCATCCTTTAGGTAATGTTATGAGAAGAGATATCTTACTTTCTTAACATAAATATTATTTCAAAAAATCTTTAACTATGGCATTGTTTCTTAAGATTTACAAGGATTGACAGTGTAAAATATTTTAATATCATGGTGCAAAAATTCTTTACTTGAGGCCATCTCAAATTGACTTTCCTTGTTCTAAACTATTTTTTTTTTTTTCCGTCTAACTGAAACTGAAAGAAGAGCTTGGATTGGTAGCCTCTGGGAAGTATTATATAATATTACTACCAGTCTCAGGTCATGATTCAGTACCAATAGCAGGCCATTTCTTCAGAAAATCATTTGGACTGGGTAGTTCCCTAGCAACAAAGGCCATAGCAACACCAAAGAAGACATCAATAAGGTGAGCCTTCTCAGGGAACTTTGATTGATATTACAGAATCTGTATTGCCTGTGGGAATAAGACTCCTAACAGTGACTATGACCTTTATCATCTTCTTTCTTGATTTTTCTTTGAGTCATTACAGTTGCTTTTCCATGGAGAGGAATCCTATGTCAGTGAGATCTTGAGATGAGATGTTTGCCCTGAGACACAGAAAACAGGAAAATAATGTACAGCAAATGCAGAAATAAGGATTTGCTAGTTCTTATAAGCAAAGGGCTTCATATGGGACTATATACATACTTGCTTCCCATGGACTTTCTGAATTTTCTGTTGGTTGGTTTTAAACCAAGAAAATAAACTAGGTAATACATTTACATTGGTAACTACCCATTAATTATTAATAACAATTATTTGATTAAATTTAATTTAAAAATAATTGATTTTGAATAGCTTATAAAGGAAAAATACAAACATTACTTGAGAGATGAGTTGACTAAGTTAATTCCCAAACTCATTTTACAGTAAATATGTGGCATTTCAACATATATTACATTTTCACACTTCTTGCTTTAGATTAAGAACAAAACTGTAAGTATTCTCTATGACTGAAAATTTGCCAAGCTTTGGGTCTGCAATTCTTATGTGGGAAGTTAGTTAACTTTTATCAATTATGCCACCCCTTTTAGATAAACATTTAAATATAATTCAGATCTACATTCTTTTTCAATTGAAAGCAACACTCTCAGTTTCTTCTGTAAACTATGGAAAGAATATAGCTATTTGTAGTAGAAACTTCTTGGTGACCGACTCAATAGCGTTTCAAATATTTTCCTCACTGTTACTGCATTATTGTGGTCGAAAAGCTAACTAATTGCTTCCCCATGCTCTCCATGCAATGCGCTCTGACCACTAAAATATAACCAGAAGTAGAGTGGATGCTTATGGAAAAAGTGTATGTTTTTCTTGATACAAGAGAATGGTTACTACTGGCACAAACACCACCACACTGCTTGTTTCCCCTCTGCTATCACTCTTCTTACACGAAAGTGCAGCAGCAGTCTTGAGTCCCTGAGGCAGAGACACAGGGGCTGCCATAATGCTGGCAGTGCTGAGCGCTAACCCAATATCAACAGTAATTTCTTCTTAACAAGGAAAACGACATGGAATTTAAGTTTCTCAATCTTTGATGTTCCTCACTTGAAGGTTAAATCTGCCTTACTAGCTCAACGTAACTATTTGGTTTATAAAGAATTATTGTCTTATTTTTTCCTGCCTATTTCTTTGTTCTTCTAGCATAAATGGTCATTTAAGAAAAGAATGTTAGTTTCCTTTTGTTTTTCTAAAGAGCAATGTACAGGATCAGATGTTTGGCAAATGTAGCAAATAGCTTCATATTGGCTACTCTGTGGCAGGGTTTCTTCATCTCAGCATTATGAACATTCGTTGGTGGAGAAGTCTTTATTAAGATGGGGCAGAGGAGCTGTCCGGTGCATTGTAGAACCTTCTTAGGAGCGTTCTTGGTATTTAGTCACTCTGTGCCAGTAGCATTCCCCTCCCAGGTGTAACAATCACAATGTCTCCAGACACTTCCAAATATACTCTGGGGGAAAATTTACTGAGGTTGAGAACACTGTTCTAAAGCATTTAGATGAGACACATTTAAAGTGTGGAAATTCACCTTCATGCTTTTATTATTTAGTTGTATTTTACATATACTTTCTGTATTGGAGTTATTGTTTCAGTGCATATATTTTAGTTTTATTTATGAAAATGCTTTCAAGAAATGACATGAAGTAAACTTTAAATAAAACTTGCAAAGATTGATGTTGCAAATACTGTAGAGTAAGACTTTGTTTATGTAATGTGAAAACCACGGTTAAGTTAAAAGGAAACAGTGAAAAAATATAACAAATAGTTGTTGACCATTACATAACATTCAGAGGTCACAAACTTATAAACTCCAATGGCGTCGATGACTAAATAGGAAAAGGAAGTCTATGAAGCAACTTTAGAATTTCCAAAAAGAGAAATTAGCTGTGGTCGGTTGTGTTGAAGGTGAATATAAACACTTTATTACAGCTGCAGGTATTTAAATTCGAAGAGTTGTAAACATTTGACAAGTAAAAGAAAAGGTAAGCTTAGACATATCGGCTGCTGTTTTGCAACCCCTAAATAAATTTGTCTACAGTGGATCAAATCATTTCATGTTCCACCACTGGATGAATCAGCATAAAACCTCAACCTTCCAGATTGTCTCTGAGTTGGCTCACCTCACCTGCACATTCAATATATTTAAATTGTGTTTTAAACTTAGTACCAGGACAACGACTTTTTTTACATACTCAGCTGTGTTTTGGTCAGAGACAGGCAAAAATTCTTAAACCAACCCCACTATTATTCTACTCCACTTCAAAGAAAATTAAGATACTTATCTGGCAGATGATTGAAAGCAACTGAGAGAGATGATTGCTTGAGGCCAGGAATTTGAGACCAGCCTGGGAAACGCGCATAATGAGATCCTTTATCTAAAAATGACTTAAAAAATAGCCAAGCAAGGTGGTGTGGGCCTGTAATCCTAGCTACTCAGGAGGCGGAGATGGGAAGACTGCCCTAGCTCAGGAGTTTGAAGCTGCAGTGAGCGGTGGTCATGCCACTGCATGCCAGCCTCGGTGACAGAGCAAGACTCTGTTTCTAAAAACAAATAAATAAAGTGACCGTTGGTTATCCATTTTTTCTTCTAACGTTTAAAAATTATCCATTATCTCTTTGGAACCTGTAACTACATCGGATTCTGAGGTTACAAAGAATAATGATAAATATTTTTGGCCTTAAGGCTCTCACTATCAAGTAAAAGTGATTAATAGAGATAATTGTATTATGTGATATTATATGATAATAGTGGAAATATTCCTAAAAATGATAAGAATTTGGTAAAAACTAGCTCATTCTTTCATTCATTTTTGTTTATTTGTTCAAATGCACATAGTGTTATTAGTTGTAAAAAGCTCATTCAGAGGTCAAAAAATATACAAAATGATATGGAGATAAATTCTGAAATAAAACCATTTTGGAAATCAACGAGATTTTGTGAAAAATAAATTCCCTTAATAAATCACTTAAGCAAATAATATTAACCATAAACAACTCAACTTGAACAATATGGACACCTTTCAATTTTATTATTACGCAAAGTCATAGTTTTAAAACAACTAAAATCCATGTAACTCAGTGATGTGGTTAGCTTCCTTGTCTATCTTCATCCATTACCAGGGCAAACTTATAAGGATAAGTTAATGATTTTAATTTAAACATTAAATTAAATTAATGTTATTAATAATTAATATTAAATTAATTAAATTCTATTAAAATTTGACTTCGAACAGGAATAGGCAAATATAAAACTGCACAGGACAGAAGTGCATTTTAGACATTTAAGCTTCTATTTTACTATTAACTCCTTAAAATGAATGTTTATTTTTGCAAATCAACCAGATTGGCTCTTCTGCTATGGACTCTAATATCCTTATTGTTGAAAGATCATTGGAGCCACAGCTTTTCTTTCCTTATTTTTTTTTATTGGTACAGCTTCTGTTGAGTCTAAGAAAATAAGCAGTGTTCCCCTATATTTTGGATGCCATCATTGCAGACACTCTTGGTGCCCAATCTGTATCTCTTTAGAATTCACTATTCCAGTGCCTTCCTGTATTTGGGAGAAATATATCCCAGCCTTTTCCCTTATTTAGGTAGAATAATTTTGAAGCATCTTATACACGTCTGCCAAATGTTCACATTAAGGTAAAGCTTCAGTTATATATGGCAGTGATCTGTTAATAACATACCCTTCACTGGCTTTGTTCCCTTCCCTGACGCCTTCCCAATGTCCCGTTAGTGCTTACTGAAGTCTCCATTCAAATAAATTCTTTGATTCAGGAATTTGATATAAGTAAAGATACAATACTTTATTATTTTGTAAGAAAATATGAGCATTTCATTAAACCCACATTGTATTTTTCTACATGAGAATCATAGCTTATAAATTACAATTTATAAAGTGATTCTGAGTGATGATTACTTGTAAATCTTGCATTTTGGGATGGAAATAATGTAATAATAATAATAGTAAAATATTCAGCTAACATGACCACAAAGAAGCACATTAAAGTGTTGTAAGTGGTAAACAATAATTTAAGCATCCATAAAAGAAGAGGAAACTTCTGAATGGAGTGTCCAGAAAATCAGGGAAAATATTAATTCATTACTTTATTCAATATTTGTTTAATATTTCATATGAGTCAGGTACAAAGGAGGTGTGAATAAAAAGATGATATATAATGAAATCATTTTTCTCTTTTATGTGTGTCACAAACTGGCAACTTTGTTTCAGGATGCACATACATATATTTAAATATATTTTTATGATTCATTTAACAGAAATCACTCATTTGACAAGTTAAAGAGAAAGCGGCAGGGCAGAGCAGAGACACAGGAATAAGAAAGGGACAAAGAGTAACTTTATAATTTATCAAGATAAGAAATTCAGCATCTCATTTTTGAACTACAACCAAAGCACTAAAATGACTTTTTAACTTTCAAGTCAAAAGACCTGCTAGCATTTTCAAAGAGTCATGGCACTGCAGAGAAGATAAATTTGTTGTTGTTTGTTTGTTTTTCAAAATAAAGAGAGAATATGGATCTTGGATATTTTACCATCACTAATCACATAAACCTGCAAAAACTGAATGTAAGAAAAAGACAGAGCTCTCTCTGGTGAATTTCACAGCAAGATTGGCTAATTTATATCTCCTCTAACAAAGTTAAAATTTGAAAGAGAAAGAGGTAGCTGAATATAAAACAAAGCTGGAATCAGTAGGTAGGAAGACACTAGTGTGATAAGTGAATCTTATAATTTTCAGTGATTTAATTAAGCATGAATAGAATCCCTTTTAGAACAAGTTGTATAAACCAGGTCAAATTATTTGAAACCTGAAAGTTCAGGTTTCATATAATTAACTAATCTTAGATGTATTTCATTAAGACTGGCCACGGTATTTCTGGATCCCCAAAGTTCTCAGACCTATCAAAATGGAGCACATTAAATCAGAACTATTAAATCTTTTAGTGACATTTAATTTCTCTTCATGATTTGGGCAGTTCTTATTTTATACCTCTGATCAGATATCATCAAATGTAGTAATTCCAGCGATTCTTTTGTTTTAAACTTTGGCTTATTTAGTTTTAAAATGCTAATAATAGGATCATTCAGAGTTGTTTTCTTGGATATTAGATATGCTTTAAAATTAGATAAAGTTCTCAGCCAAAAATCGTAATAATAAAGATTATTATTATAACAATGCATATTTGCTAGGATTTAATATCTTCAAAGCACTCCATGACAAAATTAGAAACTATACACTTTGTGATAGTTCAGTAGAACATTTCTTGGTATAACTTAAGGTATTACAATTTTTAAAAGCTTTCCATCTTTTACACTGACCTCCTCTCTAATTTTGTTATTTTCTTTGGCAGTTCCTGTTTATTGATTGATAGATAACCTCTAGTCAGAATGTACATCTCATAATAAAGAGAAATTACCTGCAGTAGGGAATATGAAAGCATCTCAAATATTTATAACGTCCTTCGGTTGCTTTGCAATATTTTAAAATTTCGTATGTTTTTAGATTTTAGGTGTTGTGACATATGTTAACACAATGAGATATCTAAAATGGTGTGTTTTTCCATAATGATGCCATCACATAAACTCCAAAAAGGGCAAAGTGGATTAGAGGTGCAACAATGAGTTCTATGTATTAAAATTCATCAAAAATTATTTGCTTTAAACTTATTTTAATAGAGAAGTCAACCCTCAGAAGACTTCTGAGGCTTTTGCATTTAAATGTCAAGTCAGGCTGCTAACTGCAAGTTCGTGTGGGCATCTGGGAATTTAACTGAACAACTCAAGTGAGTAAACACTTAGCCTCAGTATTGACTGATAATGAATATAACTGAAAAAAAGTAAGAGGAGGGAACCCCTACATACCTTTTGTCTTTAATGGCGTGATTGAGTGACAGGATTGCACATTGTCATGATAACACCAATGCTGCCCTGTAGTCATTGACCTCAATCCAAACACACCATAATGAACCACATTTTCAGAGAAGTTGTTGATTGTACCATTAGTTAGTTTCAAGGCTTGTTAGTTCAAATACTGTTGACTGCCTTTAGATAGGCTGCTTGGCTTCTTGACAGTATCCTTAATTTATTTTTATTTTTATTTTTTACTAGATAGGCATTCTTTATTAAGGTGAAAATTCATTCAGGTTTTACTTCTCTAATCAGGATCAGTCAATATTCCTTAAAACTGAGAGAGTAAAATGATGTTACAGTACTGCATGTTTCAAGTTGTATTATGGGGTGTGTATGTGTGTGTGTATAGAGGGGGAGAGGAGAGAGAGAGAGGAAATATAGCCAATTAAATCTATAATTTGTACCATGACTTTGGTACTAAGAAATAGTGTGTGTTTGAGAAACATATTTTAATATAGTATGAAAACATGGTATCAATAGTTGAAGTTTTTATTTTAGAGTTTTGTTATTTTGAGAATTTTTACACCTACAAAAATATTAAACACTTGTATATCCTTCTCACAGATTCACAGATTGTTAACAGTTTACCAGATTTTTCTACATTTTGTCTCTATCCACATATTATCTATTCTTCTTGCTGAAAAATTTGAGAATAAGTTTCATACTTTATAATACGTCACTGTTAAATTCTTTAGAATACATTCCTCCATTACCCTCCTACTATGATCATTCCCAAGAAATGTACCACTATAAATATATGTAATTATCCCCTATATAGTAAAAAAAGTATGCATTTATACATACACACATGTATTTATTTATTTTAATTTTTAAGTTCTGCAGTACCTGTGCAGCATGTGTAGGTTTGTTACATAGGTAAACATGTGTCATGGATATTTTTCTTTTTAAATGTTATTTATGACAATGACAATATTTTAGAGTCTGGGACATTTGCCTTATTGGTGATATAGGTAACCTTATTTTATTGTTTTGGCATTAGAGTCAGGATGCACACATGACACACAGACACACACACACACATACACACGTTTTTTAAAAGAGTACCCTATACAAAGTGTGGATTTTCCATTGCATCACATCAGAGGGGACATGAATATCACAAAGTTCCTAGTATTGGCATGCTAATTTTGATCACTTGTTCAAGGTGATATCCACTGATCTCTCAATTTGAAGATATCATTTTACTCTTACAATTAATATGTGATTTATAGATGGTGATATTGAGTCATTTTATCTAAGTTTTCACATTTATTTGCATAGAGCTGCTTAAACTTTTTATTCCATTTGTAAATTTTAATCGCTAGAAGGTATTAACATTATAAGCTTTCCTCACTCCACTCACTTAAATGCATCTAATAAATTCTGATATGTAGTTTCCCACTTTTATTTTTTGTTAGAAATTCTGAAATTTCAGTTTATAGTTACATTTCATTTAGGAGTAACTTAGTAAACATATCACAAATTTCAAAGAGAAAGAACTGTTTTTCTTTTGTTACCAATACAGAGTTTATGGCCTTGTGATCAGATAATGTTGTTTTCACTGTTTACAATTATAGAACTTGCTTAGGATTTTCTTGGGTGACAAAATGTCTGTTCAGTTTTCAGGACTGATTCAGATGAAATTGATTGAAACACAAGAAATGAAAGTATTTAAAATAAGATGAGGAGAAAATGAGCAAGATGGTGTATGTACACATGAGAGATTTACCATTTTCCCTCCAGGAAGAGGGATGCTTATAGAGATGGTATTAATAGGATTATAAGAATATGACTGTCTCCTGGTTATGAAGTTCTTTTGAAGTTCTGACACAAGGTTTCTATCTGTTCTCATGGTGTTATTTATCTATAACATATGGAAAACACGTATTTACAATGAATGTGGCAAAGTTTTGTCCTCACCTTGTATGAGCCCATATCTAGAATAGGAATAACATAACCAAAGAATATGGTTAATGCCTCTGTTATGCCAGAATATGTAGATGCCAGATTTTTGTCATGTAAATGTCATAATACTAAGGTCATACCTAAATATAGAATTGATGGGATTGACCAAATTTTTGTATAGTTCTCAAACACTTTGGCTCTGATGTATTTGATTGTTTTTACAGTGAAAAACAGAATAGTTGAAAAATGATTTCAGAGACTGAAAGAAAAACAGGGGATAATAATATACATTTCAATCAATATAATATATTCTTAGCAACCAGGTATTTTGGTAATCTATTTCTGAAATGGTAAGCTTCACTATGGCATTGTCAAATAATCTGGCCTCTCAAATCTGAATACATGATAGGTTAAAAAAATAACGATTTTTAACAAAGTCATTGATATTAAAAATGAGCAACAATAGAGTTTTTGGTATCATGTGGCCATTCAAGTTAATTATTCATGAATAATGTGCTTTGCCAAGTGATATAAATAATTCAAGCCATGTGGATGCCCAGAAACTTTAGTATATCTGATTAGCCAATATTCATGAAAAGCACATGTTTTACTACTAGTTTTACTGATTTTGTAAATTCACTTTAAATAATAACAGTGTCTCATGCTTATAACATTTTCTTCCAAAACGACATAGGCTATTACTTCTGAGAAAGCAAATGGCACTGTGCCATCTACAATGCAAATAGCATAACTATACTAACAAATTTAAACACATTTCATATTGATAAATTAATTAAAATATAATTCATTTAAAAATTAATAAATTGATACTGTTTATTCAGGGTCTTTACTTGCATTTAACAGATCACAGGGCGTTTTCCAAGAGACATGTGTTTCTACTATGCAACAATTATTAATGGGTTGAAATTAGAATGTTGTTTAATGATAAAAATAAATAAAAAGTTATTGTATCTTTATATAAAATATACTGATTTAATAATAATATAGACAAAGTCTTCAAATTCACTAGTACTGGTAACACCACATTTTTAGTCACAGAAAGATAATTTAAATATGATCAATATAAATTATTCAAGAAAAAAGTACAATGTGGAAGACCAGCTCCTCCTTTGGAACTGGGTAGATAAGTCTGTCACTTTAGCATTTCCCACATGATATCCAAGGCTCCATAAGTCTGAAATCAATTTTACAACATGGCAATATTCTTGACAACACAATTGTTTGGGGAATACCCTTACTGAAACTTTGGTCACACTTATTCAATATGGTTCATCTCTGTCAGAGAATCTCGACCTTTCTGGGGAAATTTCTTTGAATCATTTCCCCAAAGCCATGAGATTACAAGTGTAAGGATGAGAGTTATGTTCTTCTAAGTAAGCAGTGAGTGAAAGGACCTTGGGTGGCTCCGTTGTCTGCTTAATCTACCAACTAATTACATAGAGGATTTTAGATAAAGTGAGAAGTTTATGTAACCAGTAACTTAGAGATTTGTATGGATGATTTGAACACTGGGAGATCAGTTTATGTTGGGGAACTGTACACGAAGTAAAAAAGACAGTAGAAAATACAAAGTATTATTCACACTCTTCAGTTGTAGAGGGCAAAAAGGAGATTTAATAATCAAGTTTATGTAACAATATATATGTAATTGTTTAACACATATACATGAAAACAAGAGAAAATACAGGATCTGAGAATACAGTTCAGATGTCAGCTTGGTCTCTGCCTGGGCAACATCATAGTAACTCTGTGTTCTATGTGCAAGTAGGGATTTCATTATAAAATTGTCAATATTAAAATATATTATGAATGTATAAGACTTAACATATTTCCTGGCATGTATTAGGTCTTCAACAAATAGCAGCTTTGCTTACTAAAATATTTGTTTGATGAACACATTCATCCTTTAGCCCACAAACTTTCATTCAGTCATTAAGAGAGACCTTCCAAGGCTGGACGCGGTGGCTCACGTCTGTAATCCCAGCACTCTGGGAGGCCGAGGTGGGCGGATCACAAGGTAAGAAGAGCCAGACCATCCTGGCTAACACGGTGAAACCCCGTCTCTACTAAAAACACAAAAAAGCCGGGCGTGGTGGCGGCGCCTGTAGTCCCAGCTACTCGGGAGGCTGAGGCAGGAGAATGGCGGGAACCCGGGAGGCGGAGCTTGCAGTGAGCCCAGATCGCGCCACTCACTCCAGCCTGGGCGACAGAGCGAGAGTCTGTTTCAAAAAAACAAAGACCTTCTAAGTATCGCGTACTCATTAGGCATTGGAGATGCAGCAGGGTATAAGACAGATTGCCTCTGCTCTATGAATTTAGAATTAACGAAAGAGAGACATTTTAAAAAATACTAACAAAATCATATTTTTACAACTAAAAAAAGTCTTATGAGAAAACGCTGAGGGAAGAGAAGGATCAACTTGGAAAAGGCTTCAGAACCTCCAAGACCAAATTCATTTCATTTGAACTTACTGATAATTAAGATATTTTGTTGTTAAAATCTCTGAGCCTTGATAAATACATTTTTGTAAGTCATTTCTAGATTAGCTATCATCCCGGTAATATATATTATATTCAAGAACAAGTTTTATACAATACACACTGTATTGGGGGGTGTTATTTTAAAAAATTGTTTGTTAGCCGTATGATCCCGAGATTGGATAGATAAATCTTTACGAAAACACCTTGATTTTTGTTTCTGTCGTTGTTTTGTGAGGGCTGTCAGTAGTTGTCTTATTGGTAGTGAGTTTACATGGCTAAGTTATTTGAGGAAAGGTTTTGGCAAAGAAAACCAAATAAAAGATTTAACTTGATCTTCATAATAATATGAAAAAAACATTGTGTTTCCAAGATAGGCTAACTAGGGAAGAGGAGTTGAAGGACTAGAATTTGAAGAAATGGACAGTAAGGGAGCTAACACTTTATGGAGGTGAAAAGGAGAAATTCTGGGGGTGCATTGTGGTGAGAAGTCAATTTTGAAAAGCGGTGATATCTGCTTTAGAGCCCAAAGTTATTTCAGATTATGTGTAGTACTTATCCCTGTGCCTCACCAAACCTTCTATTAAGACTATGATGAATGTTCTGTGGCTCTTGTTCAGGTTAATAAAAAGGAAACGGTATGCCACTCAGGATAGAGTACGGGTTAGACCACAACCATAAGAGATGAAATAGTGACCAAGGATCAAACTAGTAGAGGTGGGATTGTGGTGAGCAAAGTGACTAGAGCAATGTAACTCCCTTCTACCCGCCTTCAAAGCCCCAGGAACATTATGAAGTGAAGAAATGAGAATGGGTTCTCAAATCGTTTATTAAGACATTAGAGGTAAAGATAGCCATGAAAGATTTGAGCACATGGAGATATTTGAGATATAAATGACCTTAAAAGCATTTACTTGTGCTGAAAATAATTTTTAATATGAAAATATTTATTGAATGAGCATAATAATATATAAGGCACCACGTGAGATACACATTTGTGTTAAGGACTAAAACAAATTTCATTGTCCAGTGAGGCAGAAGTATTCTCTCTTTTTCTCTCTCTTTCACACACACACATATTCACAACACAGATTTTCTCAAAAAACTTGTAAAATTAAGAAAACATGAGAAGATTTCCTCTTGACTTTTTAATAGGCTTTAGTTTTTACAGCAATTTTAATTTCATAGTAATGTGGAACAAAAGGTGCAGAGATTTCCCATATAACTCATAGCCCCCATATGAACAGCCTCTCCACTTATCAACATTTCTCAGTAGAGTGCTACATTTGTTACAATTGATGAACCTACAATGATATATTATTATCACCCAGAGTCCATATTTTACAGTAAGGTTTTCTCCTATGCATTTTATAAGCTTGGATAAATGTATGATGACATGTATTCACTGTTACAGTTTTATACAGAGTAGGTTCACCACGCTGTAAATCCTCTGTGCTTTATCTATTCATCCCTCTCTCCCCACAACCCCTAGCAACCACTGAAATCTTTATTGTTGCCACAGTTTTGCCTTTTCCAGAATGTTATACAGTTGAAATCAAACAGTATGTAGCCTTTTCAAATTAGCTTCATTTACTCAGTAATATGCACATACATTTTCTTCCTGTCTTATCAAGGGTTCATACTGATATAGTAGTTAAGAAGAAATTACTTAGACAGATAGTAAGGGCATGGGAGACCTCGGTAAGGCTGTTCTTTTTAATAAAATTATTTGTCTTTCTAACAAAGAGCAGCCTATAAAATCGAGCTGCAGACATAGATACTAGCAGTTGTGCCAATCATGTTCAAGATGGTGACTTCATCTTCCCTTTTCTTTGTCAGCCATGTGTACAGTAAGAAGCACATGAGATGGTGCCAATCAACTTTGATATCCATTGGCATAATAAGGTTAGGGTGGGGTGATCAGCCTTCCCCAGGCACTATGTAGACGTCATAACTAATCATGAGCCCTATGTAAATCAGACACAACCTCTTCAAACTGTATATAAAACTCGGTACATTTGCGCCAGCCAGTCCTTTATTCTGCTCAGAGACCCTCTTTTGGGCTTTTTCAACACGAAGAAGCTTTTTATCTCCCTCTTCTTCTTTTTCTATTAAACTTCCCACTCCAAAACCTACTCCTCATGTGTGTCTGTGTCCTGAATTTCTTCTCAATCAAGTCCAAGAGACAGGGTATATACCCCAAACAATGGAGCCATTTCAATAGCTCACTTTCTTTTAGTGCTGAATAATATACCGTTGTCTAGATATAACTAGAGTGTAGTCATCTGTCCATTATTAAAGGATATCTGATTATTCTTTGAAGTCTTTTTATAAATAAATTCTACATAACATTTGTACATTTTCATGGTGTGTATGTGATATTTTGTTTCATCCAAAGAATGTGCAATGATCAAATCAGAGGATTCAGGATATTTATCACATCGAGTACTTACCATTTCTATGTTTTTGGGAATGTTTCAACTCCTCTCTTCTAACTACTTTGAAATATACAGTTCATTGTTAAATTCACCCTACTCTGCTACTGAACATTCGAAATTACCTTATCTATCTAACTGTAAGTTTGTATCCATTAACCCACTTCTTTTTGTCCCCACTTTCTCCTTCACCTCCACACTCCCATCTCAGTTTCTAGTAACTATCATTCTATACTCTACCTTCATGAGATTAACAATTTTTAGCTCCTGCATATGAGTAACAGCATGCCATGTTTGTCTTCCTGTGTCTAGTATATTTCACTTAATGTAATCATCTATAGTTCCATCCATGTTGCTTCACATGAGCCTAAATAACCAAAGCCATCACTAGCAAAAAGAACAAAGCTGGAGGCATCATATTGCCTCACTTCAAAATATATTACAAAGCTAGCACAACCAAAATAGCGTGCTATTGATATAAAAACAGACCCATAGACCCATAAAACAAAATAGAAACTGAGAAATAAATCCACATATTGACAAGCAAATTATTTTCAACAAAGGCTCTGAAAATATATATTGGGAATAGGACACACTCTTCAATAAATAGTGGTGAAAAAAACTGTGCATTGATATGAAGAAGAATGATACTAGACCCCTTATCTCTCACCAGGTACAAAAATCACCTCCAGATATATTACAGACCTAAAGATAAGACCCAAAACTATAAGACTAGTAGAGTAAACCTTAGTAGAAATAATATAAGATGTTGGTCTAGACAAAGGTTTTATGACTAAGATCTCAAAAGGACAGATAACAAAAAACAAAAATAGACAAATGGAACTATATGAAATGAAAATCTTGTGTGTAGTAAAGGAAATTATCAACAGAGTGAAGAGACAACCAATTGAATGGTGGAAAATATCTGCAAAGTATTCCTCTGACAAGGGACAAATACCCAGAATATACAAGAAACACAAACAATTCAACAGAAGACAGAAACATAAACGAAAACTTCTAATAATCCCATTTAAAAGTTTTGTAAGTGAGCAAAGAAAATGAATAGACATTTCCCAAAAGAGAATACACAAGTAGCCAACAGATATATGAAAAATGGTCAACATCACTAATCATCAGAAAAATTAAAATCAAAACCACAATGATATCATCTTCCCCAGTGAGAATGGCTAGTATTTAAAAGACAAAACATAATAGATGCAGATAAGGATGTGTAGAAAAAGGAACTTTCATCCAAAGGAAAGGAATCAGTATATCAAAGAGATACCTACACCCCCATGTTTATTGCAACACTTTTCACAATAACAATGATATGGAATCACCCTGTGTCAATCAATAGATAAACAGATAAATACAATGTGGTATACATACACAATGGAATAGTATTCAGCTGTAAAAAGAATAAAATTATTTGATGATGTCTTTCACTAGAGTTTTGTAGTTTCTCTCCTGTAGATCTTACATATATTTTCTTAGATTTATGCCTATTTCATTATTTTGGGTTCTAATGCAAATGGCATTGTAATTTAATTTAAAATTCCACTTGTTTATGTTGCAATACAGGAAAGTGATTGACTTCCATGTGTTAACCTTGTATCCTGCAAACCTTGCTAAGATTTCTTATTAGTTCCAGGAAACTCGTGTTGCTGATTTTTTTTTTCTAGGTAGAAAATCTTGTCATCTGTGAACAGAGATATTTTTATTTCCTTTTTCCTAGTTAATATACCTTTTTTCTTATCTTATGCTGTGTTAACTAAGACTTTTAGTACCGTGGTAGTAAAGTTTCTAGTTTCTCACTACTAAGTGTGATGGTAGCTGTAGGCTTTTTGCAGATGCTCTTTATCACAGTGACAAAATTTTTCTCTATTTCTAGTGTGCTGAGATTTTTATCATTAAGGGATATTTGATTTTGTCATATGCTTTTTCTTCATTGATTAATAAGATCATGGGAATTTTCTTCTTTAGTGTGCTGATGTAATAGAACACAATAATTAAATTTCAAATATTGAACAAGCCAGACATACCTGGACTAAATACCTCTTTATCATTGTGTATAATTTGCATATATGTTGTTGGACTCAATTTGCTAATATTTTGTTAGAGATTTTTTGTATCTGTGTTCATGAGAGAAACTGATTGATAGTTTTCTTATAATGTCTTTGCTTGATTTTGTTATTTTTCTGCTTATATTTTGCAAACCATATACTAAAAATATAGTGACAGTGTGGACCTTGTATTAATTATTTTCCCATTTGCCCCAAGAATACTTACTGACAGTTCTTGTGGCTGTAGTGTTTACCCAAGATAGCTTTGCCACAAAAGAGCTCCCTTTTATTATTATTTCAGCACTTCCCTAGTATATCAACTTTAGAAACAAAAGACATTATTCTATTTATAGAATTCTGTTTTTAGTAGTGGTATTTCCATTTACAAAAGATAGTAATTCTTGATTATTGAAGATGTGAAAGCCCAGAAAATATAGCATTCCTACACATAATGTCAACATCATTCTTAAACAGTTGTTGGCTGAAGATTCACTTGCTGAATCTGATTTTTCCAAAATCAATAATTCTGATGTTAATTATGTTAAGAAATAACTTCAAGAATAATTTTAATATTTTATTTTCAAATTGAAAATCAGATTTGTTTCAGCCTCAAAGAGTGTGTTTATATAAAATTTTAAAAGTGCTGACTGGGCACGGTAGCTCATGTCTGTAATCCCAAAACTTTGGGAGGCTAAGGTGGGTGGATCACAGGTCAGGAAATCAAGACCATCCTGGCTAACATGGTGAAACTCCGTCTCCGCTAAAAATACAAAAAAATTAGTCGGGCGTGACATCAGGCGCCTCTAGTCTCAGCCACTCAAGAGGCTGAGGCAGGAGAATGGCGTGAACCCTGGAGGCAGAGCTTGCAGTGAGCGGAGATTGCGCCACTGCATTCCAGCCTGGGCGACAGAGGAAGAATCCCTCTCAAAAATAAACAAACAAACAAACAAACAAATAAATGCTGGCAGTGAGCTGAACTTTGTTTCTAAACAAGAAAGGGTTAATCCCTTTTCCCAGTTTCTTTGATACGTTGGCATCCAGAGCTTTTATGATCTGGGAGGGATCCTGGTTAGCTATAGCATATGCCACTCCTGTGAGCATGTCTTCATATGCAAATGAATGAATCAAGAGTTCATACATTCCAACCTCCTTCTGTATTGAGTTCTTACACTCTCAACCATATTCCTTTGCCCTAATTTCTTCCCCACTGGATTCCATGACAGATGACTAGGGACAGTCCTTCTACTTCAAAACCTACTGAATTTATTTGAACTAACCAACTGTAAGTCTGCTTAGACCGCTTACTCTGCCTCGGCTATTTCTTACCACAGGAAAACATAATGAAGGCACTCTCACATCTCCTCACTCTTTCTCTGCCTGGGACTAACCTCAGTGTTCTGTTGTATGGCCCTGGATGGTGTGATGAAGCCTGATGTCCTCTTTTTGGAAACTGTGAATAATAAACTTGTCAGTGGCAAATATCTCCTGCTCTGCTTATATCACCATACCAAATAATAAATTCTGCATTTTAAAACGAACCTATTTTATACAGATTAATAAAGAAAAAATATCTGACGACAGTATTTCACTGTTTCAGAACAATCAACTGATCCTCATTGCTGTTAGAAGCAATACAAAAGAATATATATAAAAAAGGTGTAAAATTATACACTGGGTATCAGTCAAAAGAAAGATAGCTGAGAAAAGGAAAATAAAGGGTAATTTCTTTCATTTGAATCAAAGTGACACTTTAGCATGATTTTAAAATTACAGCCATTTTTGTCTATAAGCATTTTGGTGAAAAGAATAAAAAATGTGCAAGTGTTGGTCTATATGGGTTTAGAGATTGAATGTGAATGGTTTATTTCCCATATTAATTAGAACATAGGCTGGAGGAGTGCTATGGGGAAATGCTGATGCAGAAATCTGATTCTGGATGCTGAGGAGAGCAAGATATTTAGAAAATGGGAACAGTTAATCAAAATTAAAACTATTATTTGAACAAAGGCACTATGACATGAAAAAGTAAGGTTACTAACAATGAGTGCTTAAAATATCTTAGGTAAAAATTACTTTTTGTGATGAAGCAAAATTATTGCTAAAAATATTTATATTATGCATTTGTCATTTTTAAAAACTTTTTTAGTGAATAAATTAATATTGGACTAATGACCAATAGTAAGGGAAATTCTAAATACAGATATAACATAAAGAGACAGTTCTTAAGACCAAGATCATCAAAATCAGAGAAAAAGAATTCTCATCCAGTTCATCTGTTTATGATGTTTAAAAATATTGCTCACCCATGACTGAGAACACCTAAGTTGTGGCAGAATTACTGATTTTCTTTCAAATGTAGTTTTAAAGGGATATGAAATATTTCCTTCAAAACTATCTTTCCATAAAGATTATTGTGAAAATAAAGCAATTTCTGTGGGTAAAATATTTTAAATACTCCAATATTGCCATAGACATTTATCGAAAAATAAAGAGAATTGTCTCTGTTTCATAGCAGTGCACGCATTGCATATCTTGGTTGCCTATTATTTTGTGAAGAATTCTCAAATAACACTAAAGGAAGCAAACAAAATCATTAATATTGGTCTTAAGTATTAAATACATTATTCAAAAGCTAACTCTGATCACATTAGTAAGAGTACACTTTAACATTTACTCCTGGCACTCTTTTTTTTTTTTTTTTTTTTTAACTGGGGACATAACATTTTCATCATGAGAATCTATAGAAATCACATGAATTATAGAGTTTAAATGGAGTAATATGTCCTGAAGTTTCTCACTATTAAGCCCGCCTCTCAAAATTTATTAATTTTGAGAGCGTTATTTTGAGATAAGAAGTATTCTTCCAGTTGAAGGTTTTTCTCAATTGAAGGGTTTGTAGTCTCACAGCCCTCAAGGAATGAAGTCGTGGACCACAGCAGCAAGTGTTACAACTCCATTAGAGAAACGCGCAGACCCAAAGAGTGTACCGTGGCAAGATTTACTTAAGTGAAAGCAAACATAAAGCACAAGCAATGGTAAAGTTTCCACAGGGTGGAAGTGGACCCAGAAGGGTTGCCATTTCTGGCTTGCGTGTCTTATGCTTATATCCCCTTCTGGCTCCTCCCCTTTTCTTTTTTCTGCTCTATAGGATTAGTTTATTTTCTGTCCGCTTGTTGGCGGGCCTGATTGGTTAAAAGCATCAAGCAGCAGGGAGAGCTTAAACTCCCAATATGATTGGTTGAAGTATTGTGTCCTGAATTGGTTCCTTCCGGGGGGTTCTTGGTCTCACTCACTTCAAGAATGAAGCCATGGACCCTCGCAGTGAGTGCTATGGTTCTTAAAGATGGTGTGTCTGGAATTTGCTCCTTCAGATGTTCAGATATGCCCGGAGTTTCTTCCTTCTGGTGGAATCGTGGTCTTACACTGACTTCAGGAGTGAAGCTGCAGACCTTCACAGTAAGTGTTACCGCTCTAAAAGGGGGTGTGTCTGGAGTTGTTCGTTCCTCCCTGTGGGTTTGTGGTCTCACTGACTTCAGGGGTGAAGCTGACTTCAGGAGGGAAGCTGCAGACCTTTGCAGTGAGTGTTACAGCTCAAAAAGTTGGAGCCTCCAGAATTGTTCATTAATCCTGGTGGGTTCGTGGTCTCTCTGGCTTCAGGAGTGAAGCTGCAGGTCTCCCTAGCTTCAGGAGTGAAGCTGTAGACCTTCTCAGTGAGTGTTATAGCTCATAAAGGTAGCGTGGACCCAAAAAGTGAGCAGCAGAAAGATTTATTATGAAGAACAAAAGAACAAAACTTCCATGGCATGGAAGGGGACTCAAGCAGGTTGCCATTGCTGGCTGGGGTGGCCAGCTTCTAGTCCCTTATTTGGCCCTGCCCACGTCCTGCTGATTGGTCCATTTTACAGAGTGCCAATTGGTCCATTTTTTACAGAGTGCTGATTGGTGCATTTACAAACCTTTAGCTAGACACAGAGTGCTGATTGGTGCATTTTTATAGAGTGCTGATTGGTGTATTTACAATCCTTTAGCTCGACAGAAAAGTTCTCCAAGTCCCCACCTCATTAGCTAGACACAGAGCATTGATTGGTGTGTTTACAAACCTTTAGCTAAACACAGAGCACTGATTGGTGCATTTACAATCCTTTAGCTAGACAGAAAAGTTTCCCAAGTCCCCACCCAACACAGAAGCCCAGCTGGCTTCACCTCTCAGTGTCAATCCCTTACTTTGCAGTTATGACTCATTTTGGCTTAGGGGAAAGTCCCCTGTGATTGGTTGAAGTTTCAATCCCTTAGCTTGCAGCTATGACTCATTTTGGCTTAGGGGAAAATCCCCTTAGGGAAGTCCCTATTAACCCAGGAAGTCCAGCCAACTCAGCCACTTAGCCCCTCAATTTAGCCTATTTTAATTTTCTCTTCTTCTAAAAAAAAGATCATAGAGGTATCTTTCTCCAAAGTTTCTTGTTAAGTTTAAAGAGAAAATAAAATGTAAAGTACCAAATAGCTAATTCTGTTTGAGCTCTGTATTAGACTGTTTTGGCATTGCTATAGAAAAAATATCTTCTTTGGCATCAGCTTCTAGGAGGACATTAGGAAGCTTACAATAATGGCAGAAGGCAAAGCAGAAGTAGGCACTTCACAAGGCAAAAGCAGGAGAAAGAGAGAGAGACACTCAGTGGGAGATGTCATTCTCTTTTAAATGATTAGATCACATGAGAACTCCTGCAAGGACAGCCACAAGGGAATGGTGCTAAACCATTCAAAAGAAATCTGCCCCTATGACCCAATCACCACCCTCCAGGGCCCACCGCCAACATTGAGGAATACATTTCAACATTAAATTTGCGTGGGTACAATTATCCAGACTATATCATTTTGCCCCTGGAACCCCAACCTCATGTTCTTTTTACATTGCAAAAAACAGTCATGACCTCCCAATACTCCTCCACAGTCTTAACTCATTCCAGCATTAACTCAAAAGTCAAAAGTTCAAAGTTTCTTCTAAGAAAAGATACATCCTTTCCACTTTTGAGCCTGTACAATTGAACACAAGTTAATTACACCCAAGATACAATGGGGATACTGCCATTGTGTAAACATTTCCATTCCAAAAGGGAGAAGTTTGCCAAAAGAAAGGGACTACATGCCCCATGCAAGTTTGAAACCAAACAGGGCAGTCATTAAATCTTAAGGCTCCAAAATAGTCTCATTTCACCCCATGTCCTGAATCCAGGTCAAACTGGTGCCAGAAGGGGGATCCCAAAGCCTTAGGCAGCTCTGTCCCTGTGGCATTTTCAAGCTGAGGTTGTAAGCTTGTAAGTTGCTGGTGGCTCTACCATTCTGGGGTCAGAGAAGTGGACAGTAGTCCCCTTCTCACAGCTCCACTAGGCAGTGCCCCAGTGGGGACTCTCTGTGGAGGCTCCAACCCATTTTCCCTTTACACTGCCCTAGTAGAGGTTCTGTTTGGGTGCTGCACTGCTGTAACAGGCTCTCCCTGGGCACCCAGGCTTTTTAGTAGATCTTCTGCAATCTAGGAGGCTCCCAAGACTCAACTCTTGCACTGTGTGCACCTGTAGACCTAACATCACATGGAAACCACCAATGCCTATGGCTTGCACCCTGTAGAGCTGTGGCCCAACCTGTACCTGGCTGCCTTTGAGTCAAGGCTGAAACCAGAGCAGCCCAGATATGGGGAGCAGTGTTCCAAGGCTGTGCAGGGCAGTGAGGCCCTGGAACTGGCCAGAAATCATTCTTCTTTCCTAGGCTTCTGGGTATGTGATAGGAGAGGCTACTGAAAACTTCTCTGAAATTCCTTTGAGTCCTTTTCCCATTGTCTTGGCTGTCTGCACTTGTCTCCTTTGTTAGTTATGCAAATTTTTCTAGCAAGTGGTTGCTCAGCAAATTGCTTGAATTCTTCTCCTGAAAATGGGCTTTTCTTTTCTATCACATGACCAGGCTGCAAATTTTCCACCTTTTATATCCCACTTCCCCTTTAAATATAAGTTCCAACTTTAGGTCATTTATTTGCTCACACATCTAAGCACAGGCTGTGAGAAGCAGTTTTGCTAAATCTTGAACACTTTGCTGCTTAGAAGTTTATTCTGCCAGATACCACAGGTAATCACTCTCAAGTTCAAACTTCCACATATCCCTAGGGCATGAACAGAATGTAACCAAGTTCTTTGTTAAGGCATGCATGAGCTTTATTCTAGTTCCCAATAAGCTCTTCATTTTCATCTGAGACCTACTCAGCCTGGACTTCACTGTCCATATTGCTGTCAGCATTTTGTTCACAACAATGTAACCAGCCTCTTAACCAGTCCTAACTTCCCTCTGCTTCCTACCTTCTTCCAAGTCCTCTAAACTTTTCCAACCTCTGTCTGTAATATGGTTTGGCTCTGTGTCCCCACTCAAGTCTCATGTCAAATTATAATCCCCAGTGTCAGGGGAGGGACCCGGTGGGAGGCAATTGGATTGTGGAGGCAGATTTTCCCCATGATTTTCTCATGATCATGAGTGATTTTTCCTGAGATCTGATGGTTGAAAAACGTGGCACTTCCACCCTCACTCACCCTCTGCCATGTAAGATGTACCTTGCTTCCCCTTTGCCTTCTGCCATGATTATAAGTCTCCTGAGACCTCCAAAGCCATGTGGAACTGTGGGTCATTAAACCTCTTCTTTTAAATAAATTACCCAGTCTCAGTTAGTTTTTTACAGCAGTGTGAAAATAAACTAAAACAGCCTATTATTCAGTTCCAAAGTCGCCTTCACATTTTATCTTTATAACAACACCCAACTCCTGGTACCAATTTTCTGTATTAGGCTTCTCTTACATTTCTGCTATAAAGAATTATCTGAGACAGGGCAATTTATAAAGAAAGGAGGCTTAATTGGCTCAAGGCTCTGCAGGATTTACAGGAAGCATAGTTTCAGTATCAGCTTCTGGGGTGGCCTCAGGAAGCTTACAATCATGGTGGAAGGCAAAGTAGGTGCTGGCATATCACATAGCAAAAGCAGATGCAAAAGAAAGAGAAAGTCAGAGGGGAGGTGCCACACACTTTTTAGTGACCAGATCTCTTGAGAATTTACTCACTATTACGGGATAGCACCAAGAGGATGGTGCTAAAACATTCATGAAATTTCTGCCCCCATGACCTAGGCACTTCCCACCAGGACTCACCTCCAACATTGGAAATTATCTACAACATGAGATTTAGGTCACCCTGTGCCACCATGTTTCTTCGTTAAAATGAGAGTATGCCAAAACCAGGTAGTAAAAGGAGTCCTAGCTGAAGTCGGTCTAACAGTAGGTACAAAGGGTTCCCACAGAACTATACAGTATTTATTCCTCTAGTCTCTGAGTAGCTATTGTGTAAGGTTAATTTAGCTGCTAATATAAACATCACATTGCTTTTCTAACCTGTGGAAGAAAAGTCATAATGGTTGACAAGTCAAGTGGGAACCCCTAAAATTGTATTCCCTACCCCATGCAACTTGCAAATCAAAAACAATATTGTATCTCAGGTGGAAGGGTAGAGATAAGCAATGCTATCCATGAGACTTAAATAATGTAGAATTGGTTGTCTCAATCTTACTGTCATTTAACTCATCATTCTGGCTCCAGATAAAGACAGATGGATACTAGAAAATTATGGTGGTCTAGAATCAAGTTAGTAAATAGTTATTACCAAATGTAATTGTTGACTGGATTTGGTAAACTTACCAAATTAGAGAAAGTCAAAGATGCTCTACAGGGAAATGCAAATCAAAACCACAATGAAATATAACCTCATACCTGTTAGAAAGCCTATTATAAAAGAGAGAGAGAGAGAAAGACAGAGAGGGAGATCACAAGAGGGAGACAGAGAGAGGGAGAGTGCAAGAAGGAGAGGAGGGGGGATAGAGAAGTGTTGGCAAATACGTAGAAAAACTGGAATACTTGTATACTGCTGGTGAAAATGAGAAATAGTGCAGACACTATGGAAAACAATATGGAACCTTCTCAAAAGGTAAAATGAGATTATCATATGATCCAGCAATCTAAATTCTAAGTATTCATCCTGCAGAATTAAAATCAGGGTCTTTGTTATCTTCCTGTAAGGCATCAGTGCAACATAGTACAAACATTGCTTTTCACTGTCCTTATTTATCATTTCCTCTGTACATTGCAAATCCCTAAATTATCAAAGGTGTCAGTGCTTTTTCCTCTACTTTAGGAATGGGCCTTTAGTACTGATAAGGCAGTTAGTGACCTATACCCTCCAAATTGATTTACCACCTGCTTTTCAGGCCATTTCTAGACAACTATTAGGCCATTGTTAGACAACTCAAACATATGACAGTTTAAATTGTCTAATATTCAATGCTGAGATGTAACTAGGAATTCACAATTGGAGAAGAGAGCATGAAGCAAATCAAGATTGTGTAGGGGAGCAATCTTGCTGCATTGTAGATATGACAAAAGTCTCTAACAACTAATGCAGAGCTTTAGAGAAAAGGCTGCCTGTTTAGAGGAGTCCTTCACTGGGGCTTGCTTAGTTATGGCTAACTGGCTATCGTCAGTGAGAAGAGTGAGCCATCAACTTTTTTTTTTTTTTTTAACTTTTAGTTTTTGTGGGTGCAGGATGGGTGTATATATTTAGAGGGTATATGAGATATTCTAATACAGGCATGCAATACATAATAATTACATCATGGAAAATGAGGTATTCATCCTCTTAAGCATTTATCCATTGTGTTACAAACAATCCAGTTACACTCTTTTAGTTATGTTAAATGTGCAATTTGGTTATTTTGTGTAGTCACTCTGTTGTGCTAGCAAATACTAGGTCTTATTAATCTTTTGTAACTTTTTTTTAATCCATTAACCATCCCCAACCCTTCAGCCTCTGGTAACCATCCTTCTACTCTCTGTGTCCATGAATTTAATTGTTTTGATTTTTAGCTCCCTCAAATAAGTGAGAACATGCGATGTTTGTCTTTCTGTGCCCGGCTTATTTTATTTAATGTAATGACCTCCAGTTCCATCCATGCTGTTGCAAATGACAAGATTCTTGCTTTTTTTTTGACAGCTGAACAGTACTCCATTGGGTGTAAGTATTGCTTTTTAAAATCCATTTATCTGCTGATGGACACTTAGGATGCTTCCAAAGCTTCACTATTATGAAACATGCTACAACAAACATGGAAGTGAAGATATCTCTTTAATACAATTTCCTTTCTTTGGAGTATATACCCAGCAGTGGGATGGCTGGATCCTATGGTAGTTCAACTTTTAGTTTTCAGAGGAACCTGCAAACCATTTTCTATAGTGGTTTTACTAATGTACATTCTCACAAACAGTGTATGAATACTCCCTTTCTACATATTGTCTTTAGTATTTGTTATTGCGTTTTGGATATAAGCCATTTTAACTGGGGTGAGATGATATCTCATTGTAGTTTTGATTTGCATTTCTCTGATGATCAATGATGTCAAGCACTATTTCACATGCTGTTTGTCACCTGTATGTCTCCTTTTTAAGAATTGTCTATTCAAATATTTTGACCACTTTTTAATCAAGTTATTAGATAATTTTATATAGAGTTATTTGAGCCCCTTATATATTCTTGCTTTAATCCCTTGTCAGATGAGTAGTTTGCAAGTATTTTCTCCCTTTCTGTGGGTTGTCTCTCTCTTTACTTCATTAATTGTTTCCATTGTTTCCTTTGCTATGAAAGAGCTTTCTTTTTTCTTTCTTTCTTTTTTTTTTCTTCTTTTTTTTTTTTTTTTTTTTTTTTTTTTTTTTTTTTTTTTTTTTTTTTTTTTGAGACGGAGTCTCGCTCTGTCACCCAGGCTGGAGTGCAGTGGCCAGATCTCAGCTCACTGCAAGCTCCGCCTCCCGGGTTCACGCCATTCTCCTGCCTCAGCCTCCCGAGTAGCTGGGACTACAGGCGCCGCCACCTCGCCCGGCTATTTTTTTGTATTTTTAGTAGAGATGGGGTTTCACCGTGTTAGCCAGGATGGTCTCGATCTCCTGACCTCGTGATCCGCCCGTCTCGGCCTCCCAAAGTGCTGGGATTACAGGCTTGAGCCACCGCGCCCTGCTTTTTTTTCTTCTGAGACAGAGTTTCACTCATCACCCAGGCTAGAATTCAGTGATGCAATCTAGGCACACTACAACCTCTGCCTCTCAGGTTCAAGCTATTCTCGTGCCTCAGCCTCTGTAGTAGCTGGAGTTACAGGTGTGTGCCTGGTTAATTTTTGTATTTTTAGTAGAGACAGGGTTTTGCCATGTTGGCTAGGCTGATCTCAAACTCTTGACCTCATGTGATCCACCCCTCTGGGCTTCCCAAAGTGTTGGGGTTACAAGTGTGAGCACTGCGCCTGGCCATGTAAAGAAACTTTCTAACTTGACGTGATCCTATTTCTCCATTTTTAAATTTTTTTTGGAATGCCTGTGCTTGTTGGGTATTACTCA
This sequence comes from Rhinopithecus roxellana, assembly GCF_007565055.1. Lineage (NCBI taxonomy): Eukaryota > Metazoa > Chordata > Mammalia > Primates > Cercopithecidae > Rhinopithecus > Rhinopithecus roxellana. Next base: position 16,354,819 of record NC_044549.1, on the reverse strand, counting down.
AAAAACTTTGCCCAGATCAATGTGCAGAGTATTCCCAAAGTTTTCTGGTAGTAGTTTCATGGTGTGGGGTCTTAAATTTAAGTCTTTAATCCATTTTGATTTGATTTTTGTATATGGTAAGAGATAGGAACCTCATTTTAATCTTCTGCATTTGAATATACAGTTTTCCCAGCACCATTTATTGAAGAGACTTTCCTTTACCCAGTGTATATTCTTGATTCCTTTGGCAGAAAAGAGTTAACTCTAGGTGTGTGTGTTTGTTTCTGTGTTCTCTATTCTGTTCCATTGGTCTTTGTGTCTGTTTTTATGTCAGTACCATGCTGTTTTGGTTACTGCAGCTCTGTAGTATAATTTGAAGTCAGGTGTGACTGCTGGTGGGCATGTAAATCAGCAAGACCTAATATTTTCCATATGGAAAATAGTATGAAGATTTCATGAAGAGCTAAAAGTAGATCTGCTATTTGTTCTAGCAATTCCATTACTTGCTATCTACCCAAAAGAAAGAAATCATTATATTAAAAAGATATCTGCATACATATGTTCATCACAGAGCATTTCACAATGGCCAAGATATGGAATCTATCTAAGTGCCCATCGACTGATGTGTGGATAAAGAAAATGTGGTAGATGTACACCATGGAATAATATTCAGTCATAAAACATAATAAAATAATATCATTTGCAGCAATTTTTATAGAACTGGAGGCCATTATCTAAGTGAAATAATTCAGGAATGGAAAACCAAATGCTGCATGCTCTCACTTGTTAAGTAGGAGCTAAGCTATGGGTACACAAAGGCATATAGTGTGGTATAACTGACTTTGGAGTGGGAGGTTGGGATGGGAGTGAGGGATAAAAAGCTACCTATTGGGGAACAATGTGTGCACTACTGTGGTAGTGGCTATACTAATAGAATTCCCAGTGGGATATATTGTATCCCACTATACAATTCATCCATGTAACCAAAAACTACTTGAACCCCTAAAGCTATTGAAAGATATAAAAAATAGCTGATATGTGACAAAATGTTTTTAGACGTTTGTTTGAAAATTTGGCCTTGAGGATCCAGTATGTTATTATTAAACAACTTCAATAAAGTAGCAATTCTTATTCTTGTATTAATACTAAGTAATACTGTTTGGAAGGCATTAAGAAATTAATACAATAAAATGGTGCATAAAATTACCTTTGGCTTTACAAAGTTCACATTTAAATTTATGGAGATGGTGGGAGGGCAGTAAAAATTTGCATACACAGACAAGAAAAGTCACCAACAATTGTTTATAGTCAAGATAGGACCTAAAGGAGAGAGAAGATCATATTTGGTATTTGTTCTTGGAAATAGAATTAGAATAACAAAAAAGGAAACCCAAGAGGATGAGACAATTGAGATGGTTTTTGAAGTGTAATTTCTGGACTCAGGGATAGCAGAATGAGAGCGAATCTTCTAGTAAAATAACACAAACAGAATGAAAAGCAAGGAGAGATTGGCAAATATAGTTCAGGTCGCCTGTATGGATAGGGTCACGTTCATGTGGGAGGAATGATTAATAGAAAGTAAATTACAGCCAAAATTTGGAAGCAATTGACTCTGAGAGTAAAAAAATATATATATCTTGTTTTTGACTGGCAAGAGTTCGTTTTGAGAGCAGAGAAGTCATTGAACTTTTTCTTCAACACAATGTCTTACTTATGTGACACTCCACAAATTTGCCTTCTAAACTGAGTAACAGTATAGTGAACTATAATTATACAAGTTAAAATTGTGAAGTATTCTTCAACTCCAGTCTAACCTTAACATAAACATGTAATAATTTACAAAAGCTTGACTATTTTACGTATTAATATTTTCACCACACCCTTAAACCAAATAATAGTGTTGTGTGAACAATTACTATTATCTACTTTATTTCCTTTCTTTTTGTTTCTCTCTGTCTCAAAATATCATTCGCCTTGTCACTTTTTTTTTCTTTTTTGAGATGGAGTTTCACTCTTGTAGCCCAGGCTGGAGTGCAAGGGCTTGATCTCAGTTCACTGCAGCCTCTGCCTCTCGGGTTCAAGCTATTCTCCTGCTTCAGCCTCCTGAGTAGCTGGGTTTATGGGTGCCTGCCACCATGTCTAGCTAATTTTTTTGTATTTTTAATGGAGACAGGGTTTTGCCATGTTGGCCAGGCTGATCTCCAACTCCTGACTTCAAGTGATTCACCTACCTCAACCTCCCGAAGTTCTGGAATTACAGGCATGAGCCACTGCGCCCTGGCTCCCTGTCACTTTTAATCATCTTCCTAAAACACAGTAAAAATCCTCATAAGTGACTAAGTGCCAAATGTTACTTTTTCTCTAAAGTTTTTCTAGTCTAATAATTGTTGAATAAGTTTGTAAAATGATTAATTTCAATTCATACCGGCTTCCCATAGTTATTTTTCTAAAAGGTATATTTGGCAATGTGATTCTGTACGCAGAATCCATTAATACTTCCTTATAGCCAATAGTCTGGATCTTATATAAACATCCAGCTCAGTCTTCATACTTCTCCAGTATTCACCTCACATTGCTTTCATCTTAGTTCGTTTCCTGAAGCATTTTACCTTGTTTCAGAACTTCACGTTATTACACTTTCTACTTCTAGTGTTCTTATTTCAAAGAGAGACATACAATTCCTTTTGTTTAAATTTCTGTTAAATTTTATTACTCTGTGAAAAGTGTATGGCTGGGCGCGGTGGCTCAAGCCTGTAATCCCAGCACTTTGGGAGGCCGAGACGGGCGGATCACGAGGTCAGGAGATCGAGACCATCCTAGCTAACACGGTGAAACCCCATCTCCACTAAAAAAATACAAAAATCTAGCCGGGCGAGGTGGCGGGCGCCTGTAGTCCCAGCTGCTTGGGAGGCTGAGGCAGGAGAATGGCGTGAACCCGGGAGGCGGAGCTTGCAGTGAGCTGAGATCTGGCCACTGCACTCCAGCCCGGGCGACAGAGCGAGACTCTGTCTCAAAAAAAAAAAAAAAAAAAAAAGAAAAAAAAAAAAACTGTATTGTTTCCTTTAGAGCAGTACGCTATTTTTTCTTTAGTATCACTCAAGAGTTTTGAATATGCTTTTTATTACTTATTATGTAACTTAACTTGATATAATTCTCTCTCCATAAAGTATCCAAACTCTTAGAAAAAGACTTTATATTTCTGATCATTTTGCTTTAAACCTGTAGCAAAATTAATGCCTCATGATAGATGTTAAATAAATGGCAAATAATTCCTATAATCAACTAATTTGGTAGGACACATATTAAACACTTCCACATAGAATATTTTTTCCTAGAGTTTTTTATTCTGTTTACCCTGCTAAGAAGTCATCCTTCCACCATTTTGTCTGGTTAATTCTGTTTGTCCTTCAGGGCTTGGACAAAGTTGCTGCCACTTAGATGCTTTTGCTTAAGACAAAGTGTGATTTTTAGATGCCTAGCTCTTATAACACGCATGCATGTATATCTTCATCAGAACTGTAACATAGAAGTATGTCTTTCTTTCTTCCCACTGTAAGATTTTGTGGGATGGGTTTTGTCTTACTCATGTTTATGTCTTCAAGGTCAAGCTTTGCACCTATTACATAGTAAGAGCTCTGCATATTCATTATGTGGATGAAATTCATATACCTACAATGTGCCTTCCCCATAGTTCCATGTGTAAAAATGTATCTCAGATAAAAACTTCTTTAGATGACCTTCTTTGACTCCTTAAATAACACTAATCTCTAGCTTCTCAGTACATTTTATATAGGTACAGGGGTAGATTCCATATTTGTGGGGCCTAGAGGTCATATATATAATTGAAGAGTCAACTTTCATAAAACTACCTTAAAATATTGAAAAGGGCCATGAAAGTATGAAGCCATGAGAGTTTCATGGGAAATTTCACCTTTCAGACATAAGTGATATAAAGTTCTAGATTTTTTTCCATTTTGATACTTAAATGTTACCATAACAGTTCCTTTGTTTTTCTTTTCCTGAAAGTAAGGTTTACAAAAATCTTTTTTGTTCTCTACCATCAGTAATAAATGTGCTGAACATTTTTTCAAGAGGTCTCTTTTACTTTTTTTTTTTTTTTTCTGAGATGGAGTCTCGCTCTGTCATCCAGGCTGGAGTGCAGTGGCCGGATCTCAGCTCACTGCAAGCTCCGCCTCCCGGGTTTATGCCGTTCTCCTGCCTCAGCCTCCCGAGTAGCTGGGACTACAGGCGTCCGCCACCTCGCCCGGCTAGTTTTTTTGTATTTTTTAGTAGAGACGGGGTTTCACCGTGTTAGCCAGGATGGTCTCGACCTCCAGCTGCAGTTCCAAAGAGCCAATCAATAGACATAATACATGTTTCCTTATCAAATAAGCATATTGTATCAGTAGGTATCTCCAACCTCAGCTATCCTTCATGCCACAAATATTTTCTTCCTATGATCCACAGGCTCATTAAGAATAGACCCAAAGTTGTCTTTTGTGTTCCTAACTATCATTATGGCATACAACCCCATGACTCTTCATCTTCATCACCCAACCTGCCCCGCATCAAATAAACACATGCTACTGTTTCTGTAGTTGACTTGTTTTAGCTCGTATCTCCATCAAATGAGGAAACCCTTTTCTGTAACATTGACTTTGATGCCATCTCTGACATTCATAGCTGGTCTTACCAATTTTGAGAATTAACACATTAGAGAAACCTGAGAGCTGCCTGGTGGGAAATATATTCTCAATCTCATGCATGTAAATCTACTTACCAAGATCCAGTTTAATAGGTATTCCTAATATCCTAAGCATTGTGCTAGGCCTTATGGATTAAAAGAAGCTTAAAGAACTGCCTAAACCATAAAGGAGTTCTCATATTAAGAGAAGAAATATTTATGCAAAATAGTTTCAATAAACTGTTATAAATGTATGTGTAAAAGGTTTCAGAGAATGTAGTGATAGCAAAAAGAAAAAAAGTGATATATAACATAATGGGAGAATACTGGAAATGTTCAAAGGAAGGCTGAAGTAAAGAATTCATATTTAAATTGAGCTCAGTAAGTCCATCCCCTTCAATGTATGTGAGCATATTTAGACCAAAAAAAAAAAAAAAAAAAAAAAAAAAAGGAAACATCTGACAGCATGACTTGTTAGGAAGCTATGTATAATTCACAATTGCCAGCCTTTAGGAAGTAAAAGATGAGTGGTGGACAATGAACCTGAGCAAGCAGACAATGACAAAACTGCCTGGGCCTGCTATGCATGATAAGGAGTTTGGACTTCATAAACAGAAGATGATAGTAAATCACAATAACACCTATCATGTTTTATTGCCTAAAATGTGTTAAATAGTATGCTACCCAATTAATAATTTCATTTCATTTAATCTCTTTTTTTTTAACTGTTATTCTAAGCTCATGGGCACATGTACAGTTTTGTTATATCGGTAAACTTGTGACACAAGGGTTTGTTTTACAGATTATTTCATCACTCAGATCTTAAGCCTAGTATCCATTAGTTATTTTTCCTGATTCTCTCCTTCTTCCCACTTTCCACCTTCAGTCAGGCCCCAATATCTGTTGTTCCCCTTTGTTTCCATGTGTTCTCATCATTTCACTCCCACTTATAAGTGAGAACATGCAGTATTGGGCTTTCTGTTCCTACATCAGTTTGCTAAGGATAATGGCCTCCAGCTCCATCCATGTCCCTGAAAAGGACTTGATCTCATTATTTTTTTGTTGTTGTTCCTACATAGTATTCTGTGGTATATATGTACCACATTTTTAATCCATTCTACCATTAATGGGCATTTCTTGATTCCACATCTTTGCTATTGTGAATAGTGCTGTAACAAGCATACATGTGTGTGCATGTGCCTTTATGATAGAACAGTTTACAAAGGTCAACTCAAGATGAATTTAAAGACTTAAGTGTAAAACCTAAAACTATGAAAACCCTGGACAACAACCTAGGCGATACCATTCTGGACATAGGTATGGGCAAAGATTCCATGACAAAGATGCCAAAAGCAATTGCAACAAAAGAAAAAGATTGACAAATGATATCTAATTAAACTAAAAAACTTCTGCACAGCAATGGAAACTATCAATAAACAGACAACCTACAGAATGGTAGCAAATTTTTGGTAACTATTTATCTGACAAAGGTCTCATATCCAGCAGCTACAAGAAACTGAAAAACAAATTTAAAAGAAAAAAAACAAATAGCTCCATTAAAAACTGGAAAAGAACTTGAATAGGCACTTTTCAAAAGGAGATATATATGTATCCACCAAGCATATGAAAGAGAAAGCTCAACATTTAATCTTTACAAAGATCATGCAAGGTAAATATCTCCATTTGGAGATTTGTTCAAAAAAGAATGTTCAGGGGAAAAAAAGCTTTGAAGCTACTAAATGCAGAGAAAATAATTTAATCTAGTTCTGATTGTTTCAGAGGTCTTCCTACCTCCAAATTAAGAACTTTAAACTAGCATATGGTGCAGGTACTGATATAAATATATTTGTGTTATATAAATTGATCTGGCCATATGGAAAAAGAAAATAACTTGAGATATTTCAAGCAAGAGATGTTGATCATGTGAACCAAGGCTGGACAGCATATAGGGCATGGAGAAGACACTTTGATATTTTATGATACACAATTTATGAAAATTGCTATAATGGAACTATTTACAAATTTCAATGGAAATATATGAAAAAGAAAAGCAGAACAATACGCTAAGACTTCTTAGAATGTTAAAGAATATTTTTCAACCCATATTTAAGACAGAGTGATGCATAGGTATTTGTCAAGTGAGTGAGTAGAGTGATATCATTCTACACAGAAATCATCTTCAATGTCTGTCCAACAAGAGTAAATTCTGATACACTAAGACTGTGTGTGGAGTTCCATATATGAGTGAAAACTATGTGTTAATGTAGCTTACTTGCACTGTTAAACAAGTAAACATTTACGTTGAAATATGTTTCCAGCTTGCTTTACTGAATTTGGCACATTCTTAGGAGGCTATTGAATACAATATTAACATCTGGATTTAAAAAAGTGCCATTTTACTTTTCTGAATATTTGAAAGACTGATTTTTAAAATATATCCTTGCTGTTATATCTATAAAAGTCTTGGCAAAATATGTATGAAGAAGCATTCTGCATTGGAACTGTAACTGCAAAACATTTCCAACTATTGCCTGAAAGAGAAAATCAATTTTAATTTGTTTTATATCTGTAAGTAAAAAATATTTGTAAATGTAAAGTTTAGCTTGACATTTCCCAAAAGAAACTACAGTTTAATTTTCCTAATATTTTATTTCCCATGGATATAGCCAATCTTATTAGTGTGGAGTCTTGCCTATGAGAAAACACATCAAGGAAAATTGTAAAGATTCAAAAAAGAAGAAAAACTAAGGGGATTAGGAGAATGTTGTGTGTGGGGAACAACAATCAAAAGCCTTAAGAACAGATGAATATGAATTATTATTTTTTCCCTCTGATTTGAAGTAGAGTAGGTACCATATAGTTAAAGAAGACAAAAGTTAAAAACAAAACAATGTGTAGCAATGAAGCAGGATATAAAGCATTTCTTAAAAAGGAGAATTACTTTTACTTGGAAGAAATATAGATTATATATGAAACACAGCTGGATCATATGTTAACTGAAATAATTACTGTGGCTTTTTTTTGTACTTTATACAATTTGAATAATGTCAAAAAGCTATGAAAACTGGATAACACATAAAGATAAAGACAGAAGTGTTTCCAAGTAAAATTTCATCCCCAGTTCTAGGACAGCACTGGATCAAATAGTCATATACCATGTGCCATGTCTGGATTCCACAAAATCAGAGTATGAGAAAAGGGTTTATCTAAAGGGAATTTATTTGGAAATAAATGACAGTTCATTTATTAGCATACATGAATAAGTGGGAAGTGTGTGAAATGGTAAAGGGGGAAAAGGGAATTAGGAAAAGCTAATAAAGGATTAAAATAAACTTGGCTATCACTGTGGGTAAGGGGAGATCAAGCCTACTGATAATGTCTAAGTAGACTTATAAAACATATTTTACAATTGTTTATCTGAGTAATGCAAGGAAGAAGCTTTAGTGTATTTGTCTTAACTTCTATTGGTTGAGGATGGTCTTGGGGTGGCAGGATTGGAAAGATATCAATCCATCTTAGTTCTGTGTTAAGTGTAGTGTAACCAAGTGGGCTCCAGCAGACATCCACACGTTTGGGATCACAAAATCCCCAAGGATAGAAGGAAGGTGCATGTCACATGTTTAAAGTAAGTCAATGTAAACCCCAAAAGGGGCAAAGCCTAGGTAGAGCTATTGTTAAAACCTGAGGCTGAAATCAGATAAGGTCTCAGTCAGATGAGGCCAAGGCGATGTGAAGTAATACAGAGGTGTCCATTAGCGTCCACTCCTTTGCAGTACTCAGGTCTGCTTCTACCTCGAATCTACCATCACCACCTACCTCAATTCAATTAAATCCATCACCAGGTCTTCACTGTGGGGAGAGCAATAAACTCTATGGAAGATATAATTCAGAGAACCAATGGAACAAATTATAGCTACTTTTAATGTATGCAATCTAGTCAATATTATCTGAATTATTGTTTTAGCTGTATTTTCAAATTTGTTATTTTTAAATCAAAGGTGTATTTATACTTTGAAACCATTATACTTCCTCTGTTCCAACTATTTTATATATATATAACTATATATAATATATATGTGTCTTCTTAATAAGGATAATTTTAATTGCTAATTTTTAAAATGCTTCTTATTTTAATTAGTTTGTATGTCTGTATGTATGTGGTATGATATCTGGTCTTTAGTTTTTGTTGAAACTTTATTGATTTTATAACAAGAAATTTACTTACAAAAACATTGCCAAATATACGTACAAATCTAATGGAATGCTAGAGTATGGAGATAAATCACAAACTGGATGTTACAGCTAGATTAATAGAGCAGTTCTATAGACAAGCTTTTTGTATGTGTCACTTTTTAAAATAACCATTCTTTCTTTTAAAAAGTTTTTTAATTTTTTTCAACTTTTATTTTAGAATCAGGGTATACATGTGAAGGTTTGTTACAAATGTATACAATGTGAACACAGATACTGGGGAATACAAATGGGGGAAGGAAGGAAGTGTCACATTTGGTGTTTCGGGTTTTGTTTTTTTGTTTTTTGAGGCATCATCTCACTGTTTCACTCAGGCTGGAGTGCAATGGTGTGATCATAGCTCAATGGAGCTTTGACCTCCTGGGTTCAAGTGATCCTCCCATCTCAGCCTCACAAGTAGATAGAATCGTAGGTGCATGCCACTACATCCAGCTATATTTTTCTTTAATTATTTTGTAGAAATGAAGTTTTGCTATGTTTTCCAGACTGGTCTTGAACTCCTGGGCTCAAGCGATCAGCCCACCTTTGCCTCCCAAAATGCCAGGAGTACAGGCATGAACTACCACGATGGGCCTGTCACATTTTAAACTGTGAGTCTCAGAACTGCAAAGGCAATGCTTCTTGGAAGTTACCTTTCAGATTCTGAAAAGGATCATGGTGTTCTCTGTTGAGGCTTGCAGACATCCATAGTATTAATGCTAGATTGAATGAGCAGGTACTTGATGAATACTTGCATGCTTGCAGTACGGCAGACATTTTCAGAATAATTTGTTATGTTAGCACAGAGAGTTGCCAACACACTTAGCAAATATTTGTATCATACTTTAACAAATGTTGTTAAATGATTCATTACGTTTGTATTAATGTAGTTCACATTTATAGAGCACTTAATACACTTTTCATGTAGTATTTTATTTAATTCTCTTAACAAATGCAAGTGTTGGTAATATTTTCCCAGCTTTATATTGAAAAAAAAAAAGGAGGCTCAGCTCTGTGAAGGGACCTTTCCAAATTCCAACAGCTAGGAGATATTACAGTTGGATGTCAACACAAGAAATATGACCCAAGGTTGGTGCTGACTTACATGTTGCATAGATACATATTTACAGCAAAATCAATTAAACATTTTTTTACTGCAATGTGATAAAACATTATTTTTGTATAATGTATAGGTTTTTATTATGTTACATTTCCAGCACATCAGTTATGTCATGAAAGTAACTTCAATATTATGTGCTAAGCATATTAGATATAACTCTCTTTATTCAATCATGATGAGTATTTTCCACCTTTTAAGGTATGGAACACAAAACTCAAAAAGTAAATTGCCCAGAATTACAACAGAAAAGAAAAGTGTCCCACTTGCTTTATCTTTTATCACTCTGGCAATATGAGGAGATTCTATACTAGGTGTAGCTATTCCATGCACTACCTTTTGCCACCATGCTTTAAGGAGTAGAATGACAGCACAGCAAGATGGGCAACCATCCAGCAGGACAGTGAGCATGAAGCAGGAGCTACCAAGTTCCAATATCAAATCCATATTAGGAGAGTAATTCTACCCTATCACAAATCTATAACCTCTAATTACAGTGCAACTTATTCTGCTTCATTTTCCTTTTCAGAATTCTCCTTGATAGTCCTCAGCACGTTTCCAAATCTTGTGGCCATGAGCCAAAGGGAGTACCTAGCGTATGATCTCAAGAAGAGCCAGGACAATAGACATGGCTCTGATTGAGAAATACAGTTTATTTTCTGACATCATGGTTTATTATAATGCTACGTTGACCATTATATATAAAATGCTGATTTTTTCTGATTTTTTTTTTCAAATTAAGAAGTGACAAAAATCTACAAGTTAAAAAGAAGTTGATACTCGTTTTGTCCAGTTCCAACTCAATGGTCTGGGTTACTCAATTAACTATGAGCAAAACCACAATCACCTCATAGTAATTCAACACAGCAGAACAATTTGTGTTCAATAACATTAAACAATTAATCTATTGGAAACATTTCATTTTTGTGTTCAATAACATTAAACAATTAATCTATTGGAAACATTTCATTTGATTGGCTTTTTATTGCTCCAATTTAAAAGCCATGAGTTCTTTTGTCATTGCTATTTATGAGACTAGTCAGCCCTATACTGTCTTCACCTGAACAAGGCAGAATAATTTAAAACTCTTTCATGAAACTCTTTCATGAAACTCTTTCAGTAAAGGGTCAGAGAGTAAATATTTTCTGGCTTAGAGGACTACACAGTTTCTTTCACACCTACTACACTCTAGTGTTATGGAACAGAAAACACAGCCAATATGTAAATAATTAACTGTGGCTGTCTTCCAATAAAACTTTATTCCATAAAATATGCTATGCACACTGAAAATTTGAATTTCATATTCATATGTAGTAAAATATTATCTTTCTTTTGATTTTTAAGTTATTAATACAATGTAAAAACTATTTTTAGCTTGTGAGCTGTACAACAGTATGTAGTTGACAGCCTTGGCCCATAGGTCATAGTTTGCTGAACCTTACATTAAAGAATAGCACAAAGAAAGGAGACAAACAAAAACATTATTGAAAGGGACAATTGCACAATATTAACACTTGCTGCTTTATTATTTGTCAAAAATAATTTAAAATAAGAAACATTTGTAATGCAACTAAGAAGCCTTTGGAAGACTGATTTGCTGTCTAAAAAAGATAAAATATGAGGTATGAGCACATTTATGTAAGTTGTATGTATTCTATCAATTCCATCAGTGACAATATTTGTAAATTTAAGCAGGGACATCATGTTTATACATTCTTATTAATCATTCTTATTTATAAGAATGGTGTTCAGATCCAACTAGAAAATGTTACAAAAATGAAATTATGAATACTTCATGAATAAGTGAAAATTATGTCTCTGTCTTTATAATATAATCCATAAAATTGTAAATTCGTTATTTGCACAATGTTTATATGGGTAAGAAATAGGTATCATTTTGGAGATAGAGGATAAAAGAAAAGAAGCATTATTTTATAAATACAGTCCACCTCTGGAAATTCTCATTAAATTAGGAAGCAAATATGTCTATGACGAGCATAATAGATATATATATATATATATTTGAATATTCATTGATTTGATTATTTTAGAGGAAACTTAAAACTTGTTTTGAAAGAAGTAAATTGTTTAAAAACAAACTTCGTCTTTTATGGCAAAATGATATCATAACACAGCAGAAATTATAATAAAAGTCACAAACATTTGTCCTGTTTAGAAGCAGATATTTCACACAAACTGCAAAAAAAAAAAAAAAAAAAACAACAACAACAACAAAAAAAACACACACATGTATCTACTGAATGAAAAATAAGCTTAATATAAATAAAAGATCACAAGATCCAAAACTCTTCCAAAATCAAAATAGAATAGCAGTAATTGCGTAACTACCCAGTGCAAGGTCTTCTACTAAGCCCAAAGAAGATAAATGAAATATGTAACAGAAAAGTTATGATATTTTTATGTTCTACTTTGTGTTAAAAACCAGTATCCAGGTACCTCAGATTTTTTACAATAATTATTCTGTATTCATTTAGATTTGTATATTTCTTTATTTATATTAAAATAGATGATGCTCTTAATTATCTAAATGTTTTTGAAAAGATCAATTGATATTTTTGATTATGTCTATAAAAGACACAGTGAAGGATTTTAATTTTGTCTAGTGAATGTGTAGGTTGGATCGACATTAAAAGATTGCCTTCAGTTTAGTGTTCTGTAGCCACAGAAAAAGAAGGCAGGAACAAATACTGATTTAAAAAAAAAGAACAAAAGATATTTATAAGAATACTAGGGCCAGGCACAGTGCCTTGTGCCTCTAATCCTCTGAGTCCAGAGGACTGCTTCAGCTCAGGAGGTCAAGACAAGCCTGGGCAACAGAGTGAGACCCTGTTTATACAGAAATACTTTAAAATTAGTTAGGCATCGCCGGGTGCTGTGGCTCAGGCCTGTAATCCCAGCACTTTGGGAGGCCGAGGCAGGCAGATCACGAGATCAGGAGATCGAGACCATCCTGGCTGACACGGTGAAACCCCGTCTCTAATAAAAAAAAAATAAAATAAAAAAATAAAAAAAAGTTAGCCAGGCGCGGTGGCAGGCGCCTGTAGTCCCAGCTACTCGGGAGGCTGAGGCAGGAGAATGACGTAAACCCGGAAGGTGGAGCTTGCAGTGAGCCGAGACCGCGCCACCGCACTCCAGCCTGGGCGACAGAGCGAGACTCTATCTCAAAAAAAAAAAAAAAAAAAAAATTAGTTAGGCATCATGACACACACCTGTAGTCCCAGTTACTTAGGAAGCTGAGATGGGAGGGACACTTGAGCCTGAAGAATCAATTGAACTCAGGAGATCAAGCTGAAGTAAGTCCTGATCACACCACTGAACTCCAGCTTGTCTGACAAACAAGACGATGTTTCAAAACAACAACAACGACCAAAAAAAAAAAAAAAAAAAAACTGAGACCTTCATGGTGGTAATACGGTTTTTGAATCCAAAACTTCTTATGAAGATAAGACAGGAATAGCTGGATATCAAAACCAAAAGTAACATGGGCAACATTTGTAAAAATCCTAGCCAAGAAGGTATTTTCAACAACCCTAAAAAAACAAATGAGTGGCAAAAATCACTAACAAACAATTCCATGATATTTATAATATCACCTTCTCTTGGGGAGAAACAGGTTGAAAGCGATGAGGTGTCTGATGGATCTAAGAACAGGAAAAATGTATGCATAAGCAACAGATATTTCTAGAAAACACTGAAGGCTAATTTGAGAATAGCACCTGAATCTTGGAAGGGTTTCATCCAGACTAATTGCATGAGAGTAATGGGTGGCTATAAGGTTAGAAGAAATTTGAATAGTTTAGTTCAAATTTACACTCAAAACTGACGAACCAAAGAGCAATAAGAAGTAAGTGCTACACATTTAAGATAAATTCCTGAGAATTAAATAAAAATTGTACTGAAAGGACAGCAAAGAAAAAGACGATCCAGCTAAATATAAGAGACAGGAACGGAGCCAGGAAATCTCATAGAAAATCTCCATAATTTTTCAAGCTATAGATAACAATAGAAGTTGAAGATCTGTGAAATCAGAAAATTATCTTGAAATGAAACTTCTAAATTTTTAGGGAACCGGGTTTCATATAAAAGTGAGCTACCAAAAATAATCACGGTCAAGTTTCATGCAATATTTTTTTTTTTTTTTTGAGACAGAGTCTTGCTCTGTAGCCCAGGCTGGAGTGCAGTGGCCGGATCTCAGCTCACTGCAAGCTCCGCCTCCCGGGTTCACACCATTCTCCTGCCTCAGCCTCCCCGGTAGCTGGGACTACAGGCGCCCGCCACCGCGCCTGGCTGATTTTTTTGTATTTTTAGTAGAGACGGGGTTTCACCGTGTTAGCCGGGATGGTCTCGATGTGCTGACCTCGTGACCTGCCCGCCTCAAGCTCCCAAAGTGCTGGGATTACAGGCGCGAGCCACTGCACCCGGCCAATACAGCATTTTTATTAGGAAACAGAGTAACAAGAGTTGCAGGAGAAACAATAGCAGAATGGTATTTCCACAGACTGAAAACAAACTTACCAGTGAGATAAGTATACAAAAGCGATCAGATTATGAAACCATAATCTACTACTCAAATGAGCTATATATATATATATATATATACACACACACACACACATACAGATATTTGGAAAATAGGAGTAAAAGAACAAAATAAAATGAGATTTGAAGATTAAACTACAACTAACACAAGAGTGTTTATATGCAACAGGTAATTTCATATCAGAAACGGAAGAAAAAACAGGAACATTTTTTAAATTTTCAAACTATAAGAGAAAACATAAAGGGATTTAAGTAAAATGAACAATGAAGATTAATAAAGAATATGCAACATTTCAATGTAAAGAAACACTGAAGATGAAAATATTAGGTAACAGAATAAATACTAAAAACTATATTTTAAGCAAACTTTCCTGGATTAAAAATATATGAAATTACTTATTAAAGTAGCTTATAATATTCTTGAAAAGAATGGCTAATAATGTATATTATCATAAAATTATTGATATTTAATCACAAAGAAAA
Organism: Rhinopithecus roxellana; assembly: GCF_007565055.1. Taxonomy (NCBI): domain Eukaryota; kingdom Metazoa; phylum Chordata; class Mammalia; order Primates; family Cercopithecidae; genus Rhinopithecus; species Rhinopithecus roxellana. The sequence continues at coordinate 16,339,766 of NC_044549.1, read as the reverse complement.
TAAAGTCTCTTGGGACTCTAGACCAGGAATTGCCAAACTTTCTTCATGCAGGGTCAGATAGTGAATATTTTAGGCAGTCTGCCTAAACAGACGGTAAGCTGGATTCCAGTTGAGAACATTGTTTGTCAATCCAGATCTTGTTACCCAGGCAGTAAACAAAACACCTGATAGGTAGTTTTTTTTGTTTTTTTTGTTTGTTTGTTTGTTTTGTTTTTGTTTTTTTGTTTTTTGTTTTTTTTTAACCAAACACCTCCTCCTCTCTCCAGTAGTTCACAGTGTCTATTCCCAAAATGAAAAAGTGCATAGACAGTCTGTTATTCTCAGTGCAGAATAAACAGAGAACATTGCTTTCCTTAGGTCTTTAGAAATCTACTAAAGGATGTGCTTCACAAAACCAAAGTGACTAGAGACCTAAGAAACATTGATAACTCTTAAAGATACAGTCACTTGCAGACTGAAGCAAAGTTGGATACATATATATATGTATATGGAGAGAGAGAGAGAGAGAGAGAGAGAATATAAGTGCTGTATGCTCTGACAATGTGTTTTTTTGTTTGTTTGTTTGTTTGTTTTGCTTGTTTGTTTGTTTTTTGAGACGGAGTCTCACACTGTCAACTGGGCTGGAGTGCAGTGGTGCGATCTCGGCTCACTCTCCCAAATAGCTGGAATTACAGGCGCCCGCCACCACGTTCAGCTGATTTTTTGTATTTTTAGTAAAGACAGGGTTTCACTATGTTGGCCAGGCTGGTCTCAAGCTCCTGACCTCGAGATTCACCCACCTCCTCGGCCTCCCAAAGTGCAGGGATTACAGGCGTGAGCCACCGCCCCCAGCCGTGGTTTTACTGTTTTATAATTGTGGTTATTCTCTATAAATAGAATACATAAAAATAAAAATATGAATATATAATATTTGTATAAATTAAATATAAGTAAATACTAGAAGTATGTTTATGAATCAAGATACACACACACACACACACTCATATGGACCTGGACCTGTGCAGGTGGTGATAGTCATGAAGAGCTTCTTTGATGATGAGCGGAATGCAGAGCGGGTGAGTCTATGTCTCATTCTTAGCATGATTCTGCCACGATGCATACCAGTCCTCAAAACTGAGACTAGGGTGAAAGACCAGCATGATCAATAATGTGAGAAAAATGTAGGTCTTTTTGTTGTTCTCTTCAAATCACAATAATAATTGTTATGGACAAAATACACTATATTCCCACCAGGCTAAATAAAGTAGACAAGAGGTTACCATCATGGATGCAGTTAAAAAATTATTTGCAATGACAATTACCTTTATGGACATAAAACAAACAAAACCCAAAAGGTGCCAGAAATTTAATGTAGCAGTAACTGAAAAGAATATAGACCATTTCACATCTGAGGAAGAAGCAAGTCTGCTAGAGAATGGAAACGTTCAAAACACTAGCGTGCTCAATATTCCTCATGGTTGGCAGAGGCTGGTCATTGAATGCATGTGAAGAAAGGAGCCAGGAAATTCAGAAGGTATACTGTAAAATGCTGATAAAAGCCAGTAAGCCTTACCAAATGGCATAGCAAATGGTATTTTCTTTAGCCAAAATCTATGAAGCGATATGCTAGTCTATCTGTTTATACATTGTGTGAAGACCAAAGGTCTGTGATCTGGGCATTTTTCTTATTTCTTTTTCATTATTACTTTAGAGACTAGGTCTTGCTATATTTCCCAGATTGGTCTCAAACTCCTGGGTTCAAGTAATCCTCCCACCTCAGCCTCTGGAGTAGCTGGAACTACAGGTGTGTGCCAACATGCCTTACTTAATTGGATAGTTTGAAGTACCAGAGGATGTAGTGATCTACAGTTCTATACATTCAAAAGTATAATTTTCTATTCTCAGTTATAAGAACAGAATGAAAAAGTTCTATTAATGTAATAATGAAATATGTATATTTGATTAAAAAACATTGTTGACATGCACAGTGTGTGGAATATCATTATGTCATAAGTAATGACATCTAGTTAATTGTGATAATTTATTTTAAAAGAGTAAGGTTCCAATTAAATCAGAACAAAATCTTGCTGGTGATGAAAAAGCATCCAGATCATATAAGAGATTTCTCTCTGAAAGAAACGTTCAAAAGTAGTGTTTAGTGAATAATTTATGAATAATGAAAACGCTGACACTGAAATCTCAAAAAATTTTCCTTTTCTCTTGAAGAACAGGGTGAAGATTCTTTAGAGTAGTGTTTCTGTCACTCCTGCTGTCAAAAAAATCTCCATGATCTTCTTTGAGAAAAAGGACCTTCATCTAACTCAATGTGGTCTGAAGTGTCTGCAAAAACTTTGATTCCGACTTGAGTTTCTTTGCATCATTTACATCTTGAATGGGAACACACACGGAAATGAACATAATTGTGACTTGACACTTTTAATTTTAATTGGAATGCTAAATGAAGAACTCATCAAGGAAATCCAGGAGGCTTCTCCCATTTCTGAAGAACTGTCTAGAGATGTTTAGAACCACAGTTGCTTTTGATCTGTGCCATTTTGGGCTTCTTTGATGAATGATGTCAAATGTCTTTTTTGTTTTACTCCCTTTGAAGAACCATGCCATTTTTCATCAAAGCCCAATTCAACCCGGATGTTTTATTCCAATGTATGTGCCAAGAAGAGATCTGGATGTTGGATAAGTGCTTCCCTTTATTCTAAGTGTGGGAGGGGATTTAACATATCTTGAAAAAGAGCTCCGCAACTTTTCTACATTTGGGGAAGCCTCAGTAATGAGAAATTACCATTATTTTTTGTTTTGTTTTGTTATAGATCCTAAAACATTCAATTTCATAGCATTAATGCAATTGACTCTAAGGTGCAATTTTACCCATAATCGAAGAAAAATGCCAAGGAGTGACCGAGTTATTTTGTAAGAACTCTCCCCCCATTCATGTGGGGATACTTGATTTGTTTGGGAAAAAAAATAGTCTTTAATATAAGCCGTGATAGTACATCTTTAATGATAGTTTTCATGGTGATGCTTTTGGCTCAACCCATAGACTAAACCAGCGATAAAAGTTACAGCTATCATGTTTCTGTCTTCTGCTTTTAAGGAGCTTCATGTGTCCAGAAATGCTATCTCTGAAAGATTCATTGGGTCTTAAGAAACATTTGGAAATATTTCATTGAGGAATAGCAGTCTTGCTGTCCTCTTTTATTTACCTCATCTGATGTTAGAGTATCTTTCCTTTCAGTAATTATGGTCAGATATGTCATGTTTCTCTTTTCCCCTGAGTTCAAGAGCCATATTTTACCATGGATTGGTGTCTACATTTTATAGTTTTGGAACCTGGAAAACCGTATCAGTTAGCGTTTGGTGACATTCAAGAAAAGTCTTTATTCTAATCTATTCTCAAACTACAAATAGGCTTTTCCCTCTCCCCTCTCCCAGTCGTGGATGAAGCAAGCTCACTTGGATGGAATTGCTTGCTCTCTTCCTTCTCATGCAAGAAAACTTCTGAAACTTCTTTTCTTCATTGTGGTAGAACAACTCCAAGTTCCTGGATATTATGTAAGTACATAAGTGAATACCTGTTTGTCATCACTACCCTAAAAGACTTTTTCTCACAGGTACCTGCTGATGAATAAGCCTGAATACATATCAAACCCTTTGAGGAATTACATTTTTATAAAAAATTGTGTGTACTTCCAGATTTTAAATATATTTTACTTTGATTAGCGACACTGTCATTTGTTTTCAACTTACTTTTCCTTTTTACCCCAAAATTGTGCGTTATTTTCCAAACTAAATTCTGGAGATATTTAATTTGAGCCAAATAAACTGTAAAGTTCTGAAAACAAAAATAAATGTTTTGGTTACAATGCAGAACACCTTTTAAACAGTAGATGTCTGTATTTACTGTAGCATCTAAAAATATATTTTGGTTTTATTTTCAGCTAATTTACCAATTATGGAGATTAAATTGTTTACATTGTCATAAAAAGTGTAAATTTTTTCTCTAATTCAAAAATTAAAAAGTTGTGCCAAGCAAAGGAGAAAAAGGAGGAGGAGAAAGAGGAACTAAAGGTTGAGTAACAGGATTATTTACAAAAAGTATCCAAATGTTGATATCAGTCTTTCCTACTTTAAATTTCAATTTTGATTTATCGTAATTACCTTAAAGAAGCTCCTCTGTGTTATCAGATTTATTTTTTCAATCCGTGGGAAAGCAAGAAACTACTTTGCCTCTGGATTCCTTGGACATATGAAATATATGAACACAGCAAATATCTTAGAATATAAATTATTTAAGAATGAGTATTCATGGTTAAATTTTATTTTAACTCTAAGTATTTAATATGTTTTATTTAATATATTACTTTAGATGTGGAATTTTGTTCAAAATGTAACTTTGTAAAACTATTATAAGAAAGTTTATGCAATGAATGTTTACTTTCCACATTTTCTTAAATTTATCTGAATTAATATTTCTTCTAATATTTCATCAAAAAATCATTTGTAACAAATTGAATCTCAAAAACCCTGTAGCACTTATAGTCTCATAAATCTATAGCACTTGTAAAATTCTTATATTTAATTCTGGAGATAATTTATATAGGTAAAACTCCTTGTGATTCACAGAATACTGTAAAATATCTTATACATTCTCAATTTTTTAATTTATTTTTTCTCTTTTTGTCCTGTTTCAGTAAATTGCCTTTTCTTCTTATAGAGTAAGTATAAGTTTATATTATACTGAAATATTTTATTGCAATTTTACATAAAAATCAAGGGTCACTAAATTAAAAGTCCAAGAGCCTATGGGAATAAACATTTTTATTTATTTTTATTTACAGAGGTAAAGTTTTGTAATTTGCTAAATTAGTTCCCTTCCTTGGAAACTTTTTTGCAGTACGAGAAAAAAAAAAAAAAAAAAAAAAAAAAAAAAAAAAAAACCTGTTTGGTTTGGTGACTTCTTATGAAGGCAGAAGAGGTAGAGACAGAATTTCTTTTGGTATATTTTTGGAAAGCACTTCACTTTAACATTTTTCAGATCCCCAGCTAGTAATATATTCTTCTTTTTTGTAAAGTGTGTGGTGACATTTTAGATGATTGATGATCTGCATACCTTTACCTCTCCATGTGAGCCCCACAGAATGACGGTGATATTGTACTGGAGAAAAAACACTTGGTATCACCCATGCATCATGCTTTTATTTTAAGACAACTTGGCACAACAATTAGATACATTGTGTATTATCTCGTGCATATAAATTACCTATAAATTAGGAAGATTTTTATGATTGACTTTAAAACTTAGAAACATAAGTTGTTTTAATTTATTGGCTTCATCATTTAGAATTCTTAGACTCAAACATAGCAAGATTTTCTACTGAAATTAAATTGTAAGTTAAGAATATAATTATGAACTCTACCTTAGAGGTAAAAGATTATTTCTGATACATATATTTTGAAAAAGTTATTTTTTCTTCATAAAATTCATAAACTTTTAGTAAATAAATATCTGAATGTTCTCAGAATTGGAACATATACCTTCAATAAAGTATCTATCACTGTGTTACTGTATATCATTTCAATATAATTTAAGGTCACTTAGTTTTGATAGCTTACAGCAAAGATTGATAACCCTTATTCTTTATTAAGCTGCTTTATTGAAGACCATCAAGATTTAATTTTTAAAAATCTTACCACTTGGTAGATAAATGGCTTATGAGTCCTGTTCTTTTCTAACTTTTCTAATTAATCTGAATGTCATTTGAGAGGGCAGGGAATAGAAGAGTTGGGAAAAAAAGTCTTGCAGGCTGACTCTTACATATATGATTTTTATCAATGTCAATTCCCAGATAATACCATCTGTGCTAATCCCTAACTCTTTCTACTGTAATGCTTTAAGTTGTCTTTCACTTTGATTTATCAGACAGCTGACCCTGGCCTAACCCTGTCAGCTTTAGTTCAGAGGAACTCTCACAAAAGATAGTCCTCTGATCTGACAAATTGATTGGCTACAAGGAAGTTTAACTGGAAAGGGATCTCCCTAACAAGTGATAAAGTCTGTTTTTTTATTCCCAGCTGACAGCTTTGGGTATGTGAATAGAATTTATAAAATGTCCAGCAGAAGAGAAGAAAGCATTATGAGTAATTTGGAAAGCTAAATACAGGGGACGCAATAAAAGGCCCACAGGTTTCTGTTTAATGATAGGTCTGAGGGTTTCAGCAACTATATTTTATTTAAGAGTTTTAAGTGGAGGCTAATTGAAAATGATCATCCTAATTAGAAAACAAATATTAAAATTCTCTTAGTGTTTCCCAGCTGACTTCAACTGGAGCATAATGATTAGGTGTGAGGATAATAAATTACAATCTATAGAAAAGCTATTAATCAGATTAAGAAACAGGTTGACACAATATCCTTTCCCTGGTGAAGCTGATGAGTAACTTCTGCCCATGACACTTTGATTCTTGTCACATAATTTTACTATTCTCAATCAATACTCTAGTATGCTTTTATCCAAAAGGTGTATGACATTTTTGGTTGAATTTCCCTCAGGTTTTAAGAAGAAAAACGGAGTTTAAATTTAAAAAAAAAGTTGAAAAAATGTTAAAAAGCCAATTTCAAATCTAAAAGATCCGTTCTCTAAACTATTTCACAATTTTAATTATACCAAGCTGCAAAAATTAGGGCCCTTCCTGCCTCCCTCCCTCTCTCTCGTTCTTTCTTTGTTTTGATGGAGTTTTGCTCTTGTTGTCCAGGCTGGAGTGCAATGGTATGATCTTGCACTGCAACCTCTGCCTCCCAGGTTCAAGTGATTCTCCTGCCTCAGTCTCCTGAGTAGCTGGGATTGCAGGCATGCACCACCACACCTGGCTAATTTTGGAATTTTAGTAGAGACAGGGTTTCTCCGCATTGGCCAGGCTGGTCTCGAACTCCCGACCTCAGGTGATCCGCCCGCCTTGGCCTCCCAAAGTGCTGGAATGACAGGCTTGAGCCACCACGCCCAGCCATATTATTGATATTTCTTTCCTGCCTTCCTTCTACTTTATCTTTTTTCCCCTTATCCATTGCACCCTTTCTTTTTTCTTTTTTTTTTTTTTTTCTGTATTTTCAATCCATGAAAAGTATGTACTAAATGAACATCAGCCTATATAACTTATTCTTAGGAATATTTATGGTGACTCACCTCCTTCTCATGATGTATTCCCAAAACAGACCAAAATCAAGGATAGAGAAATTGATTTCATGTTTTGATGGAAAGAGCTTACATCACTGATTCAACATTGGGAGGCAATGGAAAATATATCTTCAGCCCTCATTGATGCCAGGAATGAAGATGTGGAGCCCAGAGGAAAGGAAGTCATCCTGACATGAAATCGTTAAAAATTATCCATGATGATAATATCAAATTTGAGAGTCCAGCTGTATAGCAGCAAGGGTTACACCGAAGCAGTGCTAACCCTACTCCAGTAAAATCCTGTGGCCATCTGAATAGCCATGCTAGGAATGACATGACTTTGTAGGTTTCCTCAGTACCTACCCTTCATTGATTTTTGCTTTTATTCTAACTTGACCCTCTCACCTTCCTGGCAATCATGTTAGCCACATGGAAACATTCTGTTTTATTCTACATCTGCCAAGGTTATCCAGAGTAGGTCTGCATCATATATAGTTTTCTCATAAGATGTTGTTGGATAAGGGAAATAAATACTTTAAATTGACAGACTCCAATTTTAAAGTTAGGTATCTGAAATAATATTGGAAGCATTTTCCAAGAATGAATACAGGTCTATTACCTGTAAGGACACAATTATCCTTTCAATGATGATGTTAATTAAATTTGTGAACAGCTTAATAAATATTATAAATAAACAATTAATAAACCCTCTATTTACAGTACCTAGCATTGTCATGCATAGAGTAATTTTTCAATAACTTTTTAAAGATTGGCAAAAACCAATACATGTAATTGCATATCTTATTCAAGTCTGATATGAGATTCTAGGATAAGAAAAAAATTGGAACTCTTTTAATTTGTTATAAATTAAATATATAAACAACATATTAATATTAAGTAAATTCTGTTTGTAAAATATTTTTACGCTTTAACTTATTTTAATGTGATTTCTTCTATTTTTTTTTAATGTTCACCACTTTTTAAAAACTACCAAATATTTATAACTATTTCCAGCTTTATTAAGTAAATCACTACTTCCAGGAAACTGGTAAGTGTATTAATATACACCCTTCATATTTTTAATGTTTTAATTACCTAATATGTTACTCATAATGTTTTCTTCTTAAGGGTGATGCCAGATATTGGTTTAATAAAAAGAAAATAAAAGGAATTTGACAAAATAAAGCAAGAAAAAGGAAATAAAACCTATCAATAATATGACCTAGGGTTAAGGAAAAGTTAAATTATATTTAACATTCTGAAATATACTAATTGTATATTTAAAAACAAAGAAAAGTAAAGATGTCTAATAGAATATGACCCCTCAACATACTTTGTATATTAAAAGTTAGGGTAGGCTGGGCGCGGTGGCTCACACCTGTAATCCCAGCACCTTGGGAGGCCAAGGCGGGTGGATCACCAGGTCAGGAGATTGAGACCATCCTGGCTAACACAATAAAACCCTGTCTCTACTAAAAATACAAAAAAATTAGCCAGGCATGGTGGCGGGCACCTGTAGTTCCAGCTACTCAGGAGGCTGAGACAGGAGAATGGCTGAACCCGGGAGGCGGAGCTTGCAGTGAGCCGAGATCAGGCCACTGCACTCCAGTCTGGGTGATAGAGCGAGACTCAGTGTCAAAAAAAAAAAAAGAAAAAGTCAGGTTAGATTTTGTCTTTTTCTTTTATATTAGATGGAGTTATTTGTTCCAATATTCAGATATTGATATATCTGGTGAGAAGGATAAAACTGAGACAGTAAACTATGAGTGTTTCTGTTGCTGAGAGTCCTTGTCTGCTAAATATCCCCACTTCATGTGGGTGGAAATTTCACCAAGGACCTCACCATTTGACCTAAGTTACTATGTGGGTGGAAGCTGCCATTGTCCACCCCCAACATCTAGTTACCAAGAAGTATCTGAAGTCTGTGTGTTCACCTTCAGAACAATGACAAAAGCAAAGGATCCTTAGGCATACCGCATTTGGGGAGAAGGTACTTTGGAATTGAAAACAACAACAACAACAAATTAGAGCACTCCAAGCTGATAAGGTAAGAAATGGTCAATTCTGTTAGATGTATGCAATGTTTTAGAAACAAGGGTTGTTTTAAATTTGTTTTAAGTACTAATGGCAAAAAAGTTTCTGAAAAAGTAAACTTCAATTGTCAAAGCAATCTGTTACTAGGAATAACATTTTCCCCGATAATTTATTTTAATGAGGAGCAATTGAGTTTATATTTAGCTATAACTTATTTCTGTCTTTGGGGCAATCTGATTAAACATGTGATTGTCTCCTTTTTGATTTATTTATCAGCTCTTACTTCTGCCTTAAAACGATGGTGAGTATTCAATTCACCAGTCTGTGTTGCTTCAAACATCTGCTCCCTGCGTGGTGGGGCTGCACTTCTCAGCCCCCACTGTATACCTGATATTTCTAGCTAACGATTCCTTCCATTCCTCGTTTTACATGAAATAATCGTAGCCATTTCTTTCTAACAGCTTTTGTGTTCTGTCTCTCAATTCCACAACTGCTCTAGGTAAAAGTAACAACACATAGTAATAATAATAAAAAGAGTGAATATTCCCTTTATGTTGTTTTGACTTAGCATTTAGCTTAGACCAAGAAACTGTCTCAAAGAAACTGTCTCATCATGAAACTCCCTTTTGTTTACAGATCCAACTGGAGACATTTGAGTATGCCAGTCTTAACAAACGTGCTATAAAAAACAAAGATATTATAAGAGTAGCATGGTTTGTCAAGTAATGTTATTGGAAATGCTACAAAATCTGAAAATAAAGTACTATACTTTCCTCTTTAAAATTTTGATTAGGCTACATGTCAATTTGCATTTCTATATTTAGCAAGGTGTAGAGTATCTCTTGATTTAGTAAGTGAAAAGATTTTTCATTGACAAGCTTTTATTGAAAACTCTGTACATAAATCATTATAAAAGTAGCTTGAACTACAGAACTCTAATAGAATGTTATTAAATTTGAAAATATTTTGGTATATATTTGTATGAAGGTGTATTTTTTATTTCTTTTAATGGAAAACTGAATTGAATCACCGATTTTCTAAAGGTATCTATTAGCCACTATAAAAGCACAGGCTTCAAAAGCACAGACTAGACACCAATATTGAAGGTAAATGTTTAAACATCTTTGGTATCCAACTGATGTTTACAAGAACTGGCATTTTTGCATACTTTAAAATAAGGTTTGCATTTTATAAGCTACATATTTTTGTTTCAATCTGCTTTTAGTACTATGATGTATCAGGTTGAATCATTCAGTCATGCTGGTTTTGATCCACATGGTTTTCAAGCCAATTGAGTTATTTTAAGCACAGCATGAAAGAAGAATTTTCTCTTTAATCCAAACCATTTGCTTCACATAATGTCAACATATACATGACAGAATTAGCAGAGATTTTGCCAAGTATGCTATGATATACAATAAACAAAAGGCAAAGTACAAAATTATTCTGTTTTTGAGTTAAAATTATTCCACCTTAGAAAGTGTTTTGAAGTAATAATTCCTGAAAAAAATTTAACTATAGTTGCATATGATAATTTTGTACAGGTTTAATATTTGCTTGTACTGCTACAAATGGAAGGGTGTTCAAACAGAAATGGCATTTATTTCTGTAGTTCTTGGTGATCTTTCAGGTACATATAATAATATATCCTGTCCTCTAACAATTATGTGACTAATTTTTCATAATACTGTTATTAAATTCATACATTTTTTCCTCTATCTAAAATCAGTCTTGGGCTATTTAATGTCATTCATTTCACATTTCACTGGAGGGGAAAACACAAATAGTTCTGTTATCCTGTTTTGCCCATGAAATATTTCCTAATAAGCATTGCCACGTCAAATATAAGTGGATTGGCTTTAGAAGGTTAGTCAAACTGTTCTACTATTTACCTGTGAAAATTGAGGTCATGAGTTCACATAATGAAATGAATTCCCTTACACAGTATTTCTGCTAGTTGCTAAGTCACGGCTAAATGGATCCTTTTAGAAACAAAAGAGCATGTTTTTGACTCAACACATTTATATGGTTTAAATGTGTCCCTCCAAGCTCATGTGTTAGAAATGTATGCCCAATGCATGTTTAAGAGGTGATTAGGTCATGAGAGTTCTGCCCTCATGAAGGGATTAAGACCATTATTGCAAGTGTGATTTAGCTATTGTGGGAGTGGATTCCTGATAAAAAGCTAAGTTCAGCCCCATTTGTCTCTCTCTTTCTTGCCCTCTCTCACACTCTCAACTTCCACCATAGGATAAAGCAGCAAGAAGGCCTCAACAGATGCTGGTAGTGTGATATTAGACTGCCGAGCCTCCAGAATTGTGAAAAATAATTTTTTCTATAAATTACCCAGTCTATGGTATTCTGTTTTAGCAATACAAAATGGACTAAGGCAGAAAATTAGTACCAGAAGTGGATTTATCGCTATAACAAATACCCAAAAATGTCGAAGCACCTTTGGAACGGGGTATTGGGTACAGACTGGAAGAATTTGGATAAGCAGCCTTAAAAAACTTAAATTGCTGTAAATTGAGAGTTAAAGGCATTTCTGGTGAGGACCCAGAAGGAGAGAAGAACTGCAGGGAAACTGAACTTTCCTAGAAGTTACTTAAATGGTTGAAATGAGAGTGTTGGTAGAAATATGGACGCTAAAGGCCAGTCTGAGGAGGTCTCAAATGAAATTGAGAAACAAGATACTGGAAGCTAGAGTAGAGGCCATCCTTGTTACACAGTTACAAAGAACTTGTCGGAATTGTGTTTCTGACCTAGGGTCTTATGCAAGGCAGAACTTAGGAGTGATGAGCTAAATTATCTTGTAGAAGAAGAAATATCTAAGCAGCAAAGGGTAGAAGGTGGCACATGGCTTCTTTAGGCCATTTACCATAAAAGAAGAGAACAGGAATGATCTAAAGATGGAATTTATAATTAAACGGGAAGCAGAAAGTAAAAATTTTGAAAATATTTAGGCTAGTCATGTAAAGAATGAAAAGGCAGGTTTAGGAGAGGAAACTAAGGGTGTGGCCAAGTGACTAACCTTTGCTAAAAAGATTATGATTGGGAAGAAGGGAGCCAGGTAGTATTAATCAGGACAAGGAGGTAAAATGCTCAAGGCATTTCAGAGATATTAGGCTGCCCCTTCCATCGCTGGTCCAGAGCAGAACCTTGAAGGCAGTTTTCAGAGAGGACTCTGTGGAACCTCAGTATTCACCGTCCTGTGCTGCTTCAAACATCTGCTTACCACATTGTGGTGGAGCACATCTCAGCCCCTGCCATGACCATAGCTCAAGTGGGCCTATTGCAGCTTGGCTCACCACACTGGAGGGCACAAACAGTAAGCCTTGGCAGCATCCATATGGTGCTAACTCTGCAGACACACAGAGTGCACAAGCTGTAGGGCTGTGGTGGACTCCACCTGGATTTCAAAGGATGTATTGGACAGCCTTGGGGCCCAGGCAGGGCAGAAACTTGATGCAGGAACAGAGCCACCACAGAGAGCCCTCACTAGGGCAATGCTCAGAAGAACTGTGGGGTCAGGGATACTACATAAACTCTAGAACTGTAGAACTATCAGCATAAAACTCCAGCCTGGGAGAGTTGCAAGCATGAGATTCCAACTTGTGAGAGTTGTGGTGTAACCTATGTCCAACAAAGACGTACAAGTGTGGCTGCCTGAGAAGGCCCACCCCCAGTCCAGCATGTCCAGGAGGAGGAACACGGAGTCAGGAAATATTATTCTGGAACTTTACAATTTAATGTTGTGTGCATTGTTGTGTTTTGTACTTACATGGAATCTGTTACTCCTTTCTACTGAATTATTTCTCCTTTTTGGAATAGGAATGTCTATCCTATGCCTGTTACACCATTGTATTTTGGGAGTAGATAGCTTACTTTGATTTCACAGGCTCACCTCTGGAGGAAAATTTGCCTCAGGATGAATTGTGCCTTGAGACTCACCCACATCTGATTTAGATGAGACTCTGGACTTGGAGTGTTTTGAGTTAATGCTTTAATAAATTAAGAATTTGGGGTTATTGGACTGGAATGAATGTATTTTGAATGGGAGAAGGACATAAATTTTCAGGGCCAAGGGTGGAATGCTGTGGTTCGAATAAGTCCCCCAAAGTTTATGTGGTGGAAACTTAATCTACAGTGCAAGTATGTTGACAGGAGAGACCTTTTATGAAGTAATTTGGTCATAAGGGCTCTGCCTTCATGAATGTAATAATGCCATTGTTGTGGCAATGTGTTCCTGATTTTTAAAAATGAGTTTGGTTCCCCTTTTGTCTGTTTCTCTCATTATTTTACCCTCTTAACTCTTAACATGGGATGATGTGGCATAAAGATTCCTGCCAGATCCTGGCACCTGGATACCGGGCTGCCTATCTTTTAGAACCATGAGCAATAAGTTTCCTTTCTTAATAAATTACTCAGTCTACGGTATTCTGTTCAGAAACACCACAAAAAGTGTTCACAAAACAAACTCATTAACCCAGGTATTTTCTGGACTCCTAATAGCATTGCCTTAAAATGTATACATTTGTATAAAAATGGACCTGTAAGAATACTTTGCTAAACATTTTGTTATCTGTTATCTATAGGTCAGAAAGTGTTTCATATTTAGTCTTCTCTGAATATTGTAACATGGAGAAATGAATACAATTATTCTTTACAAATGGAAAAACTTGAAGTTGGTTTTCAGATGTTTAGTAATTTTTAAGGTTAGTTTTGACAGATGACTTTTAGAAGAGCAGCAACTGAAGTAAGAGTAAATATCACTTAAATGTCAATTAGTGACAGATAATTAACCAGATGCTCCATGGGGAAAGCACATACAAATTACAATAATTTTTATAAGTTGCCAAACGTACCGTAGAGATAAAACTTCAATGAATTATATATGTTCTCAAAATTCTATTAGGGTAACAAAATGAAATGCAAAGATATTAAAAATATATTGAAAACTATTACTGCAAGTTTTCTTAAAATATAACTGATAACTTTAAATTTGTATTTAACTTACTGACATATACAAAAAATATTGTTAGTTGTGCTTGAACATTATGGCTATGACACTTTTGTATGTTCCAGTATCTCATGGAAACAGTTTAACTAATTAATTTATTTATTTTACTTATTCTGATAGATCTTACTTTCTAGTGAAATATTAGCAAATATATGATACTGGCTTTTTGAAATCATATTGTTAGGTACCTGCCTCCTATAAAAAGCAAACAGAAACTTCTTCTATTCTTAAAAGTCTTTATGATATGAGAATCATATATTACTCTTCTAAATAATAGATACGTATTTCTGAAGATTTTTATGTTTAATCAAATTACATAAAGATGGGACTTATTACATCTAATGTGATATCTCAGTCACAAGTTAAACATCACACAAATTATTTGTTAGTAAATTAAGCAGCTTTAAATCTTCTGTCATCACAATTCAAGGCGACTTACCTTCTAAGAAAAGCACACATTCAATCTGAAGTCATTGCGTGACTTGCTCTCCCTTGGGTAATGCAATGCCCGATGAAATGTTAAACACACTAGTGTTTCATGGTAACAAATAGGACTAGAAAAAAAATCATAGTTAAAAGACAGTAACAGTGTTGTAAAGATCAACACCTTTAGGTTTCTCAAAGGTAAAAGACTTGCTGTCATAATCAATAATAGCTGTGAGCACACATGGCTCCTGTAAAATGGCGTCACTAGGAATAAAATTAATAACACAGAGACAACAGTAAAAACAATAAAATTAGTGTTTTCACCAGTTATACAAAGTCCACTGATTCTGCATAAATAATCACAAGCAATTTTTTGGCATACTCTTACTACAGAATGTATCACTCAGCTATGACTTTTTAATGAAATTGAGATAAAATTGCAAAGCAGACATTTAACTTATTTCAAAGACGGAATTGCATTTTCTTTAAGAAAAAAATAAAGCTCCTATTCAGTATTGTTGTAAAGTCATTTTACCCTTAGCATTTACCAAGGTATGCTATATTTTGAAATATTAATGCATTGGGAAGGCAGTAGACTACAGTAGGCTGCTCTAATTTTCAGTCCCACCACTTACTAGCTATGTGAACTTGGACAAATGAAGGGAGTGTTCTAACCTTCACGTCCTCATTTGCCAAATGAGGATAATCATGGTATGACTCTGGTAGAACATGGGTGAAGATTGAATGGAATCTGGTAGCATGATCCCATGAAATGATAAAAATTTGTAAAGAATGTCTGTCACAAAGAGCTTCTTTTATGTGGAAAAAGCATGTATATATTACATAAGCGCAAACTTACTTGTTTAGCTTATTATTTTTGTTTTGATTTTGTGTATTTACTTCTGGCTG
The DNA here is from genome assembly GCF_007565055.1 of Rhinopithecus roxellana. Lineage (NCBI taxonomy): Eukaryota > Metazoa > Chordata > Mammalia > Primates > Cercopithecidae > Rhinopithecus > Rhinopithecus roxellana. Next base: position 16,324,208 of record NC_044549.1, on the reverse strand, counting down.
CTCTGCTTCCCTGTTTCCCCAGGCAATATAGGACAACAGTAGAATCCACCATAATATCTTATTGACATATATCTGTAGAGGTTTATATTGATGTACACCCATATATACATCACGATTTTAAGTTTTACAAAAACAAACTGTTATTTGCATTATGCTATTTTTTTCGAAGATAATTTCTACAAATTATTCCAAGTCCTCTGAGGTAGCTCTTACACCTTTTTTAATGACTGCATAGTATTTTCTAGAATATACATAATTAGTCCTTTATTGAAGACTGAGCATTCGCTTGGTTTTAAGGTGATTTCCCCATTACAAAATTATATACTAAAATGTTTAAATGTCAGTAAGTTATGCCTTTGTTTTTATGGGTTATAATATCAGGTTTTGAATTACTGTGTTGCAATACACGTGTTTATTTGAGTTTAGAGACTGTACTAGAACACAAGTTCTGCAGAGAGCTTTGTTGCCATCCAATAATATGTCCCAAGTATCTAGAAGAGTGCATAGAATTTTTTATGGTTCAACAATGTATTCAGAATGCCTAGATGTGTGCCTACATTTTATTAAGCTCAATTTGTATTTTTTGAATAAATGAACAAAAGGATGTAATAGTTCATATTTTTAAGACCAATGTGTCATTTTCTCTACATCCCAACCACCAGAAGATTTTGTAACTCTTGTATATTTTAAATTTTCCGATGAATCTGAAAGGAAGAGAGTCTACCTTGTTGTATTTAATTTATATTTTCATAATATATTTTATCATCTCATTTCTTGATAATTTGGGTTGCTCTTTTGTGAATTATCAATTAAAATCCTACCTGTTTTATTTTTTCTCAATTTGTAAGAGATATCCGTATTGCTATAGAAATTGACTCTTCAATCTTTCCTCTGCCTTATTAATACATTTCAGATCTATCATATATTTACTTTGCTTATTATTTGATATTCTTTGCTAAGTAAATGTTTTATTAGCATTATAAATTCTGAAGCACACTGAGTGAAAATGCTGCATATAGAGTTCACATTTTTCTTCAGAGTGTTTTATTATTTTTAATATTAAGTTTTGTGTCTATTTGTTTTATAAGATATAAAATGATATAAATTTCTTTATTTTCTTACAGATAAATACCCTCTTATATAAAGTACTCTTTAGTACCCAATCTTTACTTTTCTCATAGAAGGTAACTACTTTAGTCATAGCTCTATTCTGATAAATATAAATATAAACTGGGATCTAAGTACAAACTCTTTATTTGGTTCCATGGATTTTTTTTTTCTATATCTGTACCAACATGACATTTATTAAATAACTATGGCATTATACATTTTTCTGATACTAGGAAATCTCATCACCCATTATTATTTATCTTTGCAAAAGATTCCTTGTCTACCTAGTATTCATTTATTCATATGAAATTTAAGATAATTTCAGATTACTTCATGTTTGACTTTCCAAACAATCCTATGTTGGCATTCTAGTAATAATTACATTACATTTTTATAGATCCTGGAACATAAGGAATATTCTACAATGAATGTATTTACAGTTTTTCCTAAACTTAAGAATTTTCCAGTGGTAAACATTTCTATTAGCTAACTAACTTAAACCACTAAACCCTTATAAAATATCCATACTTATCTAAATGCTCTTTGAATTATTTTCCTTAGAAATTTAACTCCAGGCGTGGCGCAGTGGCTCACGCCTGACATCCCAGCACTTTGGAAGGCCAAGGCAGGCGGATCATGAGGTCAAGAGATCGAGACAATCCTGGCCAACATGGTAAAACCCCATCTTTACTAAAAATACAAAAATTAGCTGGGCTTGGTGGCACACGCCTGTAGTCACAGCTACTCAGGAGGCTGAGGCAGGAGAATAGCTTGAACTGGTGAGGCTGAGGTTGCAGTGAGGCAGAGGTTGCAGTGAGCCGAGATCGCACCACTGCACTCCATCCTGGCAATAGACTGAGACTCTGTCTCAACAAAACAAAAAAGAAGGAAATTCAACTCCAGCTTCTGATGAAAAACTTAAGTTCTTACTAGAATAAAATTAACAATTTCAATTAGTTTTCTTCACTGGATTCAACATTTCTAGCTAGCAACATATGTATACATCTTTAACTAATTTAATCAGTCATTGTTAAATGAGTTATTAATATACTTAAATCTTTATGCAACTCTTATTTACCCCTCACAATAAAATGATGTTTTTTGTGTGTGTTATATCTTTGGTTTTGATTTTCTGGATTTTCTTAAGCAAATAGATTTGTCAGCTTCATATTACTGGCTGAAAAACTACTTGAACAGATTGTACATAAAGTTAACAGTCCTATGGAAATAATTTCTATTTTAATTGTATAATTTAGTACAATAACAAATAAAAGTTGAGAAAAAGATGTAGCATGAACTTCTACTATTCTTTTAATTTTATTCTAGATTTACATTTTTAGCATTAATAGTTTTCAATTGAACTATACTTAAATTACCATCTAAATTTTTATTTTTACACATTGAAATGTTTAAGAGTCAATGGACCTACAGTCCATATAAATGTAAATTTGTTAATTGATCTACCTATCTATCCACACTTTCACTTTTAAAGACACCTAATAATGGTGATAACATAGAATTTGAATTAATGAAGAAATATTAGCCTGCTGTGTCTCAAATGGTCTCTTTTCATATTATTAGCTTTGTTTCAGATATGTTGCATTTACTAATTTATGTATCTTCTCCTTTTTCGGTATTTCTTTAAATACCTTCTGCTACAATTGCACATAAAAAGAAATAAAAGATGTCGGCAGAATAAAAACACATAGTAAAGGTCACGTGTTCAAAATTGAGTGGTATCATCACTGGGAAAACATAAGATTCATAGACCACAAAGATTTTACTGTTATCCCTAAAACAATGTGGTTTTATATATCTAAATTCATTTCCTTACCACTCAAAATATATAGCTGTGCTTTATTTTACTTACCCATAGTTTGATAGTAAATCCCCAGAACTAAGTAGACGTTTCTGAGACTTCTAGGATTGTGATGTTTTAATTCATTATTTGTTATATAAGCATTTATTGAAAATAAGCACTGTGCTTCTTTTGGAAATACAATGGCTATCAAATCATAAAGCATAAAATGTAGAAGATTAAACAGAATAAATATATTTAATGGAAGAAGCAAACATTGTTACCATCCCGTATGGGAGAGAAACCACATCTAAGGTGGTGATCAGGAACCTCCCTACAGGGAAATAAGAAGTAGAACAAGTTTAGGTATTGATCAGGAATGTTGAAGGACAGGAGAGAAAATGGCTTTACCTTCTCTCTTTCAAGAAGAAAGAGCTAGTAAATGCCTATGATAAAGAGAAAATATCAGATAAACTGAAACAGTATGACAAATATAAACAGCATAACTGTTTATATTTATGTGTAATAAGTGTAAAGTGAAAAATAATCTGTTTAGCCTAAAATTATAAACTGAGCAAATGGTACAGAGGCATTTTGATTCTATCACAAAAGCAGTGTGATATCATTTGTAGAACAGATAAGATCAGGCTTGTATGAGTCATACCTCTCGGTTAACAGTGTGGAAAAAGGATTAGAAATACTAAGAGTAGAATATCTGCTGTGAAAAATAGAGAAAGCGTAAAAGTGTATCTTCTTTTATAAGCTCCCCCATATGTATGTCTGTGCATTTGTGTATATGTATCATATATATAGTATATTCCTTGTTGTAGTCTACTTATGCTTATTGTAATCTATGGAAAAATGATACCAAATATACACCCTCTTCAAATTGTGCAACACAATTATTTCGTTAATAAGTTCCACTTTGTTTTTTTCAAAGCATGCAGTTTTGGGATTTAAACACCCAGGAAAGTCATCTTCCCAATTAAACTTGATTTTGTCCTAAATTCATGGTTATGATTAATCCATTAGCCATCACTCATGCCAAGCAGCAGTCAATGGATAGAAAGCAGAAAATTACGTTAAATACATTAATTTCTACATTCCATGAAGTTTTTTTAATGCTACAGTTACTTTCTCAAAAACACTTTGACATTTTGACAAATTTGTGGAATAATCTCTATTCCTCTTGCAAACAAAATGCATTTTACTCCAATAATTGATCATTTCACTCTAAATTATGATCAGTTCTGGTTGAATAAATGCAGTTATTTGACATCTGCCAACACTAATATTTTTCTTCCAATTTTATCTTTACCTCTTCTAGTCCAGCTATGGAATTTTTAGTCTTTGTAAAAATCATACCTCATAATTAAAATAAGTTTAGTTACCATATATAGTTTGCTATATATTCTTTTAATGGTCTCTAAATGCATTGTCCCTTTTAGGCAATTCATTTCTAGAAACTTGATATTAACAACATATTTCAAATATATATACTTACTAAGATACTTTGTAGAATTCATATATTTACGTACACTCGTTAAGTAGTGAAGCCTCACCAATATTTATATTGTACACTTATACTATGTATATTAGACTAAGGCTGTGCATTTTCATAATTTTGATTAAATGTATATTATTGTTTTAAAGAGTTTTATGTGGCACACATGATTTTTATTTAGAAATGATGCTTTTTTCTAACCAATATTTTATTGGAAGTAACTAAAACGAACAAGTTGTACAATACAATTAAAGTTCTTCTTCTGTATGTTTTTAGTTTTACTGCCTCTCATCTATATCAGAAAAATGGGAGTCTTACACATTCCTTTTTTCATTACATAACTGAATAGCTTAGTAAGTGTTCTTGTTTTCACATTTTGTCTCATTCTTTCCTATTGTATCTGGGTTGCTTATCTACCTAGTGGCATCCTTGACTTTTTAAATTCATCTCTTTTATACTATTGCAGATTTTGAAAATAATATATTCTTGTTAACACCTATCCACAGTTTGTGAGACATATAAAAGTTAAACTCTCTTTCAAAAAGTTTGTTTTATACAAAAGTATGAGATGCTGCAGTCCCGCTGTACTTTCATACTCATTTGGATATTTTTATATCCAAGGCCTTTCATGAGCTCTTATATATAGAACTTACCAGTACCACAAAGTCATTTCTATCAAATTTTCCAGGCAATTTTTAAACAATTCGTTTTATAAAGAAAAGATTGAAACTCCAGGAATGGAAAGGAGTGTAGACTGAGGGAATGGTTGCAGGGTGGCCGTGGTGGAATAGTTTTGGAACATCGTTAGAGTGGAAATTCTGTGTTGCAAATGCAAAATTACGCCTGATACATAGCATATAAGATCTTTAATCGAATGGATACTTTTAATAAATGTGAATTTTCCCTTAAAGAGTGCAGTATATTTCCTAAATACAGCCTTATCAGGTAATCATTGTTTGAATAGAAGTGAAAACATACAAAGTAGATGAAGTTGAAGACTACCGTTCAAGTTTTTACTGAGAGAGGACTTTGCTTCTTGCAACTATCCAAACTACTTGGTTTTATTAGTTTAAAAAAGTAAATTTTATGAACTGTTTTTGTCATAAAGTTAGGCAAGCAGAACACTTTTCTCAGCCTCACTGCCATCAGTTTATTTAAAATCTATAAATACAGAGAAGCTAGTCAATGGGAAGGCACCTAACTGTTCTATTAAAATCCTCTGTTTGTGTCTTAAAATTTGAACTGATATTTAGTATTGAGAACACATAGACTACATAAAATAATTAAGATGTCCACATATTATTTGTATTGAAATATGAAGTTTCTCAGTATTTCACTTCTACAAAAATGATCAGGGAACTGTTTTTGCATTTTCACTCTTTGTTAGTGACTTGTTCTCTTGGAAAGCTCTTAAGGTTTTAATAATATAATTATCACTTTATTAAGCTGATTTCCTAGAATAAGCCACCTGGCTTTAGCAACTACATTCGTATTTTCTAGGTACTAACTCTCAATATTTACAGTTGGTTTTATATATAAAATATTACACTTTGGAAAGAAATGAATGTGATCTCTTTAGCCAGTATAATGACTATAGTGTCATCTTACATGACTCACATACCTAGCTTTGGATTTACTTTCCAGATCAATTCCAAATCCAAGCTTTGACTGGATTTTCCAAAATAATAAACCCATCTTTTGGTGCAAAGGTCTCCAAAGAATTTTTCTGTGTATTTTGATGTGCTTTGTGTCAATGGAGTTTTAGAACATGTACCAGTATATATACTTTATCATCTCCAAAGGTGACTAAGCAAAGACTTAGTCTGATACCAAACATGTGAAAATAATTGAATTTGAGTATAAAACAAAGGAAAAAAATGTAAAATGTGATTCTAGTGAGTAGGGCAACATAACTTGGCAATCATCTTTATTCAATTCATAAAGTGATATTTTGCATGTCTACTTATGTGTATCCATTACTCTAAAGCTGTGTTGTTCAATTCAGTAGTCACTAGGTGTATGTTGATATTGAGCACATGAAATGTAGCCAGTTCAATGGAAAAATGGAATTTTCAATTTATATTATTTGAATTGACTATTTAAATTTGAAAACAGCTGTGTAAACTAAGTTTTTGATTAAACACAAGTTTATTGGTTTGGTATAGGTACATTTCACTTAGATCACTGCAGTTTACCAGATTTTATAGTTGTAGTTCATGTGGCAGATGCATAAGTAGTTTCTAGTATTACACATAAATTTTCTTCTAGAAAATGTCATTGTATCATTTCAGTTTAAATGAATCTTTTCAACACAATGATTTCATGTTGTAGTGCATTTATTTGAACATTTCACATAGCGAATTAGAGTGATACCTATGTAAACTCTCAGATTTTGATAATGTAATTGTAAGTACTAATTATTTTAAAGTGTTTTTGTACTTATTTTCCTTCAAATTAAATTATTTTTCTCTTTGAAGTAAAAAAGTATGATCATATTTATAAATGTAAAACAAACTTTACTTCTCCTATGGAATTGAGTGGGGATACAGAAGCTAGTACAGATTGAGCATCCTTAATCAAAAAATGTGAAATCGGAAATTCTCCAAAATCTGAAGTTTCTGAGTGCCAACATAACACCACAAGTGGAAAATTCCACATTGGACACATTATCTTTTCACTGTATTAATGGCATGTCATATTTCTTACTGTTAAGTACTTATGTCTGAATATGCATAAGAAAATAATTGCTTATCCATAGCATAAAAATTCTGTCAGGAATGACGGGGTTGTCAAATAACCACAGGTGATCCAGACTGGTAGCTGAGATAGACACTTTTGCTTTCTGATGTTTTAATGTAGGCAACTTTGTTTCATACACAAAACTATTTTTAATTTATTTTTAAATACTGTTTAAATAAAATTACAACCAGGGTCTGTGTGTAAGGTTTTAGGTGAAGTGGTGGTTAAATAAATTATTATACCTGAAACAAGTTGTTATTTCAGGTATGGAAAACTTTTCAAACTTTTCAAAAACTTAGGAATATTTTACAAAGCAAAAGATCTCAATAAGCTATCAAACAATTGTCTATAGTATACAAGATCTTTCTATTAATATCAAAAATCAATTCATTCAAATATTGAAATAATGTAAGTATTTTTCTGTAGCCTAAAATAAACAGGAAATAAAAAGCACTTTTCAATTAATACATTGGTTATGTTTTATCTCAATTTTTGCAAGGAAATGCTGTCAATTTGTGGCTTAAATTATTCAACTTTCATCATAAATTATATTCAACTTTTGTCATAAATTATATAAATTAAATTTTTCAACTTTTGTCATAAATTATATGCCATTAATATATGTCAAAGAAGAGAATCTGCTAAACATAAAGATGTTATTTTCTATCACAGTGGGTGGTGCCTCAGCTTCAACTAGACAAAATTTTAGATTAATCAGAATTCTAAAACAGACTGCATTCCTCTTCACATTTTGTTCTACTGTTAGAAACACATTGAAAGTATCTGTACATTTTCTGAAGCATACTTAATGAAAAGTTTTATTGATGTTTAGTTGTTAAAACCATTTAATATGTGCATGCAAATGTGTAAATCATCACCAGGTTTTGCAAATCTTGAAAGAAAAAGAAGGTAGTCAACTAACATTTTTTGGGTTCTTTTTCAGATAGAGTCTCCCTCTGTCACTCAGGTTGGAGTGCAGTGGGGTGATCTCAACTCACTGCAAACTCTGCCTCCCAGTTTAAGCGATTCTCTTGCCTCAGCCACCATAGTAGTTAGGACTACAGGCATGCGCCACTATGCCTGGCTAATTTTTGTGTTTGTATTTGTAGAGATGGGGTTTTGCCATATTGGCCAGGCTGACCTCGAACCCCTGGCCTCAAGTGATCCGTCCTTCTTGGCCTCTCAAAGTACTGGGATTACACTCTTGCGCCATCGTGCCCAGCCAATTAACTTAATGATACTGTGTTCTCTACCAATGGTTGTTGTTTGAATGGCAAAAAAGAGTTTCACAGTACTCTTTTTTCTGAAAAAAAAAGAGTACTGTATGGTACTGTAAATTTTTTCTGTACTGTACTGTAAATTCCATACAGATTTTCTGTACTGTAAATTCCAATTAAATATTTTCTTGAAACAAGAGAAATGCATGCCAATATTCGATAGTTAAGACCCCCCTGAAATTCAAGTGATTTATGCTTTCTCACCAATATCACAATATATATTAACTAATATAAAACTAAATTTAGTACATTTCTGTACCGAAATATATGCAGAAATTGAAATTTTTCATAATACAAATCTATGATAATAACATTTCTCTAACAGGATAAATATGCAGAAGGTGTTTATTGTAATTGACAGTGTCATGTAAATTGGCTGCAAAGCTACTCTTTTTCTGAGAAAATTTTGAGGAATGCTTTGCTTATATTAATAAATGGAGTTTATTTTAACTTATCAAATGCCTATTTAATTTAATGCTAATGCTACTGAGTTGACAGTTAGTAGATTGATTTAATTTGGGAAGCGGTATTTTTGGAACTGTTATACGTTTGCTTCTAAGTTAAATTTCCTCCTTCCAGGCACAGGCTATGGCTGTGGCTTCCCTCATGTCTGGGTTGGCTGCCCAACTGCTCTGGCCCCCGCAGAGCTGCCGCCTGCGCTCTCACACCTTCCACCGCGCGGCACTTTTGGAATCACCAGTGAGACAATTGTGAAACCAGCTCCAATTTCTAAGGAAGAATTGTTGAATTTAATAAATAAACTGAGTAATGTTGATAATTAGATGGTCACCTTGTTCAGCTGCCTCTTGCAGGGCACACTGATGAGAGAAAGATCTGCAATGCTTTTTCTCCAGACAAGGATGTTGATGACTTTCCTGTAATGAATGTAGGACGAAAGTGTTTGGACCAGAATTCCATGTTACTGGCTACTCTATGGGATGTGCGGGAAACAATTAAGCGAACTGACATTCCAATCCTAGAGAAGAATGTGGTTGTGGCTGGAAGCTCAAAAATTGTTAGAATGCCCATTGTAATGTCACTGCACATAGATGGCACATGAACGTCCCAGAGATGATGCCACTGTTATAATATCTCCTGGATACTGTCCCAATGAGCAGTTGAAGAAACATAAATTTTTAACAGATAGTGTAATATCCGCTGCAGGCATTCCAAACCTGTTCACAATAGATATAATCAAGGAAAGAGCAGCAGTTTTTGATGTGGGAATAACTAGAGTTCAAGATCCCGTAACTGCTAACGCCAATTTGGTTGGAGATGTGAATTTTGAAGGAGTCGGATAAAAAGCCTGTTACATCATGCCACCTCCTGGAGGTGTTGACCCATAACGGTGGCGATGCTAATGAAGAATACCATTATTGCTGCAACAAAGTGCTGAGGCTTGAAGAACAGGAAGTGCTGATGTCTAAAGAGCTTGGAGTAGCCACTAATGAACTGTTGTGTCATTCCAGTATGCAGGGGCATGTATCTAGCCAAGAGAAGCCATTAACCCAGTGATGAACTTGGGAGACATTTGTCATATTGAGATGGATACTTAACTCTGTCAAACCACCTTGGTTAAATATTTGACTTCACTAGGACTGCATTTCCCAAATTCTATTCCAATAAGAGTTGATATTCATTTTAGGTACAAAAACTTCTGGGTTCAACTGATTGAACCAAAGGAAAAGTGGTGCTAGAGAAAATTAGGGAAAAGGTGAAAAAGGAAAAAATGGTAGTAATTGAGTAGAAAAAAAATCCTCTAACTTATATGTGCATTGATTGGTAACCAGATTTATCTAAGTAGAACTGGATTGCCTAGGAAAAAAGAAAAAGTACCTATTAATCATTTTCCTAAGCTGTCTTTGAGGCTTAGTCATTGGGAAAATGTTTAGGATTGTTCCTTGATATTAGTCCTCATTTTATGTATGCTATCCTTCAGCAAGTTCTCCCTATTTTAGATTTCTAGGGTTGAAAGGCTTACTTGATATATTAGTCTTGTGTATTGTCATATTTGGTTTTGCTATATACTTTAACTTCATTGTTAAAGTTTTATACTGTTAGGGAATATCTGTATAGTTTATTTAACATATCTTAAAACCTAATTTTGAAAAACAAACTTGACTTGATAACCATTTGGGCAGCATGGATAAGTATGAAACCTACTTTCCACCAAAGAATTGCCAGCTTTTCTGAGATGTATCCTGTTGATTTTTTCAGAAATTTTTTTTTCTTTTCTGAGAAGGAGTCTTGCTCTGTCGCCCGGCTGGAGTGCAGTGGTGTGATCTTGGCTCACTGCAACCTCTGCCTCCTGGGTTCAAGCAATTCTCCTGCCTCAGCCTCCCGAATAGCTGGGACTACAGGTGTGCACCACCATGTTCAGCTAATTTTTGTATTTTTAGTAGAGATGGATTTTCACCATGTTGGCCAGGATTGTCTCGATCTCTTGACTTCATGATCCGCCCGCCTCGGCCTCCCAAAGTACTGGGATTGCAGACTTATAGGCGTGAGCCACCTAGCCCAGAAGATTTTTAAGAGTCTGAGTTAATATTAAATTTAATCACATCCTCTGAATGTTATCTTTTTCTTTTTTAATAAAACAAACAAACAAACAAGAAACAAGTTAAATTTCATTTTAAAACAGGAACTCATTTTGTCCATGTGGCTACAAATGCTAAAGCAAAATCTTTTTCTTCATATTGATTCATTGATTGGAAAACTTTTAAGTATTTTGCAACAACTGGTGTATGTGAAATTTTTCAAACATAAATTTATAAAATCTAAATACACATAAAATGCCTTCAATGAAAATGTAGTATCTATATTAAAATAAGCTGTACATGTAAAATATAAAGTAGATTTCAAAGAATTAGTATTTTAAAAATCATCTTGCTTTATGTTTTGAGATAAAATATAACATATTAGACTAAACACAAAATAGTATTAAAGTTGATTTTAAAAATTATATATATGGCTCAGGTTACACTTCTATTGGAAAATGCTCTGATCAAGCATGATTATGAGGGTGAGATAAATGCCTATATAAAGTATTCCAATGGTTTTCTTAGACTTTTTGACTTGAACATGATTCCCAGGACACTAGGAATCCAGAAATATGCTGTGACACAGCGTTTGTTTTTTATTTTATAATTCCTTGGCTCCATAATCATGTATATGTGAAGACTACATAGAATTTAAACTAAAAATCTCTAAAAATCTATATGAATATAAAAGATGAACTTGTTTAGTTTAGTCAAAAGAAAGGCAAATGATGAGTCATGCTCATTTACTCATTTTCTTCACTATTTTAATGAAGAAGACTGGTTATCAATATGTTACCAGAACCATATTTCTAAGCCAAGAATAGAAGAAGTAATGTTTGGCACAGTAATCATTATCTTTTTTTCTTTTTGAAGAACTTAACAATGGCCATGGATAATAGGCTAATTACTGAAAGCATTTCTTGGTAAATTTCAGTTATGATTCCATTCAAATAGTAAATATGTATGTACATTTTTCCCTTTTTTGCTTTATTTGAATAACATTTTAATAGTTCGTTTGAAAGTTTGTGTTTTCTAAATAAAATTGCTTCATAACAATTTATGTGTTTTAATTTTTATTCTGTTATTTTTAATATTTACTACATGGAAACATGTAAAAAGAAAAAGAAAAAGGAAAAAAACCCTCATAGTTTACTACATGTGAGAAGAAATACAGAATTAGGGCTACAGAAAAAAACAATAAACTTTAACCTATGTAAGAACAGTAAATCAAGTAGCTCACTTATTTGCTACTTCTATATGAAATCTTAACAGAAAATGTTATTACCTAAATGAAATTCACCAACACATGATACAATTATTCCTTCTACCTTCTAGTATTTCTAGGAATCACTATATTCCCACCGCGGTCAACATAACACATAAATTCCTTTTAGGGAATATAGATGCTCATTAAACACAGTCTGAATGTCTCTCTAAAATTTTAATCTATGAGTCTTATGTCAAATAATTATATTTTTTAAAAAGTAACATAAAATAAGTTTTAAGCTTATAGTATCTTTTTATATCAAAGGAAAATAATAATTAACAAAATGTAGAAATCTAAACCTAGGATACAACAAAAGTACTTGGATAATTTTTTTAAAGGACAGAAGATTAATTTGACATAAAAATTAACATTAAAACTGACAAAGGCTGAAGCATTGTTGAAAAGGGTTTAAAGATTTCAGTTTAGATTAACACCTTCAAAGTGAGAATCGATTTAAGTTTTCTTACATCCTTTGTTAACATTTTTGTAAAGGGAAGAATATCAGTTTTTGTAACCTTTTAAAACTTTGCTTATCAAAAGCATTAAACTGTACTTATTTTCATCCGTGGTGATATTTTTAAATGACTGAAAATGAATATTTTGACATCAAAAGCCATATAATTCCTTGGCGGCATTATTGAATATGAAAGACTATTTTAAGGAATCTAAAATAAATATAATATTAAAAACTCTAAATTTATTTATTTATTATATCTTCTTCAGGGTAGTTTCAGTAGTAATAATACAGAGTTAAGTTATTTTTGTACTAAATGTAATTCATTTCATTCTGTTCATAATAATAAATTAACATTTTTTGCAATAGGAAGGAAATAGACCATGATCAATTTTAGTTACATATTAATGTCAATATTTACTTTATTAACTATAAGAAGAGCTTTTGGAAATAGGTTTATCAATTGAGGTACAAGGAGAGATACATGCTCACTCCTTCACCCACAAGGCTTGTGAGCGTGTATGTATATATGAACATGTATGTCCCCATATCACTTTGTAATATGAAAACTAGTAGGCAGAACATAGTAATTTGACAAGTACAGAATTTCAATAACATGGAACTAGGAATGCAAGTGACTTAGAATCATGCATATCCCTTGCCTTAAGCTAAACTAAAAGCTGAAATTATGCTCCAGAAACTTAGATGATTAGTATAAGGCACAGAATTCAGTATTTGTGGAAAGATCAACAAATTCTTATTTTTATTATTATACTTTAAGTTATAGGGTACATGTGCACAACGTGCAAGTTTGTTACGTATGTATACATGTCCCACGTTGGTTTGCTGCACCCATTAATTCGTCATTTGCATTAGGTAGTTCTGATCATGTTATCCCTCCCCCATCTCCCCACCCCATGACAGGCCCCAGTGTGTGATGTTCCCCTTCCTGTATCCAAGTGTTCTCATTGTTCAATTTCCACCTATGAGTGAGAACATGCGGTGTTTGGTTTTCTGTCCTTGTGATAGTTTGCTCAGAATGATGGTTTCCAGCTTCATCAATGTCCCCACAAAGGACATGAACTCATCCTTTTTTTAAGGCTGCATATATTCCAAGGTGTATATGTGCCACATTTTCTTAATCTAGTCTATCATTGATGGACATTTGGGTTGATTCCAAGTCTTTGCCATTGTGAATAGTGCTGCAATAAACATATGTGTGCATGTGTCTTTATAGTAGCAGGATTTATAATCCTTTGCGTATATACCAGTAATGGGATGGCTGGGTCAAATGGTATTTCTAGTTCTAGATCCTTGAGGAATCATCACACTGTCTTCCACAATGGTTGAACTAGTTTACAGTCCCATCAACAGTGTAAGAGTGTTCTTATTTCTCTGCATCCTCTCCAGCACCTGTTGTTTCCTGACATTTTAATGATTGCCTTTCTAATTGTTGTGAAATGGTATCTCCTTGTGGTTTTGATTTGCATTTCTCTGATGGCCAGTGATGTTGAGCATTTTTTCATGTGCCTGTTGGCTGCATAAATGTCTTCTTTTGAGAAGTGTCTGTTCATATCCTTTGCTCACTTTTTGTGGGGTTGTTTGATTTTTTTCTTGCAAATTTGTTTAAGTTCTTTGTAGATTCTGGATATTAGCCCTATGTCAGATGGGTAGATGGCAAAAATGTTCTCCCATTCTATAGGCTGCCTGTTCACTCTGATGGTAGTTTCTTTTGCTGTACAGAAGCTGTTTAGTTTAATTGGATCCCATTTGTCAATTTTGGCTTTTGTTGCCATTGCTTGTGGTGTTTTAGTCATGAAGTCCTTGCCCATGCCTTTGTCCTGAATGGTATTGCCTAGGTTTTCTTCTAGGGCTTTTATGGTTTTAGGTCTAACATTTAAGTCTTTAATCCATCTTGAATTGATTTTTGTTTAAGATGTTAGGAAGGGATCCAGTTTCAGCTTTCTACATATGGCTAGCCAGTTTTCCCAGCACCATTTATTAAATAGGGAATATTAAATGGGAAAACCCCATTTCTTGTTTTTGTCAGGTTTGTCAAAGATCAGATGGTTGTAGATGTTTGGTGTTATTTCTGAGGCCTCTGTTCTGTTTCATTGGTCTGTATCTCTGTTTTAGTACCAGTACCATGCTGTTTTGGTTACTGTAGTCTTGTAGTATAGTTTGAAGTCAGGTAGCATGATGCCTCCAGCTTTGTTCTTTTTGCTTAGGATTGTCTTGGCAATGCAGGCTCTGTTTTGGTTTCATATGAACTTTAAAGCAGTTTTTTTTCCCAATTCTGTGAAGAAACTCATTGGTAGCTTGATGGGGATGGCACTGAATCTATAAATTACCTTGGGCAGTATGACCATTTTCAGGATATTGACTCTTCGTATCCATGAGCATGGAATGTTCTTCCATTTATTTGTTTCTGGTATGTTGTGTGTTTGTTCTCATTGGTTTCAAAGAACATCTTTATTTCTGCCTTCACTTCATCATTTACCTAGTAGTCATTCAGGATCAGGTTGTTCAGTTTTCATGTAGTTGTGCGGTTTTAATCTTAAGTTCTAATTTTATTGCACTGTGGTCTGAGAGACAGTTTGTTGTGATTTCTGTTCTTTTACATTTGCAGAGAAGTGCTTTACTTCCAACTATGTGATCAATCTTGGAATATGTGTGATGTGGTGTTGAGAATTTTCTGTTGATTTGGGGTGGCAAGTTCTGTAGATGTCTATTAGGTCTGCTTGGTGCAGAGCTGAGTTCAAGTCCTAGCTATCCTTGTTAAACTTCTGTCTCATTGATCTGTCTAATATTGACTGTGGGGTGTTAAAGTCTCCCAGTATTATTGTGTGGGAGTCTAAGTCTCTTTTTAGGTCATGAAGGACGTGCTTTATGAATCTGGGTGCTCCTGTATTGTGTGCATATATATTTAGGATAGTTAGCTCTTCTTGTTGAATTGATCCCTTTACTATTATGTAATGGCCTTCTTTGTCTCTTTTGATGTTTGTTGGTTTAAAGTCTGTTTTATCAGAGACTAGGATTGCAACCCCTGCTTTTCTTTTTTTTTCTTTTTTTTTTTTTTTTTTTTTTTTTTTTTTTGCTTTCCTTTTGCTTGGTAGATCTTCCATCCCTTTATTTTGAGCCTATGTGTGTCTATGGATGTGAGATGGGTCTCCTGAATGCAGCATCCTGATGTGTCTTGACTCTTCATCCAATTTGCCAACCTGTGTCTTTTAATTGGGGCACTTAGCCCATTTACATTTAAGGTTAACATTGTTATGTGTGAATTTGATCCTGTCATTATGCCAGTTAGTTGATGCAGTTTCTTCACAGCATCAATGGTATTTACAGTTTGGCAAGTTTTTGCAGTGGCTGGTACCAGTTGTCCCTTTCCATGTTTAGTGCTTCTTTCAGAAGCTCTTGTAAGGCAGGCCTGGTAGTGACAAAATCTCTCAGCATTTGCTTGTCTGTAAAGGATTTTATTTCTCCTTTACTTATGAAGCTTAGTTTGGCTGGATATGAAATTCTGGGTTGAAAATTCTTTTATTTAACAATGTTGAATATTAGCCCCCACTCTTGTCTGGCTTGTAGAGTTTCTGCCAAGAGGTCCAGTGTTAGTCTGATGGGCTTCCTTTGTGGGTAACCCGACCTTTCTCTCTGACCGTCCTTAACATTTTTTCCTTCATTTCAACCTTGGTGAATCTGACAATTATTTGGCTGGGGTTTCCCTTCTCAAGGGATATCTTTGTGGTGTTCTCTGTATTTACTGAATTTGAATGTTGGCCTGCTTTGCTAGGTTGGGGAAGTTCTCCTGGATAATATTCTGAAGAGTGTTTTCCAGCTTGGTTCCATTCTGCCCGTCACTCTCAGGTACATCAATCAAACGTAGATTTGGTCTTTTCACATAGTTCCATATTTCTTGGAGGCTTTGTTTGTTTCTTTTTACTCTTTTTTCTCTAAACTTCTCTTCTCACTTCATTTCATTCATTTGATCTTCAATCACTGATGTCCTTTCTTCCACTTGATTGAATCAGCTACTGAAGCTTGTGCATGCATCATGTAGTCCTTGTGCCATGCTTTTCAGCTTCATCAGGTAATTTAAGGTCTTCTCTACACTGTTTGTTCTACTTGGCCATTTGTCTAACCTTTTTTCAAGGTTTTCAGTTTCCTTGTGATGGGTTAGAATATACTCCTTTAGCTCGGGGAAGTTTGTTATTACCGACCTTCTGAGGCCTACTTCTGTCAACTCTTCAAATCATTCTCCATCTAGCTTTGTTCCATTGCTGGTGAGGACCTGTGATACTTTAGAAGAGAAGGAGCACCATGGTTTTTAGAATTTTCACCTTTTCTGCTCTATTTTCTCCCCATTTTTGTGATTTTATCTACCTTTGGTCTTTGATGATGCTGACCTCTACATGGGGCTTTGGTGTGGATGTCCTTTTTGTTGATGTTGATGCTATTCCTTTCTCTTTATTCGTTTTCCTTCTAACAGTCAGGTCTCTCAGTTGCAGGTCTGTTGGAGTTTGCTGGAGGTCCACTCCAGACTCTGTTTGCCTGGGTATCACCAGCAGAGGCTGCAGAACAGCAAATATTGCAGAACAGCAAAGGTTACTGCCTGATCCTTCCTCTGGAAACTTTATCTCAGAGGGGCACCGGCTGAATGAGGTGTCTGTCAGTCCCTACTGGAAGGTGTCTCACAGTTAGGCTACACAGGGGTCAGTGACCCACTTGAGGAGGCAGTCTGTCCATTCTCAGAGCTCAAACCGTGCTGGGAGAACCACTGCTCTCTTCAGAACTGTCAGACAGGGATGTTTAAGTCTACAGAAATTTCTGCTGCCTTTTGTTCAGCTATGCCCTGCCCCCAGAGGTGCAGTCTACAGAGGCAGGCAGGCCTCATTGAGCTGTGGTGGGCTCCGCCCAGTTCGAGCTTCCTGGCCACTTTGTTTACCTACTCAAGCCTCAGCAATGGTGGGCGCCCCTCCTCTAGTCAGGCTGCCTCTTCACAGTTTGATCTCAGACTGCTGCGCTAGCAGTGAGCAAGACTCCGTGGCATGAGACCCTCTGAGCTAGGTGCGGGATACAATCTCCTGGTGTACCATTTGCTGAGACCATTGGAAAAGCGTAGTATTAAGGTGAGAGTGTCCTCATTTTCCTGGTACAGTCTGTCACGAATTCCCTTGTCTAGGAAAGGGAAATCCCCCAACCCCTTGTGCTTCCCAGGTGAGGCAATGCCCCGCCCTGCTTTGGCTTGCTCTCCATGGGCTGCACCCACTGTCCAACCAGTCCCCTTGAGATGAACCAGGTACCTCAGTTGGAAATGCAGAAATCACCCATCTTCTGCATTGATCACACTGAAAGCTGCAGACCGGAGCTGTTCCTATTCAGCCATCTTGGAACAGAAGACAAGATCAACAAATTCTAAAATTGAGGACAGCAAGTGAATTATTGGATAGACATCCGTGTTTGAGAAGGACTAGAATATGAGGTAGGGAATTAATGGGGGTTTAGGGAGATAGCCTAATTCTGCAGATTTAGGATTGAAGTAGGATTATAATCAAATTCAATCAAAGATTACATAAGTAACTCCCCAAAATGTAACTGAAGTGCAAATTAACTGTATGCAGGCATACAAACATACATGTATGCAAATTTATGTAAATATATAATTATATGGTTTGGCACTGTGTCCCTACCCAAATCTCATCTTGTAGCTCCTATAATCCTGATGTGTTGGGGAAAGAACCTGGTGGGAGATCACTGATTCATGGGGGTGGGTCTTTCCCTTGCTGTTCTCATGCTAGTGATTAAGTCTCACGAGATCTGGTGGTTTTAAAATAGGAGTTTCCCTGCACAAGCTCTCTCTCTGTGCCTGCTGCCATTCATGTAAGATGTGACTTGCTCCTCCTCACCTTCCATCATGATTTTGATGTCTCCGCAGCCATGTGGAACCATAAATACATTAAGCCTCTTTTTTTTTTCCTTTTGGCCACGTCTCAAGTCTCAATTGTCCAGTCACAAGTTTGCCTTTATCAGCGTGTGAAAATGAACTAATACAGTAATTTGGTGCTGCTGAAGATACCCAAAAATGTGGAAGTGACATTGGAACTGGATAACAGGCAGAGGTTGGAAGAGTTTGGAGGGCTCAGAAGAAGAGAGAAAAATGTGGGAAAGTTTGGAATTCCCTAGAGATTTGTTGAATGGCTTTGACTAAAATGCTGATAATGATATGGACAATGAAATTCAGACTGAACTGGTCTCAGATGGAGGTGAAGAACTTGTTGGGAACTGGAGCAAAGGTTACTCTTGCTATGTATTAGCAAAGAAAATGGTGACATTTTATCCCTGCCCAGGAAATTTGTAGAACTTTGAACTTGAGAGAGATGATTTAGGGTATCTGGCAGAATAAATCTCTAAGCAGCAAAGCATTCAAAAAATCACTTGGGTGCTGTTAAAGGCATTCTGTTTCATAAGGAAAGCAGAGCATAAAAGTTCGGAAAATTTGCAGCCTGACAATTGTGATAGAAAAGAAAATCCCATTTTCTGAGGAGAAATTCAAGCTGGCTACAGAAATTTGCATAAATAACGAAGAACTGAAAGTTATTCTCCAAGACAGTGGGGAAAATATCTCTAGGTCATGTCAGAGGTCTTCATGGCATCCCCTCCTATAACAGGCCCAGAGGCCTAGGAGGAATAAAATGGTTTCATGGGCCAGGCCCTAGAGTGCCTCTGCTGTTTGCAGTCTAGAAACTTGGTGCCCTGTGTCTCAGTCATTCCAGTCATTACTAAAAGAGGGCAATGTACCACTTGGGCTGTTTCTTCAGAGGGTTGAAGTTCAAAGCCTTGGCATCTTCCACATGGTGTTGAGCCTTTAGGTACACAGTAGTCAAGAATTGAGGTTTGGGAACATCTGCCTTGGTTTCAGAAGGTGTACGGAAAAGCCTGGATGACCAGGCAGAAGTTTGCTACAGGGGCAGGGCCCTCATGAAGAACCTCTGCCAGGACAGTGTGGAAAGGAAATGTGGAGTTGGAGCCCCCACACAGAGTTCCTACTGGGGCACTGCCTTGTGGAACTGTGAGAAGACAGCCACCATCCTCCAGATAGTAGATCCACTGACAGCTTAACCTGTGCATCTGGAGAAGCCACAGACACTGAATGCCAGCCCATGACGTCAGCCAGGAGGGAGGCTGTACGTTGCAAAGCCACAGCGGTGGAGCTGCCCAAGACCATGTTCACCCATCCCTGGCATCAGCATTACCTGGATATGAGACATGGATTCAAAAGAGATCCTTTTGGAACCTTAAGATTTGACAGGTTCACTGGATTTTGGACTTGCATGGGGCCTGTGGTCCCTTTCTTTTAGCCATTTTCTCTCATTTGGAATGGCTGTATTTACCCATTGCCTGTACCTGCCATTTTATCTAGGAGGTAAATAAATTGCTTTTGATTTTACAGGCTCATAGTTGGAAGGAATTTGCCTTGTCTTAGATGGGAGTTTGGATTGTAGACTTTTTAGGTAATACTGAAATGAGTTAAGACTTTGGGGGACTGTTGGGAAGGAATGATTGGTTTCAAAATGTGAATCCCATGGGATTTGGGAGGGGCCAGAGGTGGAATGATATGGTTTGGCTCTGTGTCCACATCCAATTCTCATCTTGTAGCCCCCATATTTCCTATTTGTTATGGGAGGGACCCAGAGGAGGATAATTGAATCATGCAGGAGAGTCTTTCCCATGCTGTTCTCATGATGGTGAATAAGTCTCATGAGATCTGATGGTTTTAAAGATGGGAATTTCCCTTCCAAGCTCTCTCTTTTTTTGCCTTCTGTCATCCATGTAAGATGTGACTTGGTCTTCCTTACCTTCCACCATGATTGTGAAGCCTCTCCAGCCATGTGGAGCTATAAGTCTGTTAAACCTCTTTCTTTTGTAAATTGCCCAGTCTTGGGTATGTCTTTATCAGCAGTGAGAAAATGGACTAATATATCCGTATGTGAGTTAATAAGTAAATCTGAAAAAAAAAAAAAGATCAGTGAGATAACCAGAAGTCATGAAGTGGCACATAGTAAAGGCTCAATAAATATATTCCCCAATTTTACCACCATTGTGCCTCTTATAATACTATGAAACTCTAATATAAAATATTGGTGACTTACTGTGTTAGGTGGCATAATGGCCTTCCAAACACATTCTCATCCTAATTACCAGAACTTGTGCATATGTTATGCTAGGCAAAGGAGGATTGAGGTTGCAGATGGAATTAACTAACCTTGAGATAGGAGATTTTTTTTATTATCTAGGGATCCCCGATATAATTAGAAGGGCCATTGTAATAAAAGAGATAGGAAAAATGAGTCAGTGACAGTGACACGATATGAAAAATATTTATCAGCTATTGATGACTTTGACGATGCAAAGCCTTTACAATCCAAGCCATGTGGGCATCCTATAGAAACTTGAAAGTCAAGAAAGTATATTTATCCCTAGTGCCTCCAGAAAGAAATGTAGCCTGGTAGATACTTTGATTTTAGCACATTTCTGATCAATGAGCCTTGAGATATGAAATTAGAATAACAAACCCTGGAAAGACTACATCTTTCTTAAAAAGAAGAGATGGACAAGAGAAACATCAGTCTTCTTTAGCGGAATATGGTCCTATCTATATAAGTATCTAAAAATATGAAAACTGAGGATGGAGAAACAAAAAATATGAACCAACTGTACTGATGAGTTTCTTTTTATGAAGGATAATTGTGTGTTCTTACTACATTTTGACTTCAATGTGTTGCACATGGTCACTAAAATAAATCCAACTAACAAACTGCCAAATACATTACTGGAATAAATATGTCTTTTGAATTCATTTATCTGAAATACCAGTCTGACATATTATCCAAAAATAAATTAATGTTAGTCTGCCATTGCTTTATTTTAATAAGTTATTGCTGACCCCTGTTTTTCACGATAAATTTTTATGTTTTTAATCCTTTGTATTAAAACCTTGCAAAGGGGTTCCAATGAATCAGAGATTCAATATTCTCCTTTGGAAACTGGAATGTTAACTACTTTGGGTGAAATCCTGTCCCAAAGAGTCTTCAAAGTTTTCTGTATTTAGCTACCTAATTTATGAATTTCTCTTTTCTCCTGTAATATTATTTGATGAACCAACATACCTGAACTAATTTGGACTCTATACGAGCCTTGTTAAATATCTTTACCTATTAAGGGTTTCACAAAAGGAAGTTGGCACATATACATAATGAGAATGTTAACGAGAATCTACAAATTTTGGGGTAATTTTGTAACTTTTCATTTGAAGATTTTATTTTAAGCATCATTTGCTGACAAGTTTTGCTATTTTCTATGGGTTTAAGGAAGAAATTATCAACTTTAGTAGAGAATTTTGTCTTCCTTCTTTAGAGGATCTGGCAATGAAATTAATCAAGGTCTGATACAAGGGAAAAATGTTGCCAGTTACACTATTCCAAATGAAATTAGAAATGATGCATATTAGACTGCCACTTTAAATGTGGATTCTTATCAAGGCCAAGTTTATTCTTAGAATCACTGTGGAGCTCAAGCCAAACTATCTTATTGTGCAGTAATATAGTCATGAGTCTCCAAATCTAGTTACAACTCAGTCGACAGGTAGTTATTTAGGGAGACCATCCACAGGGAGTGATTGGAGTCCCATCTGTTTAAGGACTTGCTGCCAGTGATAGCAAAAGATAGGGAAGATCCATCATTCTAAATGGAGGATCAATGGCTGAGAGCATACTGTGAGAATGAAAGTCAAGAGAGTGTTATTTTGTATTGGGGAAAAGTCAGAATGATATTGACTCTCTCTAAGTCATATAGAATTGAATTTAGAGACACAGTTCTTACTGTGAGTGCTCCATGCAACATGTTAAAGTCATTCAAACAGCAGTTAGACAAGGTACTTCAAGTCAGTACGTATCATTAAAAAGAATAAAAGTATATCCATTTAACCACCCTCAGGAAAAAAGTAAAATGTCAATGTTGTGTGACTCCCAAATCTCTCCTCTAGTATCTTTTGAGGTGAAACACGCAAGTGAGCATTTAATACTGAAACACAATTTTCTCCCAGCAAGCATATGGGTTGTCTACTTGAACAGGATATAGTTCAATCAACCATGAAATAATAGACTATCAGGAGGGGACCAAGACATTACCTAGTAAAATCTTCTCAAATTAAATGTGACCTAAAGAAACTACGTGTCTATTTCCATGATTAAATAAACAAAAGCCTGTTGGAGGACTAGGGTATAAACTTGTACTAAATTTTGTGGTGCAATTTGGTGTTTTCTTTTCCTTCTACAATATGATGGCATCTCAGTTAGCTATTTATCAAGTAATTATATATTTGGGAAGACATAATCGTTATGCATCAAAAAACGAAGTAATAAAATATAATAATCCACTTGTGGAGAATACATTGAGTCCATACCCGATATTCATCCCGCCTTCAGCTGTACTACATAAACTAAAGACTAAAAATTCAATTCCTCAGATCTTTAGCATCTCTTGTTTCATATGTTGCTAAAGCTCAGCCCATGAAATGAACTCCTGTGTTTTGGAAGTTGAAAGTAAAGAAAATACTGCACTTTTGCAAGCAGTATTATGGAAGTATTCAATTTTTCTTCGATCCCACTGGCAATGTCTTTGAATCCATCCCTGGGTACTGGGATGTAGGCTTCAATTTTGTGTGAATCTAATAGGTATAGTACAATTTGCAGTCAATAGATGTGGTAGGTTCTTTATCATGCCCAGTTTACAACTAAAGTGTTCCTGTGGTTAAAAACAAGTGCCGTGGCCTCTCGATTCCCCTTGATTGTAGCAAAATTAGCAGCTTCTCCAGCCTTACAGTTTAGTGGTATATTTTTATATGTCATTTCCAGAAGTCCAGTCAATGAAAAGTCTGTTCTTCTTACCTTCTTTCAATGTAGTAAGCACTTTTCCTTTACTAAATCGATTTTTCTCTTTCTACTTGAAATGATGTGTTTTTTAAAACCTATAATGAACCATGACTAATGTACACTTCTTTGGTATAAGCTATATGTACTGAATATTCAAACAAAGGGAGTATGAACTAAGACTTGAATATTGAAAGGTTTCATAAAGGAAATGGAGCTAAAGTTAGATTTAAAAGCATCTAAGATTCTGATAGCCCAAGAGATAAGAAAATGAGAATTCAGAAGTGAGAGACAACCTGAATTTATGACATTAAGAATGAATTTGTGTACATCTGATTTTCCACTATGTCCTGAATGCCCACCATAGGCCAAGTAGCAAGAAAATGATAGATTTGAATCACTGTAGATACTGGCTTGAATACAGTGAAGATTATGTTTGGGGAAAATATTGAGTAGACTATTGAATTAAAAAAGGGAATTAAAATAGTGGAAGCCTTTAAAAAGTGGAAGCTATTGAAAGAAATCATCTTTAAAGGATTTGGAAAAGGGAGTGATATGATAAAAATAATGTTTAAAGCATAACATGGGCAGTAATATATAAGACAGTAGAGGAGCTGGACTAAAGAAATATTAAGATTAATGATGCTGGAAAGGAAGGCATAAATACAAGAGCAAGGTCTTTTAGGGAGGGATGAAGTCTATAAGCATAGGGATTCATTTTAGTGAGCATTTAACTCTAGAAGATAGATATTAATAAAGGTTTTCATATAAGACTATAAAGAAGATGAGACCATTGGTATAAATAAAAGCTGCATGGAGCTAGAAAGAGGGAAAATGTGTCTTATATGATAGAGGACTTCTCAGAAATGAGAGACGTTCTACTCTGCAGTCTGTGGACTGTAGCGGGGTGGAAAGCTATAGTAATTGGAATCCAATGAAATAGAAGTAGGTTTAAGAGGGTTATCTGGGGAGTCCACTAAGAAAATAATAAAGGACAGAATAAAGCTAGACTATAAATTTCATATAAATCAAGTCTACCTATGGGGTTCTATAGTCCAGAGTACAATTGAGAAAAAAAAGTCGATACTGTTTAAACAATGTGTGTAAATATGATAACGCCAGACAAATTGGAAAATAAATAAAATATAATAAATGATAATGTCAAGATTTATAAACCAACTTTAAGTTTAATATAAATGCAAATAACTCCCAAGAATGGAACATACATGACTCTCTAGTTTGTTTTCTTTTTCCTCTAAAGTTGCAAGGTGCAAGACAATTTGCTGTAAGACAGTAGCCCAGATATTCTGAAGAGACAGTTGCTCCTATTTGAGAGAGGACAGAGTACACTCTCTAATGGGAAAATAGTTCTCTCCCTGCTGCATCTAGTTAGCCTTCCAGTAGTGACATCTTTCTTGGGCAGACATTTATTTCACAGGCTCAAGAGTTATCTTGCCTGCATCCTCCCTCTGCCCACATAAGATATGGGTCCTGAACGAATGGGCCTGAAGAGTGCTTTTCTGGACAGGGCAGTAGGCTATTCCTTCTCAAACCCGGGCTGGATAAATCTTAAAGGAAAGTTGCCAGAAGTGGTCATTCCCACCAGTATCCCAGAGTTAACAGAGGGAACTGCAGTAGTACATCTGGGGTATGAAAGGGAGCAGGCGTTGAATTAGGAGAAGATAACAATTTTTAAAAAAAGAGAGAGAGACTTTTACAGGCGACAGTATCAGGCTTCCTACTAGGAGGAGGGGAAATTAAGCTAAACCTGGTCCTATCTCCCCTATAAGCAGAAAGTAGCTCTTTCAGGATTTTCTTCACAAAGGAGGAAAGACCTGCTTTCCATCCTTATTCCAAACTTCAGTTTGTTCTGGGCATAGAAACTGCTCTGTCGCCTCCCTTCCCTTCAACATCCTTCATTTTGGTAGTGACTAAGTTTTTCCTGTTACTTACAGAGACATTTGCAGACACATAAGAAGCTATCAAGAAGCTAGAAATCTATGGTAAGCAGAAGACAGAAGCCTGGAAGTTGGGAATCTTGCCTTAATGGAGTTTTAAGACAGCAGTATGAGCTGAGCCTGAGAACATTTGGCCCAGAAAGTAACTAATGCTGTATTGGGTTCCCATTTCTACAGGAGGAAGGAGATGCATCTACCTGTTGCTACCAATTGCTAACTATTCCCCTACTGCCCACTACTCACACAAACACTCCACACAAACACTCCACTGTGGGCAATTCTTTCGAGGGCTTGAGGGACACACCAGAACTCGAGGGAGGAGGGAGTTTCTTAAGCAGAAGGAAAGCTTAGATAGCGGGTTATGGTGGAAATGACTTCTACTATACTGAGTTTGACTTGTCATTGGCTTAGGAATGGCAGGGGAAATCCATGACTCAGAATTTCCCCCACTCACATCTATCCCTAGTACTATGGAAGTTGTGTCCCGGGAAAAGTTATGCTTGAAATGAGGCTGAAGCCGTAAGCCTCTGTGGTGTCTCAGGATCAGGAGTACTCGAGCAGTGACAACCTGAGTGTGACAAAGAAGACATAATTGACATATGTTTTGCCAAACCTCATTTTGGACAGGAACCCTTGGCATCATAGGCTAGTGGGCATTATACACTCAGGAATATCCTGCTTGCCCCATGCCAAGAATGTTAGGACTTCCACATAATACAAGCTGCCTGATGTGGGAGAAAAACAGAGGGATGGGTGCTATTCGTGTCTAGTTATTAGCCTGATTTTCAGATAAGTCATTGAAGCAACATAGATTGAGAAGTTTTTACATTTGTTTAACAAACTAGTAAATGAGCTGAGATTTGAACCTATTTAGAAATTAGGTCTGATACATCTGGTTAATTTTCTCAACAAAAACATACTGTGGATCTCTGCAGGTCAGGCACTAAAATAATAGTAAACAAAACAGGCTTATATTTTCAGAAGTTTATAATCTAATGGAGCAGACAGATAATACAAAAGAAAATAAACCAGCAAGAGGCCTATTGTATATAGAGGCAAGTAAAATCATGGTAAGAAAAGCACCGTCGGGGTCTCCAGCGTCTTCTGTCTCCTGTGCAAAATGGCAACTCTTAAGGAAAAACTCATTGCACCAGTTGCAGAAGAAGAGGCAACAGTCCCAAACAATAAGATCACTGTAGTGGGTGTTGGACAAGTTGGTATGGCGTGTGCTATCAGCATTCTGGGAAAGTCTCTGGCTGATGAACTTGCTCTTGTGGATGTTTTGGAAGATAAGCTTAAAGGAGAAATGATGGATCTGCAGCATGGGAGCTTATTTCTTCAGACGCCTAAAATTGTGGCAGATAAAGATTATTCTGTGACTGCCAATTCTAAGATTGTAGTGGTAACTGCAGGAGTCCGTCAGCAAGAAGGGGAGAGTCGGCTCAGTCTGGTGCAGAGAAATGTTAATGTCTTCAAATTCATTATTCCTCAGATCGTCAAGTACAGTCCTGATGGCATCAAAATTGTGGTTTCCAACCCAGTGGACATTCTTACATATGTCACCTGGAAACTAAGTGGATTACCCAAACACCGCGTGATTGGAAGTGGATGTAATCTGGATTCTGCTAGATTTCGCTACCTCATGGCTGAAAAACTTGGCATTCATCCCAGCAGCTGCCATGGATGGATTTGGGGGGAACATGGCGACTCAAGTGTGGCTGTGTGGAGTGGCGTGAATGTGGCAGGTGTTTCTCTCCAGGAATTGAATCCAGAAATGGGAACTGACAATGATAGTGAAAATTGGAAGGAAGTGCATAAGATGGTGGTTGAAAGTGCCTATGAAGTCATCAAGCTAAAAGGATATACCAACTGGGCTATTGGATTAAGTGTGGCTGATCTTATTGAATCCATGTTGAAAAATCTATCCAGGATTCATCCCGTGTCAACAATGGTAAAGGGGATGTATGGCATCGAGAATGAAGTCTTCCTGAGCCTTCCGTGTATCCTCAATGCCCGAGGATTAACCAGCGTTATCAACCAGAAGCTAAAAGATGATGAAGTTGTTCAGCTCAAGAAAAGTCCAGATACCCTGTGGGACATCCAGAAGGACCTAAAAGACCTGTGACTAGTGGGCTCTAGGCTATAGAAATTTTAAAACTACAATGTTATTAACTCTGAACCTTTAGTTTTCATCCGTGTACATGGATCGCAGTTTGCTTTGATCTTCTTCAATACGTGAATTTGGGCTCACAGAATCAAAGCCTATGCTTGGTTTAATGCTTGCAATATGAGCTCTTGAACAAATAAAATTAACTATTGTAGTGTGCTTCTAAAAAAAAAAAAGAAGAAAAAAAAAAAGGACAAGCACCGTCTTATAATGTAAAAAGAGGCTATTGTGGGTATTGTGTTTGTCATTTGGCATCTATTTCAGCCTTCCTCTGGTGTACTTTTTGTTCTACAGAGGCTAGAAAACTTACAGTCAGGGACTTAGATGCAAATTGAATTAAGTAAGAAGATCCAAAATTAGATATTAAAGGCAGAAGTGAGACTTTTTGAGCTTATTGCTGCTTTTAAACATGGTGGTAGGGTTGATTTTTTTTTTTTTCTTAATTATAATTTCAGCCTAGTCACTTGCTTTGTGGAAGTTCAGGGGCTGTGGCAGTCAGGAAGTTCAGGCTAATGCTGCTGTAATTGTAAGTTCTTGAAGTTTGCCATTCCAGTAATGACCTCCTGATTCTCCCTCTTCCTCATGATGACAATGGCTCTCTGGGTTGGCAGCCACCTGTGCCTGTTCGTGGAGCCATTACTCGTTGTCTACCTGAGTGCCTACTCTTTGTAACTGAGGTCTAATTGATTAAAAGTACTAATATACATTGCTTTTTATTAGGAAAAACATTTCTCAAGAAATAGCTCACGTTGATAACTGAAGGATGAATAGGAGTTAACCAGCTAATGACTAGGGAATAGAACCTTTCAGGCAGAAGGAATAGCATGGGCAAAACCCTTACACTGGAAAGGATTGATATCTATCCTGACATCAATCCTGAGAAGAAAAATAAACTTATTTTTTAAATATCATCAACCTTAATTAAATCTAGGATCCATTAGTAAGGACTTCATTGCAAAAGATAATTCTAGTGGTAAATTTTCTCCGAAGTACTGAAGATAATCCAGGGTGACTGGTCTGTGAAAGGAATGAGGAAGGGTAATGGGGACTCCTGGTAGATGATGCTATAGAAGTAATCAGAGTGCTTATCATGTAGGGGTGAACAATTTGAAATTTCTCTAAACGTAAGAAAAAATGATTGCAGACAGCAGAGAAGAAGAGAATGAACATATTTGTCTGGAAAAGAAATTCTCAATTTTTAGCTTTTAATTCTATATTTAGAATTGAAGCATTATTGTTTATCTTGAGAATAAAAATAAACTTTTTTTTGTATTATCACCCTTAATAAAACCTAGGATTCATTAGTAAGGTCTTCATTGCAAAAATGGTTCTGGTGGTGATCATTTGCTGTTGCCCAAAGTTCTATTCTTCTGTCATAGATTATCTTTCCTGCAATTAGCACCTTATGAGCCTTTCTCATCATGTTTACTGGGTCACACACATGCACACAATTGCAAAGGCAGGGGTGTATGGAGAAGGCAATGTGAACTGCCTCATGAGACCAGGTCTTCAGTGCATAAAAGTTGGGATCTAAATTAAATAGTTGCTATAAAATTATAACTGAGAGAATAGAATGTTTATGGTTCCTCTTTCTTTTCAGTGCAAAAATGACTATAACTGCAGACATCGTAAAATAATGCCAAGAGCTTTTAATCAGAAGTCAAGACTAATCTCTAGCTCTTTCACTAATGTTATCCAAGCAGTTCTCCTTTAGTATCTGTCAACTTGAATTTCTTCATTTGTAAAATAATGTGCTTGAGTCAAATATATTAAAGACTGATATATTTAACTATCAATAAAATATGTAGTTCCCACGCACTAAAAGAGTTCCTATGCAATAATTACAAAATATAATTATAGAGGATGTTCCAATTACATAATATTCACAGGAAAAATAATTTGCATCAATTAAAGTCATTGTCATCAATATTTTTAATTGTTTTTTGTAAACTTGTTTTTATATATTTTGAGAGTTTATTATAATATTAACTGCCTACACACATAAAATAAATACTTCAATCTAGGAAAGTGAAATCACTATTCAATTGCCTTCTTTTTATCTGAAAATGGGCTAAAAGACCAAACAGACTTATATTAATATATATATGTTTCTTTTTGACACTCATCTTTTCTAAAAAATTCATCTTTTCAAATTTATTTTCAACATTTCTGTAACTACATGTTTTAGATATAGCTCATGTACAAAACACGTTGTTGGATTTAAAAAAAAACCTAATCATAAAACAATTGTCTTTTGATTGGATCATTTTATCTATTTATATTTACTATAATTAGTGATATACAAGTTAGGTACCCCTTATCTGAAATGCTTGGGACCAGAAGTATTTCAGGTTTGGGATTCTTTAGAATTTTAGAATATTTACATTATACTTATTAGTTAAGCATCCTAAATCTGAAACCCTGTCTCTACTAAAAATAACCAAAAATGAGCCAGGTGTGGTGGTGCATGCCTGTAATTTCAGCTACTTGGGAGGCTGAGGCAGGAGAATTGCTTGAACCCAGGAGGCCGAGGTTGCAATAAGCCGAGATCGCGCCACTGCACTCCAACCTGGGTGACAGAGCATGACTCCATCTTACAAGAAAAAAAAAAAAGAAGAAGAAGAAGAAGAAGAAGAAGAAGAAAGAAAAACCAAAATCTGAACTGTGTCATGTTGACACAAAAGTTTCAGATTGTAGTGTATGTTGGATTTTGAATTTTTGAACTTTGGAAGCTCAATCTGTGTTTGAATGTGTATCTATCATCCATTTCTGTGCATTTGATTTACTTCTAATACTCCTGTTTCGTTTCTTGTACTCTTTTGTGTTTGTTGATTAAGTTTATCATTCCATCTTTCAATCTATTTGTTGTAGCCAACCCTCTTTTTGGTATATCCAAAACTTTTATTATTCTTTTCATGGTTAATTTAGCAATTAAAATTTGCATTCTCAATTTTTTAAAGTATAAAGTTAATTATTGTTTTTTTCTTCTCTGTAATAAGAAATTTTGAACACATTAACTATATTTAGCCCATTTTGTATTGTATTATATGACATTTAATTTAATTATTTCTTTGTAAGTCTACATTATTGGTTTAGAAAGCTAATGTTGCTTTCTGCTGGTTGCTTCTTTGACCTTTTTCCTTTTTCCATATCATGTCTTCTCTCTTGAATTACCTTCCACATGGTTCATATTTTCTTTAATGAAAATTGCTGGTAGGAAACTCCCGCAGATTTGTCTGTTAATATCTTTATTTTACTCTTTGCTGGATTTTTAGATCTTCTGTAACAAAGTACCACAAGCTGGGCAGTTTAAACAAGAGAAATGCATTGTCTTACAGATCTGGGAGCTAGAAGTCTGAAATCAAAGTGTCTGTAGTGTGGTTTGCTTCTGAGGGCCCTGAGGGAAGGATCTGTTCCAGGCCTCTCTCCTTAGTTTGTAGACGACTGTCTTATTTTTGAGTCTCTTCATATTGTATTCCTTCTATGTGTGTCTGATTCTGTTTTCAAATTTCTTCTTTTTTAAATTGGATTAGGATCAATCCTAATGACCTCATTTTAATTTGTTTCTCTCTCTCTCTGTAAAGACCGTATCTCCAAATAAGAACACATTCTGACTTACTGGGGATTGGGACTCCAACAAATATTTTTCTGGGGGATACAATTCAACCCTCACCCCCTTATTTAAAAAACTCGTATAAAATTCTAAGTGAGGATTTACTTTTCTTTATATTCATGGTGACCATCTGTTTGTGGCCTTTAATGTTCTATTTAGAAGTCAGCTTAAGGAAACTGGGAGCATTCCTTTTGAGATGTAATAATCAAGAAAGGTAGCATCTGTATCTCCCAGTTTTCATGGGACTATGAGTCTAACTTCACCTGGCACACAGCTCCAAGTTGCAAAGACATGAGTACTTCATTTTTTATTTGAATTAAGACAATTAACAAATACAGGTGGCTACTACAACTACTACGTACGTTTAAGGTGATCTATGTATGACAAATGGTGCTGTCAAGTCCTCTTAATTAAAGACTGTTTGTTGTTTGTCTTCAGAGCCTGTATGAGATGGGTTGCACCTGCTTGGCTATATACAAGGGTAAAACCTCTTTCTGACTTCGCAATGTCCAGAAGTTTGCCTGTTATGCACATCCAATTTTGGTTTCATGTTATTTACTAATGAAACTTTTCCTCCTTTTAAGTTTTTTTTTTTTTAATAGCAAGAATAGCCTCTTTCCTTACCTCTATATTCTGCTTCTGTTAATTCCAGTATGTAAGATTATTATAGGTTTATTTGTATAATTTTTATATGTATTTTAATTCAGTGTATTGTTTCCTTGTGGCTTAGAAATAGTTTGTATTACATTCATTATTTTCTTTTGAAAATAATACTTATGAAAAAATCTTTGAGAATCCTGTGAACATGAGGTATATTTTTCCAGACAGAATTTCTTTCTCTTATTTCCACTAGGAAATTAGATGTCTATTGGGAAGAGACATATTAGATTTATGAGTTTTCTCAACACTTGTGTAACAGCAATTTGGGTTGTGAAATAGACATTTTTGTTGTGTGACATATACCTATAAAGTGTAGCACGTCACAGTGTTTTTGAAAGTCAAGAATCTAGGGACAGTTTATCTGAGTGGTACCAGTTTACACTCTCTCATGATGTTGCAGTCAAGATGTTGTCTGGGCAACGATGATCTGAAGGCTTGACTGGGGCTAGGGAATAGCCTTACAAGATAGCTCACTCACTTGACTGTTGTCTGGAAACTGCATTTCTTTGATAAATGTAACTCTGCATTGACCAGATCTCAAGATAGGATCCAATGTCCCCCAGAATGAGCAATCTAAGAAAGAGACAGAGGAAGAATCTTTGATAACACAGAATTTAAAGTCACAAACTGTCATTTCCACTCGTGTTTTCTATTGATTACAAGGCACTAAGTTCAGTCCACAGTCAAGAAAAAGGAAATTAGCATCCACCTCTTAAAGGGAAACATATGAAATAGTTTGGTGACATATTTAAAACGACTCCAGGCTGTGAATTCAGTTGAGAGCTGGCTAGTCATTTAACTTCTCAGGCACACTTGTTTTTCTTGCTGTGCTCTGTACCAAGACAGGTTTTCTTGCAGGGGTTTAAAAGTGGTGAGTAAGGCCGGGCGCGGTGGCTCAAGCCTGTAATCCCAACACTTTGGGAGGCCGAGATGGGCGGATCACGAGGTCAGGAGATCAAGACCATCCTGGCTAACACGGTGAAACCCCGTCTCTACTAAAAAATACAAAAAACTAGCCGGGCGAGTTGGCAGGCGCCTGTAGTCCCAGCTACTCGGGAGGCTGAGGCAGGAGAATGACGTGAACCCCGGAGGCAGAGCTTGCAGTGAGCTGAGATCCGGCCACTGCATTCCAGCCTGGGCGACAGAGCGAGACTCCGTCTCAAAAAATAAAACATAAAAAAAAAAAAAAAAAAAAGTGGTGAGTAGTTGTGGTGGGTTTAATTCTTATTTACATTTACACTGCGAGTGTAGCCCCTTGGGATCACTTACTAGATTCTCCCTTTGGTCATACCCTGGGCTTATATTCACATTTTGTTAAACTAGTAAAACTACAGATCATTCCTAATAGTTTGAGAAATATACTGCAAACCTGAGAACGTATTTATTAGCTCATAGAGTTTCTGTTGATCCTTAGATATGCAATCATAATCTCTTCAAATAAGGATAATTTTACTTCTTTCTTTCCAATGTATGTGCCTCTCATTTTCTTTTCTTGCCTTTTTGTATTGGTTAAGGCTTATAGATCAATGAACAAGAATAGAGACTAGAAATGTATCCATATGTCCATGGTTATCTGAATTTCTACAAATTCCCTGAGAAAATTTTTGAAAAATAAAACTTTTTGTTAAGATGTTGAGACGTTGGAAACCACACAGAAACAATAAGCTTATCCTACACAAAAATGACTTTGAGCCGTGATCATAATTCTAAACATAATAATTGAAAGTACAAATTATCTGGGAAAAAAACTAAGATAATATTTTGCCCACCTTAAGTTAATAAAATATTATCAGAGGACACAGCAAGCACTAACTGCAGTAGAAATGAAACAATTTCATACATTAGATCTCATTGAATGTTTTAAACCATATACAAACATAGTAATAAGAAAATGCATATGTAAACATCAATATGAGAGAAAATATTCACAATACACATGTCTGAGAAAGAACTTGAATATATAAAAACACTAAAAGCTCATTAATAAGAATATACATATATTTTAAATGGCAAACATTTAGAAAAAATGGCTACAAAGGACACATACATATGGAAAATAATCACAGAAAAAGATGCTCATTATTATTAGTTATTAGGAAATTGAATATTTAGCCCACAATCAAGTAACATTTTGTACCCCTAAAATTGCTAAATTTAAGAATACTTATTTTACCAAATATTGCTGATACTACATGAATAAACAAATTTATGATGACAGAAATCAAAACAGTATTTACTTCAGAAGTGGTAGAGTGTATCTAAAATGGAAGCAGAGAAAAACTTCCTGAGATAAGGAAAATATTTTTAACTGATAATTTATTTTTATTTTTCATTGATTCATAGTAATTGTACATATTTCTAAGGTACATGTGATATTTTGATACAATGTGTAATAATGAAATTAGGGTAAGTGGGATATCCATCACCTAAAACATTTTTCTTTTTTTCTTTTTTCTTCTTCTTTTTTTTTTTTTTTTTCAGACGGACTCTCGCTCCGTCGCCCAGGCTGTAGCTCAGTGTTGCAATCTCGGCTCACGGCAACCTCCACCTCCCACGTTCACGCCATTCTCCTGCCTCAGTAGCTGGGACTACAGGCTCCCGCCACCACGCCCAGCTAATTTTTTGTATTTTTAGTAGAGATGGGGTTTCACTGTATTAGCCAGGATGGTCTCAATCTCCAGACCTCTTGATCCGACCTCAAACATTTTTTATGTCTTTGTGTTAGAAGCATTCTAAATCTTCTAGATGTTTTGAAATATTCTATAAATTTTTGTTAGCTATAGTCACCCATCTTAATTAGGGTTTGGATTTTGTTCGTGTCATCTTGGCAAAAAATCATCAAATGTTACACTTAAGGCCGGGTGCGGTGGCTCACACTGGTAATCCCAGCACTTTGGGAGGCTGAGGTTGGCGGATCATGAGGTCAGGAGATCGAGACCATCCTGGCTAACACGGTGAAACTCCCTCTCTACTAAAAATACAAAAATTAGCCGGGCGTGGTGGCGGCGCCTGTAGTCCCAGCTACTTGGAGGCTGAGGCAGAGAATGTAGTCCCAGCTACTTGGAGGCTTCGCCGGAGGCGGAGCTTGCAGTGAGCCAAGATGGCGCCACTCACTCCAGCCTGGGTGACAGAGCGAGACTCCTTCTCAACAAAAAGAAAAAAAAAAAGTTACACTTAAAAAGTGTGTATTTCTCTGCATGTAAATTTTAACAAAATGTTACTAATGACAAAATTAAAATTAATAGTTACAAATAATTACAAAATTAAAAAATAAACAGTAAAATTTTGTTAATAATAACAAAAATATGATCTACCCACATATAGCGCAGATATCACCTATGCCAGTGTGGAGTAACATAAATTTCCGTTAAGTTTCCCCTAAAGCTAAATTATAGGTGTGCAAGTCTAGGCAAAGAGAACCATGGCAATGTTGAGATGGTGATGGAGAATAAAAACAGCTGTTGCAGAGTTCTAAATCACAGACAAGAGGGTTGAAAGATGTGCTTACAGTTTCATTGGAGAAAGGTTTCTGGTTCAGAATATCATTTGGAAAAGGTGCACATTTTCTCTGGAAGTGTCTCTGACCCTTGGTTAAACTAGATATGATTTATGAACAAAGTAATAATAGTTTTTGTGGATTGGGCAAGATGTTTAAAAGACTAAGAATACAGGCCAACTGTAATTATTAACTAACATTAACTTGAAAATCCCCTTACATGAAGCTACTTCTTTCTGTTCTTTTTTCTAGTTCAACCTTTCTGCGCATGTTCAAAGACATATTTCTTAAGATAATCTCTAATACCATGGGGCACTATGTTCTCTGCATCAAATATAACAGTTGATTGAATTTCCTGTATTATATTGGGATACATATTTCTCCAAACCAATTTTGGTTTGTCGAGATAATATCGTAGTTAATCTCAATAGAGTTAGGAAGGAAAATGGCTAATATAAGTCACGTGAGCGTTGGTTTTCCTACTGATTATATGACTTCAAGCAAAAACTTCTAGCTCTCACCTTAGGTTTCTTCCTCTATAGCTGGAGTTTCACGGATGCCTGATTTAGACATATAAAAAGCTGGCTAAGTTAACTTATTTCTTCCTGAGACAGGGTGGGGCTCACTTTAGGCACTCAGAATGCTGTTTCTAACACTAGCACTACTCCAGTTTCTCTTACTAAGCTCTACTAAGAATGGATGTCTTGAGATTGTTGCAGTAAATTGTTAAACTCTAGATTTTCTTACCACCATGCTCACTTTATCCAAATTTTGAATGCTTCTTTATAGAACTACACTAAATTGGAAAGAAAAAAGATATTGAATCTGACATTAAACTAAAAAATTTTAAGCCATAAGTCCCGTTCAACATTTTAACTAAAATGTTAAGTATTACTTCATTTGTTGGAGATAGAACATAATATTGCCTGAAAGTGACTTTTGCTGTTGTTGTTTTGGTTTGTTTCTCTCATTTGAACTATTATCATTGAAAACTTCCATTTAAGAAAATGCTAACAAACGGATTTAACAAGGCTGAGATTTTTTTTTTTGTCTTAAAATCTATTTGTTTTAAACTTTTGAAACAAGTTATTTAAGATGGCACTAATACTTTCCTTCTAATTGGAATGCTGCAAGCATAAGGGTATATTTTATGCAAATTGGTACCTATTGGTGAAATAGATATACCACAAATATACCACTGATATTTATAACATCATGGCATTGTTTCAAATATGTCAAATATAATGTAACTTTATGACACGTCTTCAATTGCATTTTAGATATCATGGAAAACTTCCACAGCCTGTATAAATATTCTCATCTACTTGGTCTAATATTGTTTTAAATACAAATTGTAGTGATTTGGAAAGGGTCATATTACAAGTTCCTACATAATTATCAAACTAATTAGTTCTACCACCATGAGCATCTTACTATGTGCATCTCAAGAGCATCTTTTAAAAAAGCTCTTTTTACTTAATAAAGGAATTTATGGTTTTAAAAATTGTGTAATCACATTTAGTCCATAACATACCTACTTAAATGAATAAGTCACGGAGTATCACCTGTGAGTCCTTCTCCTAAGAAGAAGCACAAATCAACTGTCACATCCTTAATTATAAGTTCAGAAGTAATCCACTCAATTTTTTCCACACACAGTTTAAAGACTTCAGTAATTTCATAAGAAGAACACCATGCCCTATGGAACATTGTCTGGTGTCTAGGTTAAACATAACAGCATCCTCTTCTGAGTGAGAAAAATTACAGTGTCATCTGCTTATAACTGAGAACATTAATGTGCTGATTCAGAAAAAAATGCTAGTACAGTGATACCTCCCACAACTCAATAATCATGGACACCAGTGAAGTGTAAAAATAAAAAGAAATAAAATTGACCATAAAATATATTATCATGTACAGGTTCAAATGCTCTTTAGTAAATATGTTGTTAGGTTTTCTTACCAAAGAAGGACTTTGGTAATAAAAGGAAGTGGGCGTTGAGGTGTTAGTTGGGTGCTGAAGCAAGCAACACTATGGTGGCAATGCTGGGTGGTATGTAATTCTTCCAGATTTTGGAACTGGAGTTAAAAGAGAAAACAAAAGAAAATGTGTTTGATTATATAAAATTGGGGATAGCTACACATACTGATTAAAGAATTTCTGGAGATCTGAAAGCCTGTTACTTCCACTGATGTGCTATACTTCTCCCATTGACTCTGTTATTGCTGGGTAGTTAATACATCTTTTAGATCTATTCTCATTGCCGTGCCCATTGTTCAAATTAGTTGGTAGGGCTGTTTGAGAAAACTCTGGAATAATTAATTTTTGTTGTTGTTGCTTTGATTTGTTTCTCTCATTTGAACTATTATCATTGAAAGCTTTCATTTAAGAAAATGCTGACAAACTGATTTAACAAAGCTGAGATTTTTTTTCTCTTAAAATTTATTTGTTTTAAACTTTTGAAACAAGTTATTTAAGATGGTACTAACACTTTTCTTCTAATTAGAATGCTGCAAGCATAAGGGTATATTTTATGCAAATTGGTATCTATTGATCAAATAGATACACCACGAATATACCACTGATACTTATGAATATCATGGCATTGTTTCAAATATGTCAAATACAATACAACTTTATGATATGTCTTCAATTTTATTTTAGATATCATGAAAAACTTCCACAGTATGTATAAATATTCTCATCTACTTGGTCTAACATTGTTTTAGAAAGCCTCTCCCAACATGGTGCATGAATTCACCTGAGATCAGAACAATCCAAGTAGAAAGTTACATCTTCACCTTTATTGTCATGGGGAATTGGGTATGCCAGACAACACATAAGAGTCAATAAATATGTCTTATTTCTAGGAGAATATTAATCCTTTCTCGTAATGTCACTATTCTACTTTATTTTATTTAAAATACTAATTGCAATTTCAAACTCTGATAAGTACTTAAAATTAGATAGCTTGATTTGAAATATGTGAATCTTTTCTTTTAATTGTATTCCAAAGAGAGGGTGAGTTTTCTACTGTGTCGATTTTATCAGAAATGAACACTTTTCCTTTTTTTCTAACTTTATAAGTGTAGGATACTACTCTACAACATATATAAGTCATTTATTTTATTATGCAAACACTTCAGAATATTAAAACAATAAGCTGAAAATGTATAATTTAAGAATAATCTTGTATTGACTCCATATCATTCTAATAGTAACTCAAAGTGCCAAGACATTGAGCATTTCTATGTGGGTTTTGTGAAGATCTGCAGTAAGGTCTCATTAAGTTGCATTTGTTTAATTCAAAATTTTTAGCACTTCAGCCTGGTTTTAAGCTGACATTTATCTCTATAAGCTCTATAAGAAAATGATTTGTTAATCAAATTAATAGTGTACATAAAGCGAAAGACCATTTCAAACTACTTAAGGTAATAAGTGTTTTAGAGCTCTTAAAGCACTTTTTAAGATCACATTTGCTGTCAAATTATTGAAACGTTAATCTTAAGTAGTTCTTAGCTAAGCAATAAAACACTTGCCCCAAGGGATTCCACTAAGTAAGGATTCTTCCCAAGATATACAATATAAATTTGATGGCATTAGACTAAAACTATATATTTAAAAAAAACTATAATTCAACATTTATACCAATTTGGAAAGAAATTTTCTCCAATTTTTGATTAACTCTTTATTACACTGTCAAAACAAAAATATTATCTACATACATAATTTTTAAAAAATATTTCTATATTTATTTGATCTGGTTTATTGACCTTGGTGTTTTACATTATTATGTTATAGGACATGATACTTACGACATGAAACACATTTTAAACAAACAGAATAATATAGTCAAAGATATTTTGTTTTCAAAACTACAAAATATTACTGTTGTCTACATTTTACCATGTGAAGTTGCAGAGTAACTAAAATCTGCAAGTATTCATTAAAAAGCAGTAATAACACAGCAGCCACAACATGTCGTATATAACAGAAACCAGGAATAATAATAATACATTAATAATAAATTATGATATTATATAATTTTGAATGATTTCCAATTAAATTGAGTGTTAATGATTTTATGTTATTAATATATATTAAAATAAATGAGGAAAATTATATATGATCATAGAAATACCTGGAACTGAATTATGGGAAGTGGAGGATGGGACAGAAAGTAAATAAAGCATTTTAGATTATACTGTATAGTAGATAGGTCCCTTCCTATAAAGTTATTACTTAGCACAGCAAAGACTCCATCAATCATAATCAGAGTCTGAAATTATAGCAAGCATAGTATCTCCCTCAAGAAATGATAAAAAAATAAGCATTTTACTAATAAATCCTTTGTTGCAGTATTTCTTTCATACTTATAGTTTGAAATTTATAGACTATGCATTCTGAATTGTACTATGTATTTTAACAAATACACCACACATTTTTCTAGGACAAGGAGTAACTAGATGATGTTATGTATTTTTCCATAGGAGCGGAACACATATTTTGATTTTTATATTACTTTTTACTCTGTTAAATATTACTTCCAATTCCCACACTTGTTAAAGGAGTATCAAATGAGTCAGCTTTTTTAAAGCCATATTTTCTGGTAACGTACTCAAAACGTAGCATAATATCAAATGTTATATTAGCACAAATAATATATTTGAGTATGTGTATAGCTTCAATATAAGAGGAATCAATTTTTCAAAAATTATGACTTGGTTAAGTCCACAAACTAGTTAATAGCAGAGCTAGGACTCAATCCAAATTCTTTTCACTTGTAGCTTTTGTCCTTTGAGTGGCCTTACAGCTTTAAAATAAATGTAAACTCCTTTTGGGGCTGTGAGACAAGAACTGACCTGGCACATTGAACTGAGGAGGGGAAAAGCAATGAGAAAATAGTATAATTTTTTTTGTTACTGGAGAAGTCAAAAAGAGTTTTTTATAAACAGCTCCTTTATAAATGAGATTTGAGTTAAGTCTGCAGAGAGGCGAGGAATTTGACAGGTGTCTTTGGATGAAAATATTTCAATTAAAGGAAACAATCTCTGAAAAGTTCCAGAAAAGGAAGTGAAAAATTCAACTTGTGTTAATTGAGTTAGGCATAGAATTAGAATGATAAAATCTTAGTACTGAAATGGTTGAAGACCAAAGACTGTACATTTAATATAGGCTAAAGATTACAGGAATGAATTGCAGTTCCATTTAGATTGTAAAGAACCTAATATGAATCATTCAGCCAGGCATTGTCCTGTGCTTTCAGAGGCCAAAAAACACACATTGTCCTTTCTGTGAAAATAGCTGACTGATTTATTAATGGTTTCAATATAATATAGTGATAAATATTATTAAATAATGATCAGGAAGATATAAAGGCTAAGAGGAGTAGCACAACCTGAGAATTCCAAGACAGCCTTACATTAGGAGATTTTACCCACAATGTTTTGGAAAGAATGAAGTCAAGTCAGGTTAGCAAGACAGAGGGAGCAACAGATATTAATCTCAGAAATGTTGAACACCAGAGATGGTGGAAGGGTCCTGTGGAGGTCTTCCACGATGCATCTTCCACGATGCATCTTCCACTTCTTGCCCGGAAGCTGCAGTCGGGACAGCAGAGCCTCTTTTAAATATCTTTTGCAGTCACGAATCTCATACCTTAAATTGTGTTCTCTGTACTTCCGTTTTAATGGTTCCTTATCCATAAAATCTCTATAATATTTTTTTCTCACCAACTCTTTTCTGTTGTTCTTTTCCCCAGTATAACATACTCCTCAAAGTTCTATGCTATCTCCACTTCCTGGTTATACTTTGGAGGTTATCTGCCTGACCCAAATAAACAGTGCTGCATTTATTGTAGAGGGACTTACAGGGATTGCAATGATTTACAGTAGACATTTGGAAAGAAATTTCTAACACAGGAATCTATTTACTTCAGAAGAAAAAAATGTATTATGGTGACCATTCTATCAATGAATAAACAGAAAGGCAAGATGTCAAAGCACATGCAGCTGGTAAATGATGATACTATAGCAGAAGAGTAGCATAACACAGACTTCCTCCTTGATTTCTGTATATCTAAGCCCCTGCAAGGAAGAAATGTGCTGGGTTATCCAAGAAAGACCCTATTCCCATCACTGCAGGCTCAGTAGATGAGTCAGGCTGTTGATATGACGAGATCTTCAAATACCAGTGAAGATTGGCAGGCATTTCTTATTTCTGAAAGCATGTTATTTTACTCTTTTAGAGGGAAAAGGAGTATCTCAAGGAAAAAGTGAGGGTTTGGGGACCATGAATATGTTTGAAATATGAAGAGTAGGAATGCAATAAGCTTAAAAGGAGAAACATTTTGACTAATCTAGGTAAATAGCTTCTAAATAGAGTAACTCAAATCAGAGGTGGGAAGGAAAATTGAGTTAAATGATCTCTGGTTTATTCACTGGAATTATATGAAGGATTATCAGAACCAAAAAAAAAAAAAAAATTGGGGCAGGGTAAAGCTGACAAATCCAATGGGAAGTGGTAGGGCAGCTATTGAGGTCTACAGGAAGAAGTACTGCACAGGAAGAAAGAGCATATCAACAGTACAGAAGCCACTCAGACACCCTAACAGAGCAGCCACAAAGGTCAGCAGGGCAAGAGTCAGCAGGCTTGTGCTCCTTCCTAAATTAATGACACCACAACCCAATCCTTTCCAATCTGAAGTAAGGTCAGTCCCTGCCTCCGTTCATCCTCATGTCATATGTCATATGTCAGGGTAGGAGTTAGCCTGAGGATATGGTTAGGCATTGTGTCCCCACCCAAATATCATCTTGAATTGTAATTCCCAGATTTTAAGGGAGAGACCTGGTGAGAGGTGATTGGATCATGGGGATGATTCCCCATGCAGTTCTCATGATGGTGAGTGATTTCTCACAAGATCTGATGGTTTCATAAGGCAGTTTTCCCTGTTCTTGCTAGAACTTCTCCCTCCTGCCACCATGTTAGAAGGTCCAAGCCTACTCTCTCTTTGCCTTCTACCATGATTGTAAGTTGCCTGAGGCCTCCCCAGCCAAGGAGAACTGTGAGTTAATTAAACTATATATCCTTCATTTATAAACTATTTGGTCTCAGGTAGTAGCTTTATAACAGTGTGAGAACAGGCTAACACCTATAATCCAGGATCCCAGTGTCTATCCGTTACTAGCTCTAACCCACTGGAAACAAAACCTGAATGCAGAAATTATAGGGGAGATGTAGGAAGACTCCTTATCTCCAATATATGAGAATTATTCACTCAAAATTCCATCAAATTACCATTTATTTGGGCTACAGGATAGAGCCAATGTGTCATGCATTTCTTAGTAGAAATCATAAGTTACCTTAGGGAAACTGTCCGTCTTCATTTTGTACCACTCTGCCTTTCACTTGCTATGCTCTCACTACTAGGCAATTTTCTTCTTTTAAAATCATCTTTCCGTAAATTTTCTGTTGGATATTTTTTCTCTCTGCTTATTTACCTGGTAAGGTTCTTGTTATTCATTAGAATTAGATGAGCAATGTCTCTGGTGAATTTTTCCCCAGTTGCCTTGGGGAATATCTGGGCAACAGTCTCCCTGTGACACCCTCACTTCATGATTTGCTTCACTATTGAATTTATTATGTTTTATGTTACCGGAATAATTAAGATGCAAAAGTTACTCATTTTTACTATTTTACA
The DNA here is from genome assembly GCF_007565055.1 of Rhinopithecus roxellana. Classification (NCBI taxonomy): domain Eukaryota; kingdom Metazoa; phylum Chordata; class Mammalia; order Primates; family Cercopithecidae; genus Rhinopithecus; species Rhinopithecus roxellana. Next base: position 16,280,998 of record NC_044549.1, on the reverse strand, counting down.
TATATCTGAATATTTCTCACAATATGTCTAGATTTGAAATCATTTGAACTTTTCTGTTACTCTATCATTAAGAAGTAATCTATTGAAAAAAATATATCCAAATGACTTGGGGTGGGTAACATCTCAGTAAATATCTGATAATTTAAGCAGTGATCCCTGTATATAATAAAATTTGATTTTGATACCTTTGTGTTAGATGTATGTACATAGATAATGCTACAAAATTGAATACAAATGTTTGACTCACTCCTCTTATTTTTTTATTAGTATAATAGATCAAGAAGATGTGTGTATATATATATGTGTATATATATATAGTTTCTTTAATCATAAGCAAACTGGTTAAAAATTAAATTAGTCCTATATCAGTAAAATTATTTTCAAAATGTAATGTTACCTATTTAGTAAATTTACTTACTCTCTTTGTACCCTAATTACCCCAAGCATAAATTATTGCTATTTCTGCTGATTAAATTAATAACACGTGAAATGTCTATAAGGAATATGGGACGAAGTGAATGCTCAGTGAATGATAGCCACTGACACTGTTCTACTCTGTGCATTACATACACATTTATTATTCAAAAAATACAAACTCTTAAAATTAATAATGTCTCTTCACTCCTGGATTTCCTGTAACCAACACAGTATTCCCAAGTGTATGTCAATTTAATCTATTTGGAGAGCTAAAATCAAAACTATTACAAGCAGCTAGGAATCATTCCCCTGCATAACAAATGAAGAGTAGTTTTAAGGGGCCCAGGACTTTTTTTGTTCTTTATCTTTGGTATACATTTGTTTTCTGTTTGGCAACATCCAATTTCAGAATCACCATTTCACAAATATTAATAAGCATTTTGATTATACCATGTAACTGTGAAACACACACACACACAAAAGTTTTAGGAGAAAGATATAAGAAGACTGTTAGGCAATATAAATGTAGAATTTCCTATAAAATAAACTTCATTTCATAAAACATTTTTATTTTGTGTGGGATTAAGTTGTGTTTTGCCTTTATATTATTATTATTATAAATAAGTGGTCATTTCTCTTTGAGCAACTTTGTGGAGAGACATGGAGCCAAGGTTGAGAATCCAGCAGAGAGGATATATGCACATTATTTCTGAGCTATCTAGGTGATAAAGGTAAGATAGACAATTTATCCCTTTTCTCTATTTTTAATTTCTTTCAGCTTTAGGGGTATATGTGCAGGTTTGTTATATAGATAAATTGCATGTTGTGAGGGTATGGGGTACAGATTATTTTGTCACACAGGTAATAAGCATAGTATTTGATAGGGAGTTGTTTGATTGTCACCCTCCTCCCTCCCTCCATCCTCAAGCTGGACCCAGTGTCTACTGCTCCCTTCTTTGTGCCAATGTGTACTCAGTGTTTAGCTCCCACTTATAAGTGAGAACGTGCGGTATTTGGTTTTCTGTTTCTGCCTTAATTTGCTTAGGAAAATGACCTCCAGCTCCATCCATTTTGCTGCAAATGACATAATCTCTTATTTTTAATGGCTGAATAGTATTCCATGGTGTATACATACCACATTTTTTATTTTTTATTGTTTTATTGAGACAGAGTCTTGCTCTGTCACCCAGTCTGCAGTGCAGTGGCACGATCTTGGTTCACTGCAACCTACACCTCCTGGGTTCAAGTGATTTTCGTGCTTCAGCCTCCCTGCAAACTTTTGTATTTTTAGTAGAGACAGGGTTTCATCATGTTGGCTAGCCTAGTCTCGAACTCCTGACCTCAAATGATCCACCTATCTCTGCCTCCCAAAGTTCTGGGATTACAGGCATGAGCCACTGCATCTGGCCCCACATTTTCTTTATTCAGTCTACTGTTGATGGACATTTATGGTTGATTCCATGTCTTTGCTATTGCAAATAGAGCTGCCATGAACATATGCATGAATGTGTCCTTACGGTAGAACAATTTATATTCCTTGGGTATATACCCAATAATGGAATTGCTGGGTCAAATGGTAGTTCTGTTTTAAGTTCTTTGAGAAACCTCCAAACTGCTTTCCACAGTGGCTAAACTAATTTACATTCCTACCAGCAGCGTATAAGCATTACCTTTTCTCCACAACCTCACTACCACGTTATTTTTCGACTTTTAGTAACAGCCATTCTGACTGATGTGAGATGCTATCTCATCATGGTTTGAGTTTGCATTTCTCTAATGATAAGTGATGTTGAGCATTACTTTATATGCTTGTTGGCCATGTGAATGTCTTTTTTTGAGAAATGTCTGTTCATGTCCTTTGCCCACTTTTTAATGAGCTTGGTTTTTTTGCTTATTTACTTAAGTTACTTATAGATTACAGATATTAGACCTTTGACAGATGTATAATTTGCAAATATTTTCTCCTATTCCGTGGGTACTGTGTTTAGTCTGTTGATGGTTTCTTTTGCTGTGCAGAATGTCTTTAGTTTAGGTTCCATTTGTCAATGTTTGTTTATGTTGCAGTTGATTTTGATGTCTTTGTTATGAAATCTTTTTCAGGGCCTAGGTCCAATATGATATTTCCTAGGTTTTCTTCAAGGATTTTTATAGATTTTAGGTATTACATTTAAGTAGTAAATCCACCTTGAGTTGATTTTTTTATATGGTGTAAGGAAGGGGTCCAGTTTCAATCTTCTGCATATGGCTAGTCAGTTATCTTAGCATTATTTTTTGATGTGCTGCTGAATTCAGTTTGCTAGTATTTTGTTGAGGGGTTTTGCATCTGTGTTTATCAAGGATATTGACCTGAAGTTTTCTTTTTTTGTTGTATCTCTCTCAGGTTTTTGCTATTAGAAAGACGCAGGTCTTATAGAATGAGTTAAGGAGGAGTTCCCTCTCTGTATTTTTTTGAAACAGTTTCAGTAAGAATGATATCAGCTCTTCTTCATATGTCTGGTAGAATTTGGCTGTGAATCCACTTGGTCCTGGACTCTTTCTAGTTGGGGGCTTTTTAATGCTGATTCAATTTCGGCACTCATTATTGGTTTGTTCATGGTTTCAATTCCTTCCTGATTCAATCTTGGAAGGTTGTATGTTTCCCAGGAATTTATCTATTTTTTTGTAGGATTTCTAGCTTGTGGGCATAGGTGCACAGAGGTTTTTGTAAAAGTCTCTGAGGGTTTTTTGTATTTCTGTATTGGTAGTGATGTCCTTTTGTCATTTCTGATTTCTGATTATGTTTATTTGGTTATTCTATTTTATTTATTAGTCAAGCCAGCTGTCTATTAATCTTGTTTATTCTTTCAAAAAACAAACTTCTGACTTTGTTGATTTTTGTGTGTGTGTTTTTTTTCTTTTTGCATCTGAATTTCTTAACTTCCCACATACAGCCAATTAAATTAAGTTCTCAATTACAAGACCTTCAAAATAATTACAAAGAAGGAAATAATTCGTCCAGCTAATCTCCTTTTCTTGATCTCAAAAGAAGATTCTTACCTGGCCTAGGCATTCTCACTCTGTATATGATTTATCTCAGTTTATTACTTGTTTGCTGCTAGGCTTCAGATTTCAGTTAATATTTTCCAGGAAGAAATCGAGTGTGGCAAAACAATCAAGCTAAAATAATCTTCACACTAATTAGTTTTGTAGCCAATAGTAAGCTTCAGTAATTAAAAGTGAGGAAGAGATAGTTACTTTCTCTTTGAATATCACTACCAGGTAGCATATTAGAAGAAAGCAAATCTAAGATTGATTTTTTTTCAACAAATTTAATCATTTACTTTAAAGCAGTCAAGATGTACAACACACACACGCACACACACACACATACACACACACATACACATATAGACACACACACACACACACACACACACACACACAGAGAGAGAGAGAGAGAGAGAGAGAGAGAGAGAGAGAGAGAAATGTATTCATTTACCAGCCTTATATTCTCATCTAGAAACTCCTTGAAGTATCATGCTTTGCCTGTAAAGGAAAATATTTTTTGTGACAGGATTCACTAAAATCAGATCATAGTATTATCTGTAAATTGCTAAATATATGAGCAAAGAAATCCTAGACATTTTGAAGGTTATAGGCTATAGGGATAATGGGGTTATATCATATTTATGTAACAGTGGTAAATATACTTTAGTTTTGGGAAACTTTTGGTTGGTTTGCAGAAATAAATTTATTCAAGCTTTTGTAAAATCTACCTGTCTAGTTGGCATTTCAGAATCTGTGACTGAGACTGATGTGCCAGAATCTTTATGGGGAATAGTTTCAGGAACAACATCTGTTAGGAAGAAAAGTAACCCAGTTGGGGCAGGAGTTCAATGATGATACGCATGACCACCATCTCAGCTGATTTCATGAAGACAATTGAAAACTGCTTTGAAGTAAGGCAAGCCTCTGGGCCTTTGTATTTCTTTCCATAGCAGTCTCTGAATGCGTAGAGACAAGGTGCAACTTAAACCGAAGAGAAGGTATACTTTAAACCAAGGATAATTGCTGTCGAGGAACTCAGTCATATGCCCTCAGTAGCTAAGAAACCTAGAGGTGAGGCATGAATACCTCATTTCTGAAAGGAAATATAGGTGGAGTGTAATGATATTCACTAGAGCTCATAAAAAAATAAAGTTAGTGAGAAAAAAATACAGGCCTCACTTCTATAGCTGGTCTCAAGGCCACAATTGATACTCATTATCTATCCTCTCTAACATCAGTTCTCAAATCACCCAGCTCTAGCCTATCACTTCTGCTGATCTGAGTGACTTACTTGATGGAGTGACCCAGACTCTCATCTCTGCAGTGGCTGAGCCCCTGATCTCCAGTTCTTCCTCATGTTGTGACTGCTACATTAAATTATTTAAAATTTAAAATGGTCAGGGGAGTACTAAGAGATGCTCCATAAGTTCGCCTGGATGAGTCCTATAATAGTAATTGTTTAACAAGCAGATTTCTGTAAAGCAAAAAAAAGAAAATGCATTTTTTGAAGGTTTGCTGATTTCTGTAGTGAAATATTTCAACCATGGCTGATTTAGAGCTACTGATATTACCCTAATTGAATGAGGAGTTGAGAAGAGATGTACATAACTGGCTCTGGTGATCAGGTTTAAGAGCCGATACCAACACACCACTGCCTTGATGCCAACCATATTCTCCTCTGTCCCACTGTGTAGCAGCAGCTGTACTTCCTCTTGATGCTGAGTCAATAACCTGCCAGGATGATGTCTTCTATCCTTGCCTGCTGGTCCCTTGGCACAAAGTCCAGATATTTGTTTGGATGGCATAGCTTAAAGTTTAATTTTGGCTTTATCCACTCATGTAAGAGCTCTTCCTCTGGGAACAAAGACCTTTAAATCTTCTGAACCTAGAATGCAAAGACAAGAAGGACACATCCCCCAGTGTACCACAAAGAGAAATTGTAAACATTACCTCTCTTACTTCAATCCCTTATTAGCAGATCTTTGTGTTCTACTTGGGGACACAGCATCATGCAACTGTCATCTCAATTTGTCATCTGCTGCTCTCAAAAAGTTAACTCCAAGCTGGTATCACAGTAATGCCTTCAAAAATCTCTTCTCTTGTTCTATCAGAATGGCAGCTTCTCAGGAATATGATATGTGGTAGAAGAAGTAGATCTCATAATTATTCATGCAGTACCATACCTCCCTTTAAAAAAACAGTTTGGTCTATAGTGACATTATGTAGGATCACTTATCAGTAAAACAAATCCTCTCTAAGCTCTCAGATTGTGGTACTGTCAAAATTGTGAGAAGAAAAGTCAAATTCATACCTAGAATATGTGTTAATTTCAGTATGAACCACTCCCCCTTCCAATGTAAAAAGGACACATTACAATAAACTCATCACCATTTGAAAGCATTTTCACATACTAAGCAAAGCATATGAAATATACCCATATCACAAGTTAAGAATAGTTCTGCTAGAAAATTTAAAAATAATTTTTATAATTTTGCTTCTGAAATTATTTGGCAGAAAGATTATATTCACAGTAGGTTACCATTTTGGTCATCATTTTGCATATTTTGAATTGTTAACAAAATAGGAGCCATTATACTATGATTGGTTTTCAAATATACTGATATTCTTGAAGAATCAAACAGTTAATAATGTTTACATCGGCCGGGCGCGGTGGCTCAAGCCTGTAATCCCAGCGCTTTGGGAGGCCGAGACGGGCGGATCACGAGGTCAGAAGATCGAGACCATCCTGGCTAACATGGTGAAACCCCGTCTCTACTAAAAAATACAAAAAACTAGCCGGGTGAGGTGGCGGGCGCCTGTAGTCCCAGCTACTCGGGAGGCTGAGGCAGGAGAATGGCGTAAACCCGGGAGGCGGAGCTTGCAGTGAGCTGAGATCCGGCCACTGCACTCCAGCCCGGGCGACAGAGCGAGACTCCGTCTCAAAAAAAAAAAAAAAAAAAAAAAAAAAAAAAAAAAAAAAAAAAAAATAATGTTTACATCATGTTACTTTCTGTAGATCTCTTATAATCTTAAATATTCTTATATTTAAACTTGTATTTTTCTATTGTAGAGCAAATTTATTTAAGTTCTAAGTAGGGTTTTGTTTGTTTTCTTAGAAGAGCATAAAATAGCTCAGAGTCCCAATGCCCTGTGTGACTCATGGGTAAATAACACTTTTTGCAGTGACTATGACCTTTTTTCCAACTTAGTTTTTTCTTCTGGCTAATTAATCACACTTTATTTTATTCCTAACAGAAGTTTTCATAGCACTTAACTTTCTAGGCTTTTTACTTTCTGTGTGGTATTAAATATGTTGTAATGGAGGCTTGTTGACTTGTCAAATTTACTTACGCTGAGTTTTCTTTTTATAAAACATTCTTTATAAACTTCAAAAAGGCATCTCTAAATATACACACTTGGGGAATAATTTACTGCAGCAGACTATTGTTTTTTGAAGTTGTTCATTCCTTATTTAATATTCTTGAGGTTTCTCTATATGTGAAAATAAATTTACTCAAAAGTAGGAAGATTTGCTGCAGAAATAAAGTAGGTCTGCTCCCAATTCTTTCTTCCTTTGACTTATCATTTCCTTTGACTTATCATTTGTTGGTGTCTTTATGATGTAGATTTGTTGATAGAATTCCACTGGATGACCTACAGCTTATGTGAAGACTTTCACATATGTTATAAAACTCTCCATAAAACTGTCTTGAACTCTATAAACTCCATATTACTCATACACAGAACATGCAAAGATGAATAGGACAATTACATAGGAAGGGTTTACTTTAGGGGGCCGTAGACATGACCAAAATATAAAATGCACAACTCCAGTGTATTTTGAATAGCATTGTGTATAATTAGCAATATCGAAATGTAAAAATTAAATAATTAGAGATTATTTTTCTATTATTTCTTACACGTGGCCATATATATCATCATATGCACTATGTATCTATATCTATATTATATCTAGCCCACCACCCCTGCAGAGTTTTGTGACCGTTTATGATGACTGGCATAAGTAGGCATTGACTTTTTGAAGATAACACTTATCTCATTATAATTAAAACAGTCATTATGACAAAGGGAAGGTTTTTGTTTTTCAATTGCTTGAATCCTAAGTTTAAAAGCTTAAAAATAAAATTAACTCAATGTAAGTTGTAATGAAAACTAATTATTTACACTAATGTAATATGATGTAATATAAACTATTTTTTTTTAACAACTGTTGTTTTAAACTAACATGATTCATCTTGTGAAATGACTAGCAAAAGATATATCCCTAGCTATTATCCCACATCAATGCCATGGAAAATCAATAGCATTAGAAACTTGCACTGAAAACAGACTTTATTTCAGGTATAGCTGGTGGAAGAACTAATGCTTTCTGTATAACATTACTGTAGAGATTTGCAGTATTAAAGCTATGTTTACTAAAGCACACAACCAATTATTTAAGACTTTCTCTGTCCAAAAAGACAAACATATCATTTGTGTGCCTATAAAAATAAAATTATCTGTGCAATTTACATGACATGTATCCCTATTTATAATTCTAGGTTGTTAATTTAAGTAATATATTTAAACTCATTTCAATGTTCAGAATTTTTTTGTTAAAATAATATGGTTTTGCCATTTATTCATCTGTTTTTTCCACAACAAAATCATTTTTAAAAAATACTTTCTAGGTGTCTTTCACATATGCAAAACAACAAATTTTGTTCTGGGATGGCTATATAAATGAATAAACTTAATCCATTAACTTGCATTCCCTATAAAAGAGTTGAAATTAAACAGTAGCTGCTGGCTTCATAGCAATATCAGTGAGAATATAATGTATCTCTTAAATAGTATGATTATATCATAATGAAAACCATAAATATTTGAAAGAAATTATGCAAGATAAAGGCAAATAATAAGACTATAAATGAAGAAAAAATAATTTAGTTTTGTCTCCAGATAGTTTTTTGATCACAAAGATGTTCTAAGACAAGAACACATGAGTGAATATATAGAGATGATTAACTTTAGGATAGAAATATCAACTTTCATGATTTGGCTAAGGTATTAGTAATGAGAAAAAAAAATGGTAAATAATGGTTGAACCTTGACTGCAGGCAGGGGAGGGGAGAAATCCTTTTAAGTTAAGAATTTATCTTTCTTTATTAGGTGTTGAGGAGTTACTGAAATATACAAAGGAAATGTAATGTTCTTGTATATTCCAAAATATTTCTTGAAAAGGCATCACATTGTAGATATTATATATATATATTTTTTTCTGAATCTAGGCAGGGTCACAAACGTAGACAAAATATGTTATTTCCCATAAGAAAGTCTTACTGTGTTAGGAAAGCTAATTCATTTCATAAGTGACAATAATATAAGACAGATGACAAGAAATTCCAGAAAAGAAACACACAGATACTTCGATGGAAGAAACAGAAAAAACATCTTGAAGAATGTTTGAGATAAACGCTTGAGGATTTTCAAAGTCCTAGATTAGAGGTAGAGAAAGGGTACATTCCAGATTCAGTTAATATATGCATAAGCTAGCAGGAAAATAAACTTGTGTGATGATCTTAGGAAACATTGAATGGTTTATAGTTAGAGCAATGTTATTATAGTTATATGCAGAGTACTGGAAGGCAGTTAGTTTGTAAATTGGGATGTGAACAAACTGTAGATTTATATAGGGGGAATAAAAGAACTCACAGATAGTTTGGCAGTGACAAAATCTGAAAAGTAATAAAAGTTTTTAATGTTCAAAGGAAAAACTATGGCTTAAAATTTTTTTACTGAAAATAATACAGGAAAACCGAATCATAAGTTTCCTTTTTCAAAACCAAATGAATTAATGAAAAGACATAGTGATACTACCTCTTGGCATCTACAAATGTCTGCTTACTTTTTAAATATAGCTTATTATATTAAAACAGCAAAAGAAAAAGTAAGAGAAGAAAAACACAACAAGTGCAAGGGTTAATTAAAAAGTTATTAACATGCCTTTAGAGAATGAAGAAGAAGAACTGTTTATAATAGAGAGAAAACAATTTACAATTTTAAAATGTAGCACAAAGGAAAAAAATAACTTCAGTCGTGGAATAACAGATCAAAAATAATTTGGACACAGTAATAAGGAGAATAACTACTACGGAAAATTAAATCCATGACAGTAAGAAGAAGAAAGGAAACTAAAAATGAAAATGAAGAGAGAACATATGATAAATGTTTGGGAAAACAAGGACGATGGAGTATTTTTTAAATAAATATTTACAAAGACAACAAAACAAAAACATATCAATTGCAACAAAAGAAAAATGAAAGACTATAGGAAAATTTGCCTGAGTTAAAGGAGAGATTTAGGAGGAGAGAAAACAGGTTTCTAACAATCCAGTCTAATAATCTGCAAGTATCAAGATCCAAACAGTCATTTCAAAAGACAAGGGAAGAGGAAATATTGTTAAGTAGCAATTGTATTATCATTCAAGTTGTCTGTTGTATATGGAAACAACTAAAGGATATTTTTAACATGTACAGGGATTGTAGGAAACATTCTATACCAGTAAACAGGGAAGTTCTTCGAAGGCACAGACATTATCTACATTATTTATTACTTTATCAACAGCAATTAATGAGGATGCTTACACATAATGATCTTCACCAAATATTCATTGAGTGAATTAAACATTCTTAAGCAAAATTAAATATGCTTGTGTGTGTGTGTGTGTGTCTGTGTGTCTGTGTGTGTGTGCTTATATATGTATGTGAGTTAAAGTTATAAGTCAGCATTATAAGAGGATTTCAGGACTACCAATTAGCTTTGCAAAAATTTAACTCAGTTAATCCCTTACCAGTAAATGAGAATATTTAACCACAATCTTCACAATATACAATAGAAAACCCTGCTATGTTCAATCATCACAAAAAGCAGTAACTGGTACTAAATTTAAGTTCTATGGTGCAAGGACTATGTTTATATTGTTCACCATACTAGTTACAACATTGATTACAGATTAGTTTCCAGAGTTGATAGCCAGTCCATAATTCCTGATATAATGAATTATCAGGGACAGAAATTTTAACAGTTACTAAATTATTAATACAGCACTAGAAAAATTGCTAAACAATTGTATCGATTCATTCATTTGCTAAATGTTTGTTAAATTTACCACTGTATGTCAAACAATATTTTTGACACCGGAGAAAAATAAATAAAATAGACAAAGTCAATTCTGTCCTCATGGAGCTTGCACTCTAGGAGTGGGAAGACAAGGCAAGAGACACAGATGAGTGTTCAGAGATGTGTGTTAATGACCGAGAATAAACCTTTTCCAAGTGTCCTGATGATTCTGGAGTTTCCCCCTAATAAAGGCAGTGTATATATTCCTATGAAACATACTCTGAGTTAGGAAGTTAAGAGTTTGCTATTTCTCAGTCTGTAACAGCCCGATGGGTTCTTCCTCCCTGCTGCACAAACAAAATCAATTAACCACAACCATGGCTTTGACACAAGGCTGGCCATGCCACACAGGAGACAGAGTTATTACTCAAATTAATCTCATCAAGCTCTCAGAGGTACGAGTTTTTCAAGAGAGTTTGGTGGGCAAGGAACTAGGGTATGGGGAGTGCTGATTGGTTGGGTTGGATATACAATCATAGGGAGTCAAAGCTGAGTAGATTCTTGTGCTAAGTGGTTTCTGTGTGGGTCCAGGTAAAGCCATCAGTTGTCAGACATGCAAAAAGCCTGAAAAAAAATATTTCAAAAGGCAAATCTTAGGTTCTACAATTGTGATTAATCTGCAGGATTAATTGGAGATGTTCCATATCTTGTGACCTCTGGAATAATAGTTGGTAATCATTTATATCTACAGTTTAGCAGAATTCAGGCTCCTGTATCCTCCTAGCCTGGTAGTGTCTCATTAGCTTTATTAAAGGGGCTAAGTTTTGGGGATGGCAATTATCATTTGAACTACAAATTAAATGTCTCCCAAAGTTAGCTTAGCTTAAGCATAGGAATACTTAAAGCACAGCCTGAAGGCTAAAGGCAAGATAGGAGTTGGCCAGATCAGATCTCCTTCACTGCTACAATTTTCTTGCTGATATAATTTTTGAAAAGGCAGTTTCAAGTCTAAGCCTTCAGAGACCTGGCGTGTTTCCCCTTGTCTGTCCTTATGCTTCTGCCATGCTCATCACCATCAGAACATGCCCAGACTAGTCTGATGGAAGAAGAGAGCCAAGTGGACCACATCCTCGGTCAGCTGAGAGTCACTTGCCACCACCCCCAGTCCAGTGACCATCTGTAGAACTGTCTAACCAATCCCAGGCTGACCCAGATTCAGGAGCAATATCCGCCAATTATTTTCTCCTACTGAGATTTTATTTTGTTTATGCTGCATTGTGTTACAATAGATAACTGACAGGAAATAATTATGCCAAGTTTCAGATGGTGATCATTGCCAGAGAAAAAAAATAAAGCATGGCAATGGGGACAGAGAATGGCAAGGGCAGGGGAAAGTTGCATTTAACACAAAGTGATAAGAAAAGTCTCATAGGTGATACGACATTTGAGTAGAAATATGAAAAAAGGGAAAATTCTGATGAAAATGGCTTTAAAATTTCCTTCAGCCTGACTAAACATTAGAAAGCCTTCTTCCTGCCCCTAAGCCCCTGACCTTCCTTTTCATAGATCATTTGCTTTAGAAAATTGTAAATTCTTTCTCTACTGCTTTGAGATACAAATCCTTTTAAAAGCTTCTTGCCAACCAGTTTTGCGATGTGGAACTGAATGTCTTTGTCAAGGATCTGGGCATTATCCCTTTGAAAGATAATTATCAAGGAAGACAGTGAAAGTTTCTCCCAATTTCTGTTGGAGGATAGGAACCTAACTTTGCTCCAAGTTATGAAACTACCTCCTATCTTGAAGATAAGAGAGCATTTACTTTAATAGATTCTACCTGATTTGCATACAGAAATTCATTTATTGGTGTTCAGAAACCCATGCTAAATGTACATTAATAGTAATAATTCTTAAAGTACACTGTGTGTTTCTTAATATCAGAGATGTGGAATCAGGGCATGAATGTATTTTTCATAGAAAATTAAATCTTTCTAATAAGAGCCTTAGTATTAAAAATATATATATTCAAGTGCAGGCAAAACATATAAGCAGTATAGTGTTAGAGCTCTTATATTGCTCTCTGATACAAACTCTCCTTCACAGAACTTTAAGTCTCCTTCTCTATGGGTGTGTGTGTATATATATATGTACATATATAGGTACACACACTATGTATAATGTATATAATGGGTACAAATAGATATGCCTTCATATGCTTATAATGCATAATAAATATTAATATGATTTCCCTGTGACCCCACCCAAATATCATCTTGAATTCCCATGTGTTTTGGTAGGGACCCAGTGGGAGATAATTGAATCATGGGGGCAAGTCTTTCCCATGCTGTTCTCATTATAGTGAATAAGTCTCACAACACCTGATGGTTTTAAAAAGAGATGTTTCCCTGCACAAGCTCTGTCTCTTTGCCTGCTGCCATCTATGTAAGACATGACTTGCTCTTCCTTGCCTTCTGCCATCATTGTGAGGCTTCCCTACCCACATGGAACTGTAAGTCCAGCTAAACCTCATTCTTTTGTAAATTGCCCAATCTCAGGTATGTCTTTATCAGCAGCATGAAAATTGACTAATATAGTAAATTGGTACCAGGAGTGGGGTACTGTAGAAAAGGTATCCAAAAATGTGGAAGTGACTTTAGAATTGGGTAACAGGTAGAGGTGGAAAAAAATTGGAGGGCTCAGAAGAAGACAGAAAAATGTGGCAAAGTTTGGAACTTCCTGGAGACTTGTAGAATGGCTTTGACAGAAATGCTAATAGTGACATAAACAATAAGGTCCAGGCTGAGGTGGTCTCAGATGGAGATGAGGACTTGGTGGGAACTGGAGCAAAGGTGACTCGTTATGTTTTATTAAAGAGAATGGAGGTATTTTGCTTCTGTTCTAGAGATTTGTGGAACTTTGAACTTGAGAGAGATGATTTACAGTATCCAGCAGAATAAATTTCTAAGCAGCTAAGTGTTCAAGAGGTAACTTGGGTGCTGTTAATGGCATTCAGTTTTATCAGGGATGCAGAGAATAAAAGTTTGGGAACTTTGCAGCCTGACAATGTGGTAGAAAAGAAAATCCCATTTTCTGAGGAGAAATTCAAGGTGGCTGCAGACATTTGCATAAGTAAGGAGAAGCTGAATGTTAATCCCCAAGACAATGAAGAAAATGTCTCCAGGGCATGTCAGAGGTCTTTATGGCAGCCTCTCCCACCATAGACCCAGAGGTCTAAGAGGAAAAAGTGGTTTTGTGGGCTGGGCCCAGGGTCTCTATGCTGTGTGCATCCTAGGGACTTGGTGCCCTATGTCCCAGCCACTCCAGCTGTGGCTGAGAGGGGTCCATATAGAGCTTGGGCAGTGGCTTCAAAGGTGAAAGCCTCAAGCCTTGGCAGCTTCTACTTGGTGTTGAGCCTACCAGTAAACAGAAGTCAAAAACTGGTGTTTGGGAACCTCCACCTAGATTTTAGAAGAGATAAGAAAATGCCTGAATGTCCAGGTGGAAACTTGCTTCAGAAGCAGGGCTCTCATGGAGAACCTCAACTAGGGCAGTGTGGAAAGGAAATGTGGGGTTGGAGCCCCCACACAGACTCCCTAATGGGGAACCATCTATTGGAGCTGTGAGAATACGGCCACCATCCTTCAAACCCCAGAATGGTAGCTCCACCAACAGCTTGCACCATGTGCCTGGAAAAGCTGCAGACACTCAACACCAGTCCATGAAGGCAGCCAAGAGGGAGGTTGTACCTTGCAAAGTCAAAGGGGCAGAGCTGTCCAAGACCATGGGAATCTACCTCTTGCATCAGCATGACCTGGATGTGAGATATGGAGTCAAAGTAGATCATTTTGAAACTTTAAGATTTGACTGACCTGCTGGATTTTAGACTTGCATGGGACCTGTATCCACTTTGTTTTGACCAATGTCTCCCATTTGGAATGATGGTATTTACCCAATGCCTGCCTCTCCATTGTATCTAGGAAGTAATTAACTTGCTTTTGATTTTAGAGGCTCCGAGGTGGAAGAGGCTTGCCTTGTCTTACATGATACTTTGGACTGTGAACTTTTGAGTTAATGCTGAAATGAGTTAAGACTTTGGGAGACTGTTGGGAAGGCATAATTGATTTTGAATTGTAGGACATAAGATTTGACAGGGACCAGGGGTCAAATAATATGGTTTGACTGTGTCTCCACCAAATGTCATCTTGAATTCCCATGTGTTGCTGGAGGGATGCAGTGGGAGGTGATTGAATCATGGGGGCAAGTCTTTCCTGTACTGTCCTTATGATAGTGAGTAAGTCTCAAAAGATCTGATGGTTTTAAAGACAGGAATTCCCCTGCATAAGCTCTCTCTCTTTGCTCTCTCTCTTTGCCTGCTGCTATCCATGTAAGATGTGACTTGCTCTGCCTTGCCTCCCACCATGATTGTGAGGCTTCTCAAGTCATGTGAAACTGTAAGTCCAATTAAACCTCTTTTGTAAATTTTCCAGTCTCAAGTATGTCTTTGTCAGCAGTGTGAAAACAAGCTAATACAAATATGTAAGTGTGTGTGTATATGTATGTGTGTGTATATATTTACTACATATAATGAACATATAACCATATAATACATATAATATACATATATACATATGTACATATATACTTATAATATATATTATTACATATAATACATATTATTACATAGTATAAGTATTTGAAGGAATCTATTAAGACATTGGCTGTGTAAAATTTAAACTGGTTTCAGCCAATCATAGGTAGGCTATAGTGAACTTTAGGTCTGGTTAAAAGACTTATAAGGAGATTATTTTGAAGGAAAGGAAGAGAAGCTGAAATGATTAGAATATGAGGTGCATAATTTATAGACAAAAGACTGAAAAGGAGTAACACAGAAGTTATTTTGGGCATGCCAGTATCAGTATTTGGAATAGCTGAGAGAATGAATTAAAGGTATTAAAAAGGAGAAGGTAAAAGGAAAGAGTAGAAAGTTATTGAGAAAAGCATGTTCTATATGATGGTGTTGTACTTTTTCTATCAAAAACAAAAATAAAAATAATTTTCAATATAGTCATTAGGCCAGTCAACATATTCACCCTGTTTCTACTTTTAAGTAGTCTATTTGGGAAATACCAATACCACTGTGCAAATTACTTGCTGGATTTCTTTTTTTTTTTTTTTCATAATTATAAATTGGTTTTATTTCATAATATGATAGCCTTTGTTAAATATATTTTTAATAAACATTGGTTAACATTTCTCCCAGCTCAAGGTTACAGATGCCTTTTAATGATATAAATAGCTATTTAACATTGTCAAATAATGAGCTGAACTTGATTCAGTTTAGGCCTCACCTAATGTTTATACAGTTATCCTGCTTATGGAGCTACAGCAACTCTCATTAAAGAAACAAAGGATCTCTAGCCACAGTATGTGCTGAGGGGAAAGGCAGCAGAAGGACCCCTGTCCCCTTGGAACACCTGCTCTTACGTACATTTGACTGGATCAATATATCTGTCCCCAGCCACTATGAGTACAATCAGGAGAAAAACAATCTCCTGATTGTTTTTCTCAGTTGACATAGACAACTGCACCTGTGAACATATGATCTAATTTTATTGCTTCAAGGGGAAGAGGACAACTGTGTAGTGCTTACAGGTTGAAGCCCTCTCCTTGTTGATCAGACTAAATTTAACTCTATCACTTCCAATGTATTTCTCCTTTTATATCTTGTTCTATTCAATAACTTAGAGGTCTATACTGAAGAGCACTCCTTCAGTTGATCTCCTATATCAGAATACTTATCTCAGACCCTCTTCTAGGGAACTTCACCTAAAATGATGATTTTTCTGTTGCTTGTGCAGACAAGTGTTTCACCCTTCACCTGTAGTGGGAGCCTCTATGTTTTTACTCTTAAGATTTCTTTATCGCCATTAGTGCACAAAACAATCTGAGACCCATTTCCCACACATGTGTAAAAGACCTTGGAGGTAAAATGTGTGAGAAATAATGGTTTGGGTCAACTTTCACTAGTTGGGGAAAGGAGGTTTTAGATAGAGTATTCTTGCTTCCCTCTCCCTCTCTCCCTTTGCCCCATGGACTGTTGGAAGACAAATTCTTCATTTTGTTCCTCTTACTACACTTGAAATTCAGTGTAAGATCAAGAAGCTGCTTGTCAAAAGGTGGCTATTTTAGTAATATACCTGCTTATACTTGCTCTTTCTATCACTCACTCATTCAGTCTCTCTCCTTGTCACTCTTCTGCCAGTGATAGCAAACTAAATCACGGCAAAATTTATTTTTGATAACTTTTGTGAATATAAGAATCATATATTTTTTTTTTAACAATGATTGTATGATTGTTGTTCTACAGGTAATAAGAAGGTAGAAGAAAAAAAGAAGGAAGAACATTCTGGGGAAAAGAATTTAAGAATCAAATTGAAGGAAACAAAGGAAGTAAAGAAAATGACACTAATAGAGAAAATATACATATGTATCCTATAAAAGAAAAGAAAGAGAAACCTGTTGTAGTTCTCATAGATGAAAACCAAATTGGCATTATCATGGATTCAGACACACTTAAAAATAACTAAGGATAGTTGGTTCAACAGGATTCTTTTTGCATGAGAGATGAATAAACTTCTATGTAATGGCCCATTTTTATTGAATGGAAAATTAATGTATATACCAGCATTATCCAAAGTCAATGCCTTAATATAAAAGCTATGCTATCATTCTGAGCATGGCACAGTAACTATTTCTCAAATCATAAAAGAATTATCTGAGTCTTATGAAGACTCAAAGATAAAATAGTTATTTTCTGGTAGGCATTATTTAGGAGTATAATTCTGAATTTCTTTGTAGCTTATTCAAATGCAGCATCATTGGCAATTAATATATACTTCCTGTATTGAGGGTAACAATTGCAGGAAGTGAGGAAAGAAAAACGGTGAACTTAAAGGCTTATGTCATAGACTAGAAATACGGGGAAATAGGAGAGTATATAAGTTTAAATGAGTTTTAAGGGGGGAAAGGACGGCAATCATTTAAGTAGGCAGAGCTAATAACCTCTGATAATAACATCCTCAGTTGCTAAAGGAATATTTTAAAATTGTATTCTGTTTGTTTTGTTTTTGTTACATTCTGTTCTGTAGGAAGTATCTGTTGTTTAGAGTGATCTGTGCAATAAAAGTTTTGGCCCACAGGAGAGGTTTGAGGTGACCACTAAGAAACAGGAGACAGTAGTGAAACAATAGACAGGACAGGAGTGACAGAAAATGATGGGCATCGCTTATGAATGTAGTGAGACAGATGCAAGAATTCCTGCAAAAGGAAAAAGAATGTTGTATATCATGAACAGAAACAGTAAAACAGATAGTGAGTGGAAGAGACATCATAAGAAGAAAAGCCATCAGTATTGTCCCGGCAACGACTCTTTTATCTGGCCAAGTTGAATTTTTTTCTGCCTAATTTTTGAACTTTTTTTTTTTTTTTTTTTTTTTTTTTTTTTTTTTTTTTTTTTTTGTGTCAAAGAAAGGGGACTAGATTTTTACCTAAAAGAAGGAGAACTTAACTCATGCTGTCATCAGGTTTCCGGCATGGAGTTAGAAATACGAAAATCTATATTTCTATAGTTGGAGATAACAAACCTAAATAAAGTATGCATGGCAACACAGGCAACCAGAGTACAGAATTCCTCACGTGCAGGTGCAGTGGTTGGAAAAGAGATGCTCTTTAGGCTAATGAAGTAAAACAGAGAAAAGCCAAAGTAACTTAGCAGAGAGGGTCTCAAATGCACAGCTGTATCTACTGCTGTCTCTTTTCCCACCTGGTCTTCAGTTGCTGGTTAATTTTTTCTCTATGCAATCTGTTTGCTTCCCTACGGAGCCCCTAACATTTTCTGAGTTCAAGCCAAGTTGCTATCGATCATTTGTTTTGAGTGCCCTGTAACTGATAAAATTTGATTTTCTTCTATTGGTGAACCCTGAGCTGAAAATAGCTGTATTTGTCAAATCCAAAGTTCACGTAAGGTAACCGCGTCAGACTAAGTTATAAAAGTCCATTTTAACTATCAAACAGCTAGACATGGCTTGAAACTATACATGTACAAAAAATGTAACTATTGTAAAAATGTACAATAGGCAAGATGTGTGCTGGATTTTTAAAAGACAATAAATGAAGCACTTCTTTCTTCATCGGAGTTGGAACAAATTAAGAAGGATGATATAGGAAATGAACAGATGGCTTTATTGCTTTAACGCTGATTGGGAAATGTAGCCTTAATTTTGTCCAAATGAGCATGCTCATATTTGGTCTCTGAATTAGGAAAACTTATTATGCTCATCACTGGCAGAACTGGACAAATTGGTTTTCTCATGGATGTCAAAGATTGTATCACAGTTCATTCCTACTCTGTGTAGAGAATATAACAACAACAATCACAATAACAATAAAATCTCACAATGTCCCTCTAGAGCATAAACATGTTTTGGTTACTCCTGTTACAATGAGATAGAAAAGTCAAGTGGAAGGATTTTTCTCCTAAAGTAGAGATGTTCTTCACGCTCTGGAACCTCTCTGAAGAAGGAACATCTCTGATTTCCTCTAATTCCCCAACAGAGCATCCTTTTAGCAGGTCTCCATGCAGAGCCAATGGCACAGATGGTGTCATGCAGCAGGTGCAAGGCATGATAAAGGATGACTGAATGCAGGAACTCTTCCAGCAGACCTCTCTTCCATCCTCTGGGTGGGTATAGAACAGTTATTCAGGCAAAGCAGCTGACCAAGAGTCACCTTCTTATGGCCATGGGACCTTTTTCCTTGTGAGATGTCTATATGACACAAACTTACCAGCATGGTAAACCTTCTTGTACACACCTTGTTAGCCCTCCGTTAACATTTGTTTCTACCACTCAGACAAGACCAGATTTCTTATTCCCCTGAGGTAAAATGAAAGTGCATCTTACTGATTTTTGGAAAGCTCTTTCACATTGAGTTATCTGAATTGTTGATAATTCATTTGTTGTTATTGTTGAGTTGTTGAGTTATGATATGGATTGAATCTGTGTTCCCATCCAAATCTCATGTTGAAATGTAATTCCCAATGTTGGCAGTGAGGCCTGGTGGGAGGTGGTTGAATCACCGGGCCAGTTTCTCATGATTTAACACCATCCCCATTGGTGGTGTTTTCACAATACTGAGTTCTCACGAGATCTGGTTGTTTAAAATTGTGTGGCATCTCCCCTCTCTCTTCCTTCCTCCTGTTCTGGTCAGGTAAATTGTGCTTGCTTCCCTTCACCTTTCACCATGATTCTAAGAAATGTTTCCTGAGGACTCCCCAGAAGCAGAAGTGGCTACACTTTCTGTACAGCCTGTGGAACCATGAGACAATTAAAACTCTTTATTCAGTTTCAGGTATTTCCTTATAGCAGTGTGAGAACAGACTAACACAACTTCCTCAGGATTTAAAGTCTTTATTTAATTTTTTTATTCATGCTAAAATAAAATGTAATGACTTATGCACCTTCATTTTCTAGATAACTCTCTCAAATTCCAATAGATATATTTCTGTAAAAATTGCTATAGTCTATTTTTTCTAACATTACCCTCTACACTGATAAATATTTTATCAGTTTTAAAATATTAAAACATTTAAGTTTCAAATTTATGGAGTCTTTAGACACAGATATGACTAGGAGAATACGAATGATTTTTCATAAGCCTAATTTTTCTACATCCCGGTATAGAAAATGTAACACTACTTTTGATAATTTAACTTAATTAATGTATTGAGTGCCTATTTCACCTGAGGAAAAGATTAATCAACTCCAGGCAAATTCAGTCAAAGTTGGTGCTTGCCTGAGTATTTTTGTAATACACGGTCAATTGAGACTTTTCCCCTCTCTGTTCTACTGTCCCAGTGCTGCATCTAGTTTTCAGAGGATCGCATAATTAGACTATATAAAGAAGTAAATGGTCTACAACCATCTTTGTTTCAAAGCTAGTATCTTATAGAGAGATATGATTTGCTGTGTCTGGTTTTTGGCTGTAGAGCCTAACTCAGTGTCACCTTTGGAGGCAGATGTGGTACTTACTATCATAGTCTCCAATCTTCAATCCTTGTACCCTCCTTTATGTGTGTAATATACATATACATGTATGTATGATTATGCCTCATGTTATATGATTTCCAACATAAAGATCTTGCAGTTATTTTCCTAATACCTAAAAGTTTTATCACTTTATTGTGTTATCATAATTGGTATTCTTTAATTTCAAATTTCGTGCTTATTTCTAATATATGAAAATAAAATTGGCTTCTGCATGTTATTATTGTTTTCTGCAACCCCTTTAAAGTTGCTTGTTAGATTTAAGATATTTTTAATACTTTTGTTGATATTTTCTATGTTGATATTTTCTATGTAGATGATTATGTCATCTGCAAATAGAAACAATGAGACATTTCTTTTCCAATGTTTATATGTTTTGTACATTAAAAAATTATTACATTGTGGAGGCCCAGGAAGAGTTTTCCTTTTGTCCCCTCTGAAGATTTGCTGAAAAATCACCTTGCAGAAGGTAGATAATTGGGGGGAAAGCATTCAAATTTATTTAATGTATACATACAGTCTGGGCGCGGTGACTCATGCCTGTAATCTCAGCAGGCATGAGCCGAGAGGGGCAGATCACGAGGTCAGGAGATGGAGACCATCCTGGCTAACACCGTGAAACCCCGTCTCTACTAAAGATACAAAAAATTAGCCCGGCTTGGTGGCCGGCGCCTGTAGTCCCAGCTACACTGGAGGCCGAGGCAGGAGAACAGCCGCGGGAACCTGGGAGGTGGAGCTTGCAGTGAGCCGAGATCGCGCCACTGCGCTCCGGTCTGGGCAACTGAGCAAGACTCCGTCTCAAAAAAAAAAAAAAAAATATATATATATATATATTTTTTACATATATATATATGTATATATACATAATACACACACACACACACACACACACACACAAACAGGAGCCTTCAGAATGACGACCCAAAGATAGAGGGTAATTGTCTATTCTTATGTTAAAATTCCATAAAATATGGACAGCCATGTAGAAATGTGATTGGACAAACAAGGTACGATCTAATGCTAATAGACTCAGTGGGGAAACCAAGCAAGGCCTGGTTCTTCTTGGCCTATGTAAGTGTGCACTTCTTCCTTCTGGGTATAGAGCGAGACCCTTTCTGTAATGGGAGTCTTATGACCTACAGTCAAACAAAGTAAGTCCAATCATTTCCTTAAGATTAATTTTTACAGGTAAAGGGTAAAGGGAAAGTTAGTGTAATATTTTTATGTCTTATGGCTGTCTTTGGGGAAAAGGGGGTTCTGGTTTCTATGACCTGCCTTAGGGAAGGGAGATTCTAGTTTCTATGGCTAGCTTCAATAAACAATGGGACTAAAAGATAGAAAGGCAGGAGAAGGTCAAATAAAAACTTTTGCTTCTGAGGCTGCTTCTGAGGCCTTCATTTTGGGGTATTGTTTTCTGAGCCCCAACATAGAGGCATCAGATAATTTTACATAATTAATTTCAGTTTCTTGTGTTTAACTTACTGATTTATTTTTCAGTCATTTTCTTTATTTTTAAAAAGCTTTATTGAGGTATAATTGATATTAAAAAATGGATGTTTAATGTATAACAATTTGATAAGTTTGTACCTCGGCATTTTCCTTCCTTCCTTCTTTCCTTCCTTCCTTTTTGCCTTCCTTTCTTCTTTTCTTTCCTCCCTCTCTTTCTCTCTTTGTATTTGTTTTGTTTGACTTACTGCTCTAGCTAGGATTTCACTATAATGTTTCTCAGGAGTTTTAAGGGAAAAATATTTTTACCTTTTGCCAGATGAGAGAGGAAAAGACTTCAACATGTAACCATGTTTTTTTACTGTTTCCTTTCATTTTATTGTAAGTAGATGGTGAATTTTATTCTTCATCAAGAAGGAACTTATCATTTTTTATCTAGTTTCTTATCATAATAAGTAATCTACCTCTGAATGTTGAAAGTGCCTTGATTTACCCACTGTGGTGATATTGCTTTTATATATTTCTGAATTCTATGTGCTAATATTCTGTTGATGCTATTTCTGTGTATCTTAATGAAGAATGTTTGTCTGTAATCTTTTTTCTATTAATGTTTCTGTCTGATTTTGTTATCACTTTCAGGCTTTCACTCCATAGAAGACAAGGATCTCGGCTAATTTAATACCTTTCAGCAATTGTTACTCTTCTCCTCCTGGAGACCAGTACCACGACGAGTGCTTTCTCAGGACTCCTGACTATTTTTATGAGTGCTTAATGAAATTTATGAGTAAGAGCCTGCAAATGGGAACACATTTCCCTTACATTCTGGTTTCTAGGACTTCTATATTCTCTTATTACCCTACATTTAGCCTTCATCAATTAGTTCTTTCTTCTAGCAAGTTATGGTCTCCCCTTGGATTTTCAGACAGTGATTTTCCTTGAGACCTTGATTTTGGATGGGTAAAAGAAAAGCTATGAATTTTCAGTTTGTCCAGTTTTTAATTTTTATTTAATTTTACTTTTTGTATTTTTTTCAACTTTTATTTTAGATACAGGGGGAACATGTATTTCATCATGTACATGTGTCACATTTTCTTTATCTAAAACCACTATTAATGGGCACCTAAACTGTTTACATGTCTTTGCTATTGTGAATACTGTGGCAATGGACATATAAGTGCATATATCTTTTTGGTATAATGTTCTATTGTCCTTTGAGTATATGTTCAGTAATGGGATCGCTGGGTCAAAGAGTAATTCTATGTTACTGTTCTATTTTAAGTTTTTGATAAATCTCCAAGCTGCTTTTCACAGTAGCTGAAACAATTTACATTCCCACCAACAGAGTATAGGCATTCACTTTTCTCCACAGCCTCGCCAACATCTATTGTTTTTTGACTTTATAGTAATAGCCATTCTGACTGCTGTCAGATGATGTCTCACTGTTGTTTGACTGGCATTTTTCTGAGGATTAGTGATGCTGAGCATTTTTTTATGTATGTTGGCTGCTTGTACGTCTTTGTTTAAAAAGTGTCTGTTTATGTCCTTTGCTCATTTTTAATGCATTTACTTTTTGCTTTTTGATTTGTTCATATGGCTTATAGTTTCTGAATATTGGACCTTTGTTGGATGTGCAGTTTGTGAACATCTTCTCTCTGTAGGCTGTCTGTTTACTCTGTTGATAGTTTCTTTTGCTGTGCAGAAGCTCTTCAGTTTAATTAGGTTCTACTTGTCAATTTTGTTTTTGTTGCAGTTGCTTTTGGGGACTTAGCCAGAAATTTGTGGGCAAGACCAATTCCGAGAAGGGTGTTCTGGTGGTTTTCTTCTAGGATTTTCATAGTTGGAGGTCTTACATTTAAATTGGGATCCATCTTCAGTTAACTTTTGCATATGGTGAAAGGTAATGCTCTAGCTTTGTTCTTCAGCATATGGCTAGCCAGTTATCCCACTTATTAAATAGGTAGTATTTTCCTATTGCTTGTTTTTGTCAGCCTTGTGGAAGATCAGATGGTTCTAATTGTGCAGCTTTATTTCTTAGTTTTCTATTCTGTTCCATTGGTCTATGTGTCTGTTTATGTACTGGTACCATTCTTTTTTGGTTACTTTAGCCTTATAGTATAGTTTGAAGTCGGGTAGTGTGACACCTGTAGCTTTAATTTTTGCTTAGGATTGCTTTGGCTATTTGGGCTATTTTTTTGTTCCATGTGAGCTTTAGAATAGTTTTCTCTAATTCTTTGAAGAATAACGTTAGAGCTTAAATAGCAGTGAATCTGTCCATTGCTGTGGGTAGTGTCACTATTTTAACAATATTGATTCTTTCATTCCATGAGCATGGCATGTTTTTCATTTATTTGTGTCATCTCTGATTTCTTTCAGCAATGTTTTGTAGCTCTCCTTGTAGAGATCTTTCACATCCTTGGTTAGCTGTATTCCTAGGAATTTCCTTTTCTTTGTGGCTATTGTAAAAGAAAGTGTGCTCTCAATTTAACTCTCAGCCCAGACATTATTGTGTCTAGACACTACTAAGTGTCTAGAAATGCTACTAATTTTTGTACATTGATTTTGCATCCTGAGACCTTACTAAGATTGATTATCAGTTCTAACAGTGTTTTGGCAGAATCTTTAGGGATTTCTAGATATAGAATCATATCATCAATGAAGACAGATAGTCTGACTTCTTTTAGTTATTTGTTGGACCTGATTGCTCTGGATATGACTTACAGTACTATGTTATATAGAAGTGATGACAGTGAGTATCCTTGTCTTGTTCCAGTTCTCAAGGGGCATGATTCCAGCTTTTGCCCATTCAGTATGATGTTGGTGGTGGGTTTGTCACAAATGAGTCCTACTATTTTGAGGTATGTTCCTTTGATATCCAGTTTGTTGAATGTTATTGTAATGAAGAAATGTTGAATTATATCGAAAGCTTTTTCTGCACCTATTGAGATGATCATATGGTTTTGTCTTTAATTCTGTTTATGTGGGGAATCATATAATGTTGAATTTATTTGTGTATGTTGAACCAGCCTTGTATCTCAGAAATAAATGCACTTAATGGGGGAATTTTAACTTTTTGATGTGCTAGTTGATGGTCCAGCTCTTTTGTTGTTGTTGTTGTTAGAGATAAAGTTATGCCCACTTTTATCTTTTTAAATTCTGACTTCAAAAATGTTTTTAAAATGATACCTGGTTAATTTTCTTAGCTCTTGGTGTATGTCCCCTTGTTTAGGAAGATTGTTAGAGACGGAGGTTCTAGAATGTGAAGGAATCTTCTCCTCCCCTCCAGCCTGGATCTCAGATGGGCTAAAGAAGTAGATATCCCCCACGTGCCACAATTGTGAAGTACCCCTTATAGTCACTACTACTAAGTGGTGAGAAGTGACAGCGTGCTGGCAGCCCTCGCAGTCCTCACTCACACTCGCCGCCTCCTCCACCTTGGCGCCCACTCTGGCTGCGCTTGAGGAGCCCTTCAGCCCGCCATTGCACCGTGGAAACCCGTTTCTGGGCTGGCTGAGGCCGGAGCCCGCTCCCTCTGCTTGCAGGGAGGTGTGGATGTAGAGGCTGGCGCTGGGGGGCCAGCATGAGTTTCACGTGGATGTGGGCTTGGCGGGCCCCCACACTTGGAGTGGCCGGCCAGCGCCTCTGGCCCGGGCAGTGAGGGACTTAGCATCTGGGCCAGCAGCTGCAGAGGGTGCGTGGAGTTCCCCAGCAGTGCCAGCTCACTGGCGCTGCACTCAAATTCTTGCGTGCCTTAGCTGTCTCCGGGCAGGGCCCTGCAGCCCAGCATGCCCCCAGCCTCCCCCACACCATGGACTGCTGCATGGCCCCAGCCTCCCCAAGGAGCAGGGCCCCTGCTCTGTGGCACACTATCCCATCAACTGCCCAAGGGCTGAGGAGCCTGCGCGCATGGCACTGGGACTGGCGGGCAGCTCCCCCTGCTGCCCGGTGCAGGATCCACTAGGTGAAGCCAGCTGGGCTCCTGAGTCTAGTGGGGACTTGGAGAACCTTTATGTCTAGCTAAGGGATTGTAAATACACCAATCAGCACTCTGTGTCTAGCTCAAGATTTGTGAACACACATATCAGCACCCTGTGTCTAGCTCAAGGTTTCTAAAGGCACCGATCAGTGCTCTGTATCTAGCTAATCTAGTGGGGACTTGGAGAACTTTTCTGTCTAGCACTCTGTGTCTAGCTAACGGATTATAAACGCACCAATCAGCACTCTGTATCTAGCTCAGGGATTGTAAACTCACCAATCAGCACCCTGTATCTAGCTCAAGGTTTGTAAATACACCAATCAGTACCTTGTATCTAGCTAATCTAGTGGGGACTAGGAGAACTTTTCTAGCACTTTGTGTCCAGCTAAAGGATTGTAAACACACTAATCAGCACTCTGTGTGCAGCTCAGGGATTGTAAACGCACCAATCAGCACCCTGACAAAACAGACCAATCAGCTCTCTGTAAAATGGACCAATCAGCAGGATGTGGGTGGGGTCAGATAAGGGAATAAAAGCAGGTTGCCAGAGAGAGCAGTGACAACCTGCTCCAGTCCCCTTCCACACTGTGGAGGCTTTGTTCTTTCATTCTTTACAATAAATCTTGCAGCTGTTCGGTCTTTGGGTCCACGCCATCTTTATAAGCTGTAACCCTCACTGCAAAGGTCTGCAGCTTCACTCCTGAAACCAGCGAGACCACGAACCCACCAGAAGGAATAAACTCCGAACATATTCGAACATCAGAAGGAACGAACTCCAGACCCACCATCTTTCAGAACTGTAACACTCACCACAAGGTGAAAGAACTGCTTCATTCTTGAAGTCAGTGAGACCAAGAACCCACCAATTCTGCACACAGTGGTTGCTATTCTTAGACAATTTATTGCCTTCTCCTATATTCATGACTCATGTTGAAACCTGCATGTAGCAGAATATCCAATTGTGTTTTTAAAAAATATTGGGAAGAAAGGGAAATGAGTTTGTTTTCTGATGGATAAAGTTCTTGCACTTCTGAACAACTGTTACTCACAATTAATCACTAGTAATAAACTGGGTTAGGTTACTTCAGGAGGACAAAACCAATTGAATGAATATATATATATATATGTGTGTGTGTATATATATATAGGAGCTTATTAGGGAGGATTGGCTCACATAATTACATGACAAAGACCCCAAATAGGCTGGGGAAAGAGAGAAGCTGGTAGTGGCTCAGGCCAAGTCAGAAAGCCTCAAAACCAGGGAAGCTGACAGTGCAGCCTTCAGTCTGTGGCCAGAGGCCTGAGAGCCCCAGGAAGGCACTGGTGCAAATCACAGGGTTCAAAGGCCAAATGACCTGGAGTCTGATGTCTAAGGGCAGGAGAAGAGGAAGCAGGCACCCAGCAAGGGAAGAAAGAGAGAGCCAGAAAACCCAGCAAGTAAGCTTGTCCCTCTTCTTTCACCTGATATTTTCCAGCTGTGCTGGTAGCCAATTGGATGGTGTCCACACACATTGAGTGTAGGTCTTCCTCTCTCAGTCTGCTGACTCAGTCTGTCTCCTCTGGCTATGCCCTAACAGACACACCCAGAAACAATGCTTTACCAGGAATTTAGACATCCCTCAATCCAGAGAAGTTGATACCTAATATTAGCCATCATAATAACTCCAAACCAAACATGACACGGGAAGGATAAAGGGTCTTCCTACCATCATTGAGGTTGCCAGTCCCACCCTATGAAACTAACCTAGTATGTGAATTTAAACAATTTTACATTTCATACAATTGTATCAAAATCCTACAGATCATTTAAGTGATAGAAACCAGGCTTAGGTTTTTAGAATTATGAGTATTTGCCTTTCAAATGTTCACATATGCATTATAGAGGGAAACTGGAAAATAATGTTTTTGAACTTCTGGCCATATGTTATTTCTAACAAGCTAAATTTAAAATAGGTATAGAAATGAATTTCCATACCATTATTCAGTTTTCTTAATACCTTTTTATAGTCTAAATGTCAGAAGTGAGATAAAATAGAAAGTACTTTCATTAGTATTTATTTCAGTTGATGAAACATCTAACATTTTATTTGAAATGATAAAAATTATTTTTAAATCTAATTTTTCTATATATTATTTAAATTGAAAAATATGAAAATATTTGAAGTGCAGATATACTTTAAAATAATTGCACACTTTGGTAGTATATGATTCAAAGGTAAGTTTTCACTGTAAAGCACAGAGGAGGATTTCATAAAATTGTAAATAAGCACCATTTGTCTGGATTAGATTGTGCAGATGCATGTAGTAATAAATTTATTGAAGTGTTATAACAATATTTTTTATTATTTATTGCCATATAGTCTTATAAAAACTATTTTTCTGTATTACAGAAACATTTTTATTATGAGGGCCAGAAAAAAATGAATATTAAATGTTTATGTATCTATCTTGCTCTCAAGTAGAGATTTTGATAATTTTTTAAATGACATATCAATATAATTCCTAAATGAATTTTTAGTAAGAATGATGGATTCTAGTAATGTATCATAAAGAACAGGGCAATTGAGCAATTAGATTAATATGTAGATTGTAAAATATCGAAAGTTTTGCCATGCTTCATGAAGGCCTATCGTTCTGTAGTGAGTTGTTAATGTAAATTCAACTTCCATGTAGACCTCCATAAAGAACTGCTTCTTCGAATCACAGAACAGTGTAGAACATTTTAAATAATCTGCTGTAATTTTCCATTTTGGAAAAAAATAAATAAATGCTGACACACTAAGAGCATACTTAAATACACATTGGTATTTGTGGTAGAGTAAGGTATAAGACTCTGGTAGCCTACTCCCCACATATATATTTTACAGGTGATAATGTTTTAGATGATTGATTACGGTACTTAAGATATATATGTTAGTATATATGGAAACACTTTGTGAAATTCACATATTGTCCTAATATGCAAATACAATCCCTCTAGAATATATTTCAATGGATCATTGACTATTTATGAATCAGTGACTGGAACTATTAAAATTTATAAATGCAATGCAACCCTTTAAAAGCATATACTCAGTAAAAACTTGATTAATACAATATACAATATTCATAATATTCATTTATATTTATTTAACTATATATATTATATTATTAATAACCTTCTAAAGTTGTTTTTAACATTTAGATAATTAAAAGTGCTTTAATTCAAAGTTCTCAATAAAAATACCCCAAATATCTATGTAATTAATATTTATTAATCCTTTTGAAAAATGAAGTATAAATAGTAATTCAAAAATTTCTAAATTTTCAGTAAAATTAATTTTTGAGATTAGCATGTTTAATATATATTTAAATATTTTTAATATATGTTATAACATGTAGTATAATTCTAATAACTTGGTTTATAATGATAACTGAAGGATTTGACTTAGGAGAAATTACTAATTGTGGTTACTAAGTGATTGAAATAGTTGGATTCATTTACTAGTCTATGTACTCACATCCTTATTTTGTTTGGTAAGTTTTAGTTACAATGTCTATTTTAGTTTGTTTTTCTAAAAGATGTGGTAGCCTTTAACAGAGTAGTAACATGGTTGTTTTTTTCAGGATGGCTTCCATGTTTCTGTGGATATGGAGACATCTCAGCCAACAGAATAATGCAAAAAGAGAAAGAGTGGGAGAGAGACAGAGACAGAGAGAGAAAGAAAGAGACAGAAAGGGAAAAAAAACACATTTTTAAGAGGAAGTGGTTATATAACAAAGTGAATTATTTTCCAAGAGTATCTCATTGAGCATCACTTGAAATGCAGACATTTCTACTACAATTTGGAGATGCCGTGTAGTGGAAAAAGTACTAAAACTGGAGTTAGAGGACTTGCTCCAGAAATACCTGTCATCTTGAGTGTAAATTTGGGCATCTCATGAATTACCCAGTCTCAGACTATTCATATTAAAATGCATATAATGGCACTGCATTATTCACCACAGTCTTGTAATTGTTCTGTGAAATGAAGGTTATGAAAATGCTTTATAAGATAAAATCTGAAACTATGTTTACCATTAGAAGTTTTATAAATGTTAAAATTGATTCATCTTTCTGAAGATCTATTTAAGACATTTATATATTCTTGGTCACTGAAAATTCTTGATCACTGAAAACAAGAAGATAGTATATGAAAATTTTCCTACTGGAAGTATCTGGTTTGATGTTTGGAACATAAGACACATGGTATGTTTAGATATATGAAATTCCTGAATCCTCTGGTTGTTTTGGTTATTAAAGGAAATTACAACTTATATAAATTACATCAGCTAATACCTTATACATATTACTCAATAAAATGTTGAAATCACACTAAGTATCAGTCCCAATAGAAAAGCAGTTTGCAGTGCTTCTGCTAGTACTATCAGACTACAATTCAACATTTTCTCTCTTTACTATGTAAAGCACTTCTTCCTTAATAATTATTTCCTCTTCATTTAAGACCCTGAATAAGAATTATGCAAGTGTGGTGAAAATGTAGAAGGGAATTTAAAAATACCTTCAGTATTTTTTGTTTTCTTTACTACCAAACAAAACGCAATACTAAGAGTTAGCTGGCATATGTAAAACTTCGACATTTTTAATCACCCTTGTTCTCTACGGCCAGAATTATTTGGTGAGGGTATTGCATTTTGTGATTTGATAGGAAAGTTAATTCTCTTGAACTTCCTCAAACTTATATTTTTTACCTGAAGTGTGAATTTCGATAGCTCTATGTTATGTTGTATCATAAAAAAATTTAAGAATACCAGCTGGACCCAAAACCTGCTTAGAGTTTTTACTGAGTCTGTATTCTGTTGTTAACCAGATTATCACCACTTATAAATTCAGTTTATGCAAAACAGAAAGATCTTAAAATGTAAAACAAAGAGATTTTCTCGGCGTTTGCATGAGAATCATACATGTTTTAGTGTTTAAGGAAATACAATTTATATTAAACAGGATGTATTCTTAATAATAAAGTTAATCAGTTAATGTTTGAAATAAAAATATCTAGTACTTGTGAAGTTCACATATGCTTTGATATCTAATAAAATAATATATTTTAAATGCAAACTGTATTTGAAATAATAAAACATAAAATGAGATTTGGATTAAAAAATGCTTTCAGTTGATTAAAAAAATTATTTCATTACCACAATGTTCTTCCTATATAAAAATCTTGTCAGTGTGGGTGTTTTATTTACATCATCTTTTAATTTTTGCTATTTCTGTATAGTTACTACATATCTGCCCCCCAATGATGGAACTTGCTGGGCCATATTCTCCTCTCACAATTAGACACACATTTGACAATTTAAGTACCTGTTGAAAAGCACAGGATCGTAGAATGTTGTGCTCAATGAGACTTGTAAATTGATGTTAAATGTTTTACCTGAATGAAAACATCGTTGTTTCCATCACATGAGAGCAGTGCAAATGTAATTGCCTAGTTGCCTCTGAACAGGAGGGCTAGAATTCACCTTTCTTATTGTTCTCCTTTTTATCCACCTTCTTACTCCCATCCTAGTGTGGTCTTAAATGCACTGGTTCCAAGAACAAGCACTCTGTGGCAGATCTGATGTGGTTGAAGCTCAGAGAGATAAAGTGTGTGTTAATAGTCACACAGCTATACAACCTTGATTAGAATTCAGTTGCCTAGGGTGCAAATATATTATCCTTACTTCTTTATTGCATAATGTTTGCAACCAGTGCTTTATTCTTGTAGACAGTATGTCACTTCTCAGCACACACTGGCCCCTGTTTCAGGTTTCCTGATGTATGACTGTGTGGGGACATGGCAAGAAAGAAACAAAGTAGAAATTAAATATATAATATATGGCAGAGTTGGTGATACATTCTCTAGAAAATCCCAATGTGCTACACAGACCAGCATTAGTAATAAGTTAAAAGAACCGTCAGTGTATTTAAATGTCGACAAAGTTGTCTCTTTTCTATTTGGGCAATACAGTTGCATTCTGTTTCCCAGGTATCATGCTCTAGAACTTATCCCTATATCCCCCAAACCATATTTCCCAAACTGAAATATCTTCTGTGACAGACACTGAATTGTTTCCAATTATACATTTTTTAGTCTTCCTTGGTTACAGTGTACCTGATTTTTTTTTCTTTTCAGAATGTTAATTGTTCAAGGAAAAAAATAACATTCTAGTATCTCTTAAAAATAAATTTGGCCCTGCGACTTAGTTGTAGGCAGACAAAATACTAAGAGTAGCTGTTAGGTCTTCAGGGAAGTCTGGCTAAAGAGGGTAAGGAAAGCTGGGTCCTCTCTTCTTATGTCCTCTCTTCTACTTGCACTTTCTATTTAACTTCCTAATATCACTTGTGTCTTTGTACAATCCATTCTCAACACAACAGCTATATTAACTTTTACAAATGTAAACCAAATGATCATCTTACTTCTCTGCTTAAACACATTCAATAGTTCTCAATGACCCTTGGGTTAAGATCCAAATTCCCTATCCTGCCAAATAAAACCCATGTGCTTTCCCCCTCTCTATCTCTCTGAACCCTCATTAGTCTTTCATTGTCCTGGTTCACTAGGCTGTAGAACTTTTTCAGGTTTTCAAATGTGCCAAGATCCTTTCTACTCATTTTGCCCTGAAGGATCTTCTTTTGATCTCCATGGCTGGCTCTCTGGTCAAAGTCACTTCCTTAGAACTTTCCCTCTGCCCAGTTTAAAGAAACCACCCAATCACTCTTTTTTTGCACTATTTTTATTCATTATGTAGTGTGGTGTTCTCTATGGACAACAGTGCTTCATTATGTGCTTATTCACTGTAATTAGTCACAAGAGCAGATATCCTGGCCATTTTGTTTTCTTGCTGAGTCTTAGACCATGGTTGGTACTCAATAAGCATTTGTCAACAAGATGTACACATAAACATCCGTGTGGTTTGAAATGGCACTCATCATTTTCTACCTGAAATGAATAGTTACTCGCATATATCTCCTACCAATTATATTAAAGAATAACTCCAACCTGGAGCCATATTCCATATGTTTCATTTTTAGATGCCAGTTCTTTTAGTGATCAATTGTTTTACCCCTTCAGTCATGTCACAAAATCACTAGCAGCTGGTATAAGGCAGGAAAATGCTGCTGTTTTATTTCAGTGTTTTTCAATTACACTTAATTCATACTTTCATTTTCTTCACCCTCTTAGGAGCTCTTTTTAGTATATTAAATGAATGTCCTCCCAAACAACTGGGAGGACATTCATTTAATATACTAAAAAGAGTTCCTAAGAGGGTGAAGAAAATTCACTCTCTTTAAATTTAAAATATTTATTTAATTTATACATGTATATATAAATTTAATATTAAAATCTGTACCTATAATTTAAATATTAAATTATATAAATAAATACATATTTATATGTATATTTATATATTTGTCATCTGTTTATAATGATATATTTATATAATTAAAATATATATTATTTATAAATATATATTTATTATATAATTATAAATATATATTTATAAATTTTTATATATTTACATATTTAAAATATATTTACATATTTATAACAACGTAAATATATATTTATATTTATAAAATACAAACATATAAAAGATGTCTTTATATATTTATATTTGTGTATATATTTATATGTATAAAACATATAATACATATATATCCCTTAATAAAAATAACATGATTTTATGTTTGCTTAATTTACATAAATTCTATTATATTAAATGTCTTTACATTTTCTTTTTTTAATACTCAGAGCAATGCTTTGAGGTCTATCTTTATTACATTAAATAAATCCAATTAATTACTTCATTGTACTACATGGTATTCCATTGTAAGCAAATACCACTTTATACTTCACTTATCCAGTGATAAAAACTAATTTGTGTTTTTTTATACCATCATATCTAAAATTTTATATCTCAAATTTTCTTATGTAAGTCCTACACTGAACAAATTATAATTGAAAATGATGGATTTACAACATCAAAAATTAAAGATTTGTGCTCAATAAAGGACAATATGATAATAATATGCTATTGGCTAGATAATGGACTAGAAAAAGATATTTGTAATATCCACAATCTATGAGGAAAGCAAAGGTATAATACCAAAGAAATTTAAGCACCCTACAGAAAAAAACATAAATAGGTACAGGATTCATGAGTAGGCACTTGTTTTGCTTTAGTGTTTGCCTGTTGTTTTTTTTTTTCCCTAACCCATTGGCATTTCATTAGAAATGTCTCAAATATAACACTACACACAAAAGCCCGCACACACACCACTCAGTAATAATGGAGTGAATGCATGGAAAAATTAGTGCACATATGAAATATGACATCATTATGTAGTCTCTTACATATACACAGGTATAGTAAGTCCAGTCTCTTATTTAACTCAACATAATATATATAAAAATTAGCTCTGTCATAAAAAAATTGAAAAATAAAATCTTGGGCTAGAATGCCAGTCAATTCCACATGATATCCACTTAAAAATATACTTAAAAACATACATTTTACACTTTGGGAGGCTGAGGCAGGCAGATCACCTGAGGTCAGTAGTCCAAGACCAGTCTGACTAACATGGAGAAACCCCATCTCTACTAAAAATACAAAATTAGCCGGGCGTGGTGGCACGTTCCTGCAATCCCAACTACTCGGGAGGCTGAGAGGCAGAGGTTGCGGTGAGTTGAGACTGCGCCATTGCACTTCCATTCTGGGCAACAAGAGCTAAACTCCATCTCAAAATACACACATTTTAATGTTTTATTAAAGAGAGAAAAATAGCTTTAAATTTTTTGTTTTCATAAAATGAAAACTTCTGTTCATTTATTCATCTCCTTCATGATAAATAATGCTATGCATGATGACTCCTTCTGCATATGCATAATGTTGTGCATATCTTTTGTTGTATACAATTTCACAATTTAAAACTATTTCATTTATATTTTATCATTTCTTGTTTGTTATCTTTGCCTTGGCACTGTTAAAGTGTGCATGTCTGATATACAAAATGGACCCCCATGGCTAACCCTGATGAATTAAAATAGAACTAGTTTGTAGGCCGGGCACGGTGGCTCAAGCCTGTAATCCCAGCACTTTGGGAGGCCGAGACGAGCGGATCACGAGGTCAGCAGATCGAGACCATCCTGGCTAACACGGTGAAACCCCGTCTCTACTAAAAATACAAAAAACTAGCCGGGCGAGGTGGTGGCGCCTGTAGTCCCA
Source organism: Rhinopithecus roxellana (assembly GCF_007565055.1). Lineage (NCBI taxonomy): Eukaryota > Metazoa > Chordata > Mammalia > Primates > Cercopithecidae > Rhinopithecus > Rhinopithecus roxellana. The sequence continues at coordinate 16,245,660 of NC_044549.1, read as the reverse complement.
GCTACTCGGGAGGCTGAGGCAGGAGAATGGCGTGAACCCGGGAGGCGGAGCTTGCAGTGAGCTGAGATGCGGCAACTGCACTCCAGCCCGGGCAACAGAGTGAGACTCCTTCTCAACAAAAAAAAAAAAAAAAAAAAAAAAAGAACTAGTTTGCGAGAGTTGGGTGAGCAAGTGGTTAAGTACTCTGTGTTCTCAGAAACATGTTGTAAAAGTGTAAGAGGACTGTCCTTTCTATGTAATCAAGCCAACCAGTTTCTGCTGTAGGTGCTAAGAAACATTACATCAAAGCCCCTCTCATCATTTGAAAGAAACATTGACAGAGACTTCCGGTTTAGGGCTTGTAAGTCAACCAATCGGAGCTTACCTGAACCAACCAATCAGAGCGCATCTGAACCAACCAATCAGAGCTCACTGTATTGACCAAACAGGACCCAGCTGTGTTGACCAATTAGAAATAAGTAAGCAGTATTCTTTCATTTGCATAAACACACTTGATTGGGAACCTGGATAAGAACTATTCCTTTAAAACCTAAACCCTCTGTTTTCTGAAATACACCTTCACTTTACTCTGAAGGCTGCATCTATTTGCTAATTGTTCATTGGAATAAAGCCTCTTTCCTCCAAATTACTTTTCAGATAAATTTGATTCACTGTATTCATCATGTTTTAATTTTATTATTTGATATTGCATTGTATATCCTAATCCTGTAAATGAGTCTTTTAAAACAGAATTTCCCTTTGTGTTTTACTACTACCTCTTGACCTTGGTTCTTTGAATTCATCACTGCTTGATGCTCTTGCACAGATGACATAGAACATTCTGTGGTATATCATGGCACTTGGAATAAGTCTGTAAGTGACAGAGTTGATTGTAAATTATTGGTCCTTCCCTCCCCTCCCAGCAATGTAGTTTGCTGTTAACAAAGCTGAAGAAGCAGGTATCATACAGTAAAAGGGAAAGAAAAATAGCTTTATCTTCATCATGAAAATGTCAATGTTTAAGGGATTGTGTTTATATAAACAAAAGAGCTAAGACTTCTACAGGTAATAGAGCAGGCTATTAACCTTGGGCTATATCTTTGCGGTGCTAAAGAAAGTCAATTTGTTTCAAAATTATTAAGTTCGTTTTTCTACCAACCTTCAAAAACAAGACTGCAGATAAACTTCACAGCATTTTTTGAAGAAAATATGTCTTTAAAAAAGAATCTGGATTCTCAGGTCAGCAGTAAAGCAAAGAAAATTACCTCTGAAGCAAGAACCAAATGGAGGTCACTAGCAATTCTCCTATATGTTTTTCCTAAAATTAAACTACAAATACTATAAATAATCGGTCATGAAACTTGAAGGAAATATTGCTTACCTAACATGGTGACCCCTGAAGTGACTTTCTAGATCAAAGTGGCACTTTATTCTCAGAAATAGGACACAAACAGCATGCTTGTGTTCAAGGGGAAAAAATAAAGTACTCTAGTGTCAAATAGAACCAACTAAAATGAATGTAGTGGTGAGTTAAAACTGTTTCCTTAAAGCAGAGAGTCAGGTTTTCTTAGCTAATAGGTTTCTCTGCATACTGAAACTTTAGTATTAATTTTTAAAATTTATGTTTGCTCATTTTTAAAACAGGTATTAATATTCATAGCACAAAATTAAAAGTCTACAAAAAGGTATTGTAGAAAATAAATCTCCTTAATGGTTCTTCCCCAAGCCATGTAATTACCTACCCAGAGGCCACTTTTAATACCACCTTTTGTGTATCCTTTCAGAGAGATTCTATCTCATGTGTCAGAACAGGGATGCGTGGCAGTACAAACTCAGCACTGTACAATCCAGGGACATTATTTATATGTATTAGGATGTAAACGATGCTTCTAAAGTGGTGCAATTGAGGAACTCTTTTATCACAGAAACATATTTACACACATTGTAGTATAAATTTCACCCTGTTCTGTGTTCTTTTCTCCCTCCACTTACAGTATTTCATAGTAATAAAGTTACCTCATTTTTAGTAGCTTTGTGGTGCTCCAGTTTATAGATATACTGTAACTTATTTAACCATTTACTTTACTTACTAATTGATTTAAATTGACAAAAATTGTCTATACTTATGGTGCATAATGTTTTGAGATATGTATACATTGTGGAATGTCTAAATGAGGTTAATTAACATATGCATTACCTCACATACTTTTTTTGTGGTCAAAATACCTAAAACCTACTCTTTTAGCAATTTCCAATATATTGTTTCTAACTGTCGTCACCATAATATACAACAGATTTCTTGAATTTATTCCTCCTGTCTGACCGAAATTTTGTATGCTTTGACCATCTCCCAATCTTCACTCCCTCCAGCTTCTGGTAACCACTATTCTGCTTTAACCAACTTTTAAGAAAGGGTTAGTTTTTCGTATTTAAAGCAATGCTGCTATAAATTTCTCATACTATTTATTTCACATATACTGGTATATCTATAGTACAAATTCCAGTAAGTTGAATTTCTGTCTCAAAGAGTATATGTATTTTCGATATCGAAAATTACATCAAATTGTTTTAATAGAGCTTACCCACTTATAGTCCTGCTGACCAACAGTAGAACATTTTAATCCTCATTCTGATAGGCAAGAAAGTGTATTTCAACAAAGTTTTAAGTAAAAATCATAAACCAACATATTCAGGAAATTCAGCAATCCCTAAAGGCAAGAAAAATAAAGATACATGACTATGTATATAAAGAATTACATTTTAACTTACAACTTTACAATTTACAAAATTTTACCAAAACATGTAAATTATACATTTTAAATATATGCAATTAATTGGACAACAACTATACCTCCAGAAGGTGTTATAGGAAAAAAAGAGAATATTCTATAAAATGGTGATTGTAAATATGACATTTTATGTAAGAGAACTTACTCTATTTGGCTGGTCTAGAGTGGCCTTGTCTCTCATCTTTTACCGAGCTATCCTGGGCACGTTTTCATTATTGAAGAAGCAAGAGTCACAGTAGACCGAGACCTTTTCAAGTTCCTGCTTGCATCCTCATTTCTAACATTCTGTGAGTCACAGAAAGCCAAATGGATGGGAGAAAACACCCCACTCCCAATGGGAAGAGTAAGAAAAAAAATGACCAAAACAAACTACCCGCTTATTTTGAGGCTGACATGAAAGGACAAGTTTTACAACCATAATATGAAATAGGAGAATATGTTTATGCAGAATCTAATATTTAATTCACATTAATTTAAAATCATGGTGACATGATGTATAGTTACAAATCGAGTATACAAATTACAATTGTTCATGGAACTAAAAATCGAAAAAAAAATTACTCCATCCAATCTAAACAAATAACAAAACGTCAATTTGTATTTTTTTCTCTTAGATAAAAATATCAAATGTTTAAGACTATGTCCTTTTCTGTAAAACAACTGTTGATTTATTCGGACATTTTTTGATTGAGATATTTTACCTTTTACTCACTGAATTACTTTGCGAGCAAATTTATCTAATTCCTTAGATAAGGATAGCAGCCTTTTCTCTAGGAGTTTCAAGCATTTCATTTTTCATTGTATTATTTTAATTTTAACTGTGGGGTTGTGTCATCTGAAATGTTTTACTCTTTTGAAGTCTTATTTTACAGCTTTTGATGGGTTTTGGATTTGGGTCAAATGCAGAGAGGTATTCTCTAAGTTGAGAATATAAAGAAAATATCTCAACTATTTTCAAACATTTTTATGACATTTTTGACTTTAAAGTATTTTCTTCACTCTGACTTTTTAAGTAAGATCTGTTTTAAGTATCCAGTTTTACTATTTTTTTTTTGTATTTCTATTTGTCCCTGAAATTTATTGAATTATGTATATTTTCCTGACATTAATGAGATGCTTTTAAGTATACATTACTTTTAATATATTTGAAACTATTTTCAGACTTTTTTAATTGACATTTTTCAGTATTCTTGTGCCATATAAAAATATTAGCATGAATTTGTAGTTTAGTATATGGTGACAACGATTCTTACTACCACTTTCTTTTCAGAAAGGTCTTTTTTCTCTTAAGTTTTTCAAGTGAATTTTGTAATTCCTTCCCTACTTACCCCAATTCAGTTGTTTTGTTGTTGTTGTTGTTGTTTGGTATTTATATTGAGATGGAGTTTCACTCTTGTTGCCCAGGCTGGAGTGCTGTGGCACAATCTCGGCTCACCGCAACCTCCCTCTCCTGGGTTCAAGCGATTCTCCTCCTTCAGCCCCCCGAGTACCTGGGATTACAGGCATGGGCCACCACGCCTGGTTAATTTCGTGTTTTTAGTAAAGATGGGGTTTCTCCATGTTGGTCAGGCTGGTCTCAAACTCCCGACCTCAGGTGATCCGCCAGCCTTGGCTTCCCAAAGTGCTAGGATTACAGGCTTGCGCCCATGAGTCACCATGTTAAGAGGTGACAAGGTGCTAGCAGCCCTCACTCGCTCTCGGTGCCTCCTCGGCCTAGGCGTCTGCTCTGACCGCGTTCAAGGAGTCCTTCAGCCCGCTGCTGCATTATGAGGGCCCCTGTCTGGGGCTGGCCGAAGCCGGAGCCGGCTCCCTCTGCTGGCGGGGAAGTGTGAAGAGAGAGGCGCAGGTGGGAGCAGGGGCTGTGCACAGCACTCCCTGGCCAGTGGCAGTTCCAGGTGAGCGGCTTGGCAAGCCCCGCACTTGGAGCTACCGGCCGGTGCCTGCTGGGCTTCATCGGAGGCTGAATCCAGTGCGTGGACCACTGTTCCCTCTTTGTGGGATCCTTGGCCATGATAGCAGGTCTCTCTCTCTAGTTTCCCCTCTTTTCCTCTTGATTGTGTGGCACAAGCTCCCTCTGGGCTGCCAGAGTGCCAGTTCCCCCGGGAATGTCACTGAGAGGTGAAGCAAACTGCCCTTTGGGGGGGGGGGGGGGTGGGACTTGGAGAACTTTTCTGTCCAGCTAAAGGATTGTAAATACACCAATCAGCACTCTGTGTCTAGCTAAAGGTTTGTGAACTCACCAATCAGCACTCTGTCCAAACAGACTAATCAGCTCTTTGTAAAACAGACCAATCAGCTCTCTGTAAAATGGACCAATCAGCAGGATGTGGGCTGGGCCAGATAAGGGTATAAAAGGGGGCCACCCTAGAGGCAGCATCTTCAACCTGCTGGCATCCCCTTCCGTGGTATATGAATTTTGTTCTTTTGCTATTTGCAATAAATCTTGTTGCTGCTCACTCTTTCAGTCTGTGCTCCTTCTAAGAGCTTTAACACTCACTGGGAAGGTCTGTGGCTTCACTGCTGAGGCCAGAGAGAACACGAACCCACTGGAAGGAACAAACAACTCCAGAGGCGCTGCCTTTAAGAGCTGTAACACCGCGAGGGCTGCAATTTCACTCCTGAAGTCAGTGAGACCACAACCCCACCAGAAGGAAGAAACTCCCAACACATCTGAATATCTGAAGTAACAAACTCTGGACACACCATTTTTAAGAACTGTAACACACACTGTCAGGATGTGCAGTTTCATTCTTGAAGTCAGTGAGACCAAGAACCTACCAGTTCTGGACACAACGCCCAGCCTCGATTTCTTCAATTAGACAATGATCGTTCATAGAACAAGATAGCAGAAGAGAAATCATTATAACAACTCTTTCTATTTAGATATTCTTCTATGTGCCCCAGCAGCGTTTCAAACAAATCCTTATATACACCATCCACATTTCTTACAAAGTTTATTTCTGATTATTTTTGCTACTTTAATACTCTTTTTTTTTTTTACGTGGACAATAGTGCATCAAATTTTGTGTAGAAGACACTGTTCAACAACAGTTGAAAATTGTAATTAGAAGATAGTCCTCTGATAACCAGTGCTTCTGCTTTCTTTACCACACAACACCATCATTTCCATGCTAAGAAAAGCAAGTATAATTATTTCCATATTGTTGATTTTTAAGAAGTGATAAGTCATTTTTTAAAGTTATACATGTTAATGGAACCCTAATAAATAGACTTCTTCCCTAGTAAGCATAACTCTAGTAACAGTTAAAAAGAAATTTCCTAGAGCAAGGAGACAAGGGAAGAAAGAAATTTCCTAGAGCAGAGAGACAAAAAAGGGAAGAAGGAAAAACTCAGGAAAAGAAGGAAAAGGATAACTATCCAGTGAAATTTTGTCTTTTTTTATGTGAGTGCAGAAAAAAAAAAATTAGAAAAAAAAGTTTTTTCCTCAATTTCTACATACAAAATAATTATATAATTAGAATACTTAGTCATTCCATTTCAAATCCAGGAAACAAAAATACATACCTTCCTAAAAAATGCAATTTAGGCTCAATAAAGCATATTGACTACTTAATGATGTGCTAAGTACATATGCCTCAAATACTCATAGTGACTCATTTTAAAAATATTTTTAAAACTATTAGTTTAAAGAACTGAGAAGGTGATTAAGTCATCTGAGGACATCATACTAAGGGTCTCTGAACTAGAACTGCCACACCTAGATTTTATTATATTCTAATATACTTGATTTACCATGTATTTATACATCTATTTATCTGTTCATTTATTTTGTGGTTCTTTTTTGCATGTATATCAGTACATGTTATTCAAAGTACTTCGTTGTGCATACTTCTATTAGAAATCAATATTTGTACATGCCTCTTTTTCTTTTGAAAAAATGATGAAATAACTGGTTTGATGAACAAAATCCTAACCTCCAATCAAATATGAAACATCACCATCACCCCTGAAAGCTATCTCATTTTCCTTTGCAGCCAGTCCTTACTCCTAGAGGCAAACACCATCTGATTTTTCTTTACCGTATTATTAGCTTTGCCTGATCTAGAATTTCACACGAATGAAAGCATACACTATTTAGTCCGTTCTATAGAACTTTTTTCAATCAGTGTAAGGCTTTTCAAGATTCATGTATGTTGTATGTGTTTCCACAGACCTTCCTTCTTGTTGAACATTATTATTTTTAGGGTGTGTATGTGTATATGTGTGTGTGTATACCTGTATGTATACACATCACCTTTTGTTTATTCTTCTATAGATGAACACCTGGAATGTTTCTAGTTTTTATTATAATTAGAGCTGCTCTGAGCAATTTTGCAAACTTTTTTGAAGATAAAAGTTTGCATTTTTCTTGATAAGTATCTATGATTAGAATTGGAATTGATATTGTAACTGCAAGATAGATAGTCCGACTACCCACTGCCTGTACAAGAAAGCCAAAGTAACAAGAGCAAGGTATGATAAAAAGAGTGAATTTTTAAATCTGTTGCCAGCCAAGGGTAATATGACTGGAATCCTTTCCAAAAATTGCCACTTTCCAATTTCTGGAGTGAGAGCAGGGGTTTAAGGAGAGGGGCTTGGAATACAAGAGAGGCAAGGGAGCTAGGAGGTGCTGGCAGTGGGACTTGTTACTCTGGCTTATCTTGAATTATTGTTTTATCTAGTGAAGGGACTGCACCATCTTGGGCCCAACCAGGTTCCAAATCAACTGCAGTCAATTTTACAGTCGATCCCTAGCCGGAGGTGAACTAGATGAACTAGGTGAACTCTGTACTGGGAAGAGAATTCTCCAGGTGTCTGGTTCATGTCAGGATTTGGCCCCTGAAGCTTCTAAGGAAATATATGACCAGATAAGTGAACATAGTGTGAGCCTAACAAGCATCCAGGTAAATAAATGTGCATAAAGCATGGAAGCCTAAGGTGGGAAAAGGAATGCAGCAAAGTTTTAAAACATCTGAGAAGGCTATATTTCTAGACAAAATGAAATACACATGTAGTTTGTCTCAAAGCTACATCTTGAGACTGGGGAGAAAGGAAGAAAGATCAAGTATTAAACCAAGGTTGGAAGCTAAGCTGCTCTGTTACAATTGGTAGTTCAACCATTGTGGAAAACAGTGTGGCGATTCCTCAAGGATCTAGAACTAGAAATACCATTTGACCCAGCCATCCCATTACTGGGGATATACCCAAAGGATTATAAGTCATGCTGCTATAAAGATGCATGCACACGTATGCTTATTGCAGCACTATTCACAATAGCAAAAACTTGGAATCAACCCAAATGTCCATCAGTGACAGACTGGATTAAGAAAATGTGGCACATATACATCATGGAATACTATGCAGCCATAAAAAAGGATGAGTTCGTGTCCTTTGTAGGGACATGGATGCAGCTGGAAACCATCATTCTCAGCAAACTATCGCAAGAACAGAAAACCAAATACCGCATGTTCTCACTTATAGGTGGAAATTGAGCAATGAGATCACTTGGACACAGGAAGGGGAGCATCACACACCGAGTCCTATTGTGGGGAGGAGGGGGGAGGGATAGCATTAGGAGATATACCTAATGTAAATGACAAGTTAATGGGTGCAGCACACCAACATGGCACATGTATACATACGTAACAAACCTGCACATTGTACACATGTACCCTAGAACTTAAAGTATAATTTAAAAAAAAAATTGGTCATAGTGTAGTCATAAAAGATTACATCATGTTACACTCCCACCAACAATGGATCAGAGAAAACCCGAAGTAGTACAGTCTAGAGTAACAATTATAACTGCCATCCTGTGTGTATATTTTCCAAGTCCACATGCCCAAACCCATTCATATTGTTCAGTTTGTTATTCCCACATTTCAATTTTGTCAGAAAAGAAATCCTGTGAGCCTAAGTCCTGAAGCTGGAAAGCCCCCAAAGAGAAAACTACTGCTTGATGTTTCTTGTCCATTGCTTCTCAATAGGTTGCAGTTTTGTTCCCCCGGGGGACATTTAACAAGGCCTGAGAAAATTTTTGACTGTAATAATTTGGGACAACGTGCTACTAGCATCTGGGGAGTGGAGACCATGGATACTGCTAAATATCCTGCTATGCATAGAACAGCTTCTGAACATGTGAATAGTGCAGTCTGAAAAATCCCAGTTTACTGTTATTATTTCTTCCTAGATTTCTGTCTTAACATGCCCTTTTCTCAGAAAGAATGACGTTAAAAACATTGACTGTTTCAGGAAATCGTCCACTCCCCACCACACAAACCATCATACATTGGAAGAAATCAGGATTTAGTTTCATTCTTTGGTCCCCAGGGAAGTAATTACTTCAGAAACAGTCCAACATCTGTACATTGGGGGTCCTGAATTAATACCAATAACTGTATTTAGTTCTTTTTTTTTTAATGTTTTCAAACATGAAATAAAGAATGGGCCCTTTGAACTCTCTCTAGCTCCCTTTGTTTTAGCTCTTCTTGTACTGGAAACAATTGCATATAACGTTTAGAGCACACTCTTCCCTCAATTCAGTTTTCAAAATGAAAGAATTGGGTACAACGATAGAAAGATATTGACAAAACAAAGAAAACAGTACTGAAGTTTTAAATTTGTATTATGTACTCCATTTAAATAGGGACCGCATAGATTTTCTTTTTCCCAAAGCAAGTAAATCTGGTTATAATCCTTTGTATAGACCAATCAAGTATTTTTTATCAGAAAAAAAGATGAGTGCATTCCAAGATGAGTTTTGGTATCCTTACTCTTTAGGACTTCAAACTGCCTGACAATATGTGCTAATTCCTGATCCAATTCAATTTTGTCAATCTGTCTTTGGTTGGTGGGAAAGGTGTTTTGACTAGAAAATAGATGTGCCAGCCATACCCTGCTATCTAACAGACACTCTGACTCTCCATGGTTGGTATTCTAGGAAAACAAACAGGGTATCTCTGCAAAAATGAACTTGAAGCTAGGAAACTGGATACTGAACTCTTTCCATCAGAGAAATTAATACGGCATATAACAGCCTGATGCCCTGTCCTTTTAGCTGAAACTCTCTCTCTCTAGTTTACTTAAGAATCAACCATTCAGGCAGTTAGGTTCTGCTAAATACTCAGTTAAGAGTGGAGAATAAAACTTTTAGGGGCTGTAAATCTAAAATCTCTTCTCAATCCCTAATTTTGACTTCTGGTGTTTATGAAAATGGCTTCACAAAACTAATTTGAGCCTTCTCCATAGCTCTGCCGTTTTACTTCCAGTTTGATAACTTGATTCCAGACGTTTATCTTGATTTGTTTGTTTATTTGATAATTTACTTTGGAATTTCAAACCCTAGTGCATGAGCTGTTTTCACTTAACCACGACTAAGCTGTAAAGTGACCAGCAACTTTCTCCTAAATTGCTATTTTTATTCTAAGATCAAGATTCTTTTAGTGCAGAGGTTGCTGATGTTACTTTACAACAGTATTGATTACATATAAGGCAAATATAGATAAACGTGGGTGTTAATAAATATATCAATTTTATCTCACAAAAGTAAGAAATAAGATTATTGGTTTTAGGTACTGTCAATTTTATATTCAATCTAGTTTTTAATTTGCCAGGTCCTTCTTTGTTTTATTATGATTTACAATCAATTAAGAAATATTGACATAAAAATTGATAATGAATGCAAAAAATAAGTACAGATTTTTCTACTTAAAGTGATTTTTTCTA